>NW_006921869.1:3469349-3490801 GCF_000298275.1 Orycteropus afer afer
CTAATAAACCCCGTAATCTGTGAGTTCTGTGTGGCCACTGCAGTGAATTATCGAACCCAGGAGAGAGGTGGTGGGTGCTTTGGGAGGAACGGTTGGAGAAAGGGCTGGAGGGAGGCAGCATGTTTGGCCTTGCAGTAATAGGCCTTGGGTTACTGCTGGTAATCCTGTCTTCCTCTCGTGGGATTAGAGGAGTTCGGAATATGTGGCCTCCTTGCCGTTTTTGCACTGTCTTACCATAATTATCAGAAAATTGGTTGGATCCCCACTATAGGGGAACCATGGGAAGGTTCTCTCTATTGCAAAAGAGTTTTACAAAGCCAAAACAGAAATTACACATGAGATAGCCTTGGAAAATATTTCCACCACAAGCCAGTGACTTGAAGTTATAGTCATGAATTGGTCCTTTGGGCAAAAAACTTGTTTCTAAAACTAGTTGGTATAATCTTAAAGGGTAAATTTCGATTTGGGGAAATAGGAAAAACAGTAAATGTTTAAATGAAACCTTAGACTATTTGAGCAAACTCTTTCAGCAGTGATTATGTTTTATGATACATATAATTTCAAGGTCATTAGGTAATTTACTAATAATTGAGTTAAATATTCATTATGATTTAAAGTACATATCCTTTTTTTTTTCTCTATTCACAGGCCCTCTGGTGGCTTAGTGGATAAGGCATCTGACTGCTAACCAGAAGGCCAGCAGTTCAAACCCATGAGCCACTCTGTGGAAGGAAGATGGAGCAATCTACTTTTGTAAAGATTTACAGCTTTGGAAACCCAATGGGGGTCACAATGAGTCAGATCTGACACAATGGCAAGTGAGTTTGGTTTTCTGGGTTATTTTTTTTTTAATGATAAATAGCATATGAACTACCATATTGGGTTTATTGAATTTAAACTAACAAAATTTTCTTTGATTACTGGCTTGAAGAATTAATTCATCCTTTTGGTAATCTGCCTCCATGGCAAGGAGTAATCCCTGAGTCAGAGCAAGCTGCTTTAGAATTTTTTAAAAAGTACTGTTTCTCAGTAGCCTATAATAAACTCCTGAATTTTTTCATGAAAAAACCACAAAAGATTTTTATATAAAGACTACTATAAAGTTTTATTTAATAGGTTATAGATTACCTGAGCATGTTGTCAATTTAAGAGAAGTAGTTGATTCTCTTTTGAGCTAAAAATTTATGTTTCCGCCTAATATTAGATAACAAATGCATGATATTATGGCATAATTTTAGTTATTTCAATTGCTAACTTGGTTGCAACTTTTTCTTTTGAAAGTAACATTGAAGAAGCCAGTAGGTTTAACTGGAAGAATTACTCCACTTGCCTATAGAACTTAATTCAGATGTTTAGAGACTGGATAGTCATGGTAGATATTGTGTCTCAAGATAATTATGTGTTATGTTTAAATTCTCTGCAAATAAAGTTAATCACTACATTTAGGGATATTCTAGTCTAACTTTCTTGTTGATTTCAAATGGACTTATTTGGCTTTACATTAGTTCTGCAACTGATTTCCCCTCAGGTCTTTCACTTTACAAACAATGACTGTGAATTAACCCTGGCCCTGTTAAGTTTTGTCACCTACAGGGAAGCTTTGCTTTGTTGACTTACTGAAACCCTTGACCAAAATATTGCAGCAGAAAGATGGATATGGAAAGGACTGTGGTATTTTGAACATGGATCCAACTAGATTGAATCCAGATTTCCAGAACTCTGGTGTAAAAGGTGATGGTTCACAGATTGCACTGCAGCTGATCCAAGATCCCAGAAAACAAAAATTAACTACACAAGGCTAAGTGAACTGAAAGATTACTATGAGCTCTATACAGGAATAGGAGCTCTGGTAGCATAGCAGCTAAGGCACTTGACTGCTAACAGAAGGCTGGCGGTTCAAACCCACCAGCCACTCCTCGGAAGGAAGGTTAGGCAATCCTTCTTCTGTAGTGATATTGCCTCAGAAACCCAAGGAGGGGTTGTTATGAGTCAGGGCTGACTCGACGGCACATAACAACTATACAGGAATATTGTTGATGTTAACATTCTACTTTCTGGATATAAGAAACCATTTTTTTTTTTTTTTTGTCCTTTCTCCTAAATTATTTAATGGGTTTGTTGTTTTTACCTGCAGATTTTGATTGGTTCTTATTATAAAATTCCTAGGTGTTCATATGTAATCAATTAACTAAGAGGAAAAAATAAGAAATATGAGAGGAATTTAAAATTAAGAACCAGAAAAGAAATCTTAAAGGAGATGAGAAAATTCTTAATCAGCATACTGCTATTAGCTACTGAAATAGCTGGTTCTTTCATTTAAAGTAATAATATAATTATCAAACTTTAAATAAGTTTAGGTAATGTAACTCCAATTAGAAGTTTCTGTTGATAAACTTAGCAAAGTTCTATATACCATAACTAGAGAAATGTCTGAAGTTTGAGCTATAATTTTTCAAGAAAAAAAAAAAAAAGCATTTCCTGCTAACTCTCCCAAGGAATAGTTTTGTACCTTAATAGATGAAATTTGCTATAACTATTAATATGAAATCTGAAGTTTTGCATAATGTTATTACAGCTGAGGCACATGAAAACAGTTACTGATATTGTTTGTGTATAAACAAATGCCTTTTGGAACTTGTTTCCTTGGTACAAAAATCTTAGATTTTCAGTTTTGTGGGTTATTCCAGCAAATTGACCTAACACTAATAACGTTTCCAGATTTCTGGTTTTCCTGGAAGACCATTGCCCATAGGTGTTCTTTTGAATCTTGAGCCTTGGGAAAACATGCCTAACAGGTATTTTTGAGTCAAACAATGGTTCACATAAACTAGTAAGACCATTTTGTTCTGAGCATTGTGCTCTTTTGAAGAATTCAGTCTATTCAGAGAAAAAGAAAATCAGACCAGGAATTAGGTTTAGAGTAAATCAGCAATTATTTTAATTGCTCTTCAAGACAATGTTATATGAAATGCATATCTAATGCTTGTAATGACAATGTCACTGTCATTGGTATACAGCAAATTAAATATCCTGATGAAATTAGGTCCAGAGAGATCAACTTTACTTTGAGTCAGCCTTTTTGGAAAACCAAATGGTTCATCCAATGTGACCGTGCCCTAATTTATAGTGATCAAAAATTTCTACAGAAATTCATGATCAGAGGAGGTGAAAATATGGGAAGGCACTCCATAGAACTTATCCTAACTAACATGGCTGATACAGGTTTGCCTCAAACTCCACTTTGTCTTGGGCTCTACTTCTGTTCACGAGAAAGTGATTCATGACTGCTGGGTGAACAAGGAAGGGGTAGTTTTGCACAGGGAAGATGTTTTAAATAGATTAGCTGAAGACCCCCAACATCTGTATTATCTTGGTAATCATGTATCTTTGACAATCTATAACTGAATGTTTTTTTTCTTTTTTGCTTTTGGTCATTATGGAATCCACATCCCTTAGGTGACCTGGAGTTTAGATTGTCATAATATTTTTCACAGTTCAGAGAATTTTGATCAACAGGTATGCCTGATTTCACCCCCAAAATACCTTGGAGGACTGATTAGAAAGAACTCCATTGGAATACATTGAAATTTGCTCTTCTCACACTTTCCTATGCAGGTAACTAGAAGGTGTTAAACTTTAAGATACATTTGTCACAGAACTTAACTAAGCACTTGTTTGGGCTTGAAATGTCATAGTGGTCAGAAGCAGACAAGCTTTCCCAAGGTCTCAGACTTTGAGGTCATTGGACTTTGTTTAAATCCTTATTACTTTTAAAGTTATTTTATGTAGAAAACTTGGGTTTATTTGACTGGTAAGCCTTTTCCATATATATATACCACCAGAAGCTGGATAGGCAAGGAACAGGTTCTCCACTAGAGTCTCTAAAGGCAGTACAACCCTGCCCACATCTTGATTTTGGCCCAGTGATACTGATTTCGGACTATGACCTCCAGAACTGTGAGAAAATAAATTTACATTACTTAAAAAAAAAAAAAAAAGTAAAGAATTTTCCATACAGACTATCAGTATATTTGGTATCTGTTTTGATATTTATTACTTTTGTCTTACATGCCTTTAGGTTCTGTAGACTAATAGCTTTCCCTTAGTGAATGAATGTTATTAAAATTATTGCTCTGTGCATAATCAATATTTTTGAAGTAGTTTTGTTCTATCACTTAAATTTTATTAATCTGTTAAGTAAGCCTTTCCATGTGTTACTTGAAAAACTTTCCTTTATATTTTTCTTATTAGTATTTCAATCAGTACCAGTTCAAATGACTGGATTCATGGTATTATTATTAGAATGATCAAATATTGTATGAACATTACTTTTAATGTAATTTCTTAGAAAGTTAATATACTGCCCATAAGTAAATCATATATATTGACAAAATGTATTTTACTGTGGACGTGAATCTTTAAAAACTGAGTTATGACATATCTGAATTGGCTGACTTCAGACCTACATGAAACTCCGTTTTGAAGTTCTAGTTTCTAAAGAAATTATTGAGTCTTTTTGTCACAGTTTTACTGTTTAAATAACAAAGAGGGTAGAAGTCAGGATTTCTAACCTAGGTGAAGAATTACTTACTGCCTTTTCAGAAGGTAAAGCAGGAGGTTGAGAAATAGAACTGATAATGTTAAATGGAGTTAGAACCTGTAAACAACTTTAGCTGGGAGAGATACATATCAAGCCTTAGTCCCAAATGACTTTCTCACTCACTGGAATTTCCCACAGTATGTCTACTAGTTCTTTGTAAATCTGTAACTAAGATAAGGAATCAGACTTCAGATGTGACAGAAATATTAACCCCTGAATAAATGTTTTGTTAAACAACCCTCAGGATGTAACAATTCTCAGGATATAACAGATAAACTTGCTGATAATGTTTAAGTTTGCAACTTTTGTTATGCTTCTTCCCCCACCTCTCCCTGCCTGTAAACACAGATCCTTTTAAATCCTTACTGTTCTCTCTGCAATTCAGAGCATTTTAACATCTGGTATGGATATCTGTTTCTGTAGTGATAGTGCCTCGCTATGAGTCCAAATCAACTTGACGGCAATGAGTTTGGTGTTTGTTTGTTTGTTTTGTGGTCTACAGTGGGAGCCCTAATGCCATTTTGAGTCTTGACATAAATTCAGACACCAATTGAGTTCTTTCTGACCTTCAACATGTGGCTATGCATAGACAAGTTCCAGGACAAACCTAGGGAGGGGCACTTTGCACTCGGGAAGAGTGTGGTTGAAAGTACATTATGCTCACTGCAAAGAACTAGGAGATTTGCCTGAGTGTACCCTTTTCTAATTTAAATTAAGATTGGGGTCCTGGTATTGTCTTGTAGCCACCTTATATCTATGATTCAGGCTGCATGGTCATGACTAGCATCCAGAGCACCACTTATCCAGATGGTCAAGGCCCAGAACCAATCCTGTAACCCTAATTATGTATGTATCCAAATCATGGTCCTCTCCCTATTCTATAGAACCCCCTGTGATTAATCGATGTGTCACCAATCATGATTTTGTGATGATTCTCTTTGTTTTCAATCATGTATAATTAGCTCCATGGCCATGACTCAGCAGATTCCATTCAGTTTTTTGTACTGTGTATATGCTGATGGTTTCCTTCATCCTGGATGATTGTGTTTTGCCTCTGTCCTGTGTAAGGCTTGGGAGGTCTGGTGATGTAGTGCCTAAAGCATTTTGACTGCTAACCAGAGGGCTGGTGGTTCAAACCCACCAGACATTCCTCGGAAGGAAGGTTGGGCAATCTACTTCCACAGTGATACCCCCTCGGAAATCCAAGAAAGGGTCGTTATGAGTCAGATCCAACTCAATGGCAGTGAGTTTGGTTTTTTGGTTTTGTGTCTAAGGCTTAATAGAAGTGTCTCTACTGAACCTGTTTGAATCTGGGGTCTCTCTTCCCCTTTTGTGATTATACTCCATAATTGTGAGTATTATCTGTGAGTTCTGTGTGGCCATTGCAAAAAAAAAAAAAAAACTTATCAAACCCAGCAAAGAAGTAGTGAGTGCTATGGGAGAGACAGTTTGTGTCAGAATTGGTAAAAAGGTTTGGAGGGTAGTGGCATGTCTGGTCTCCTAGAAATAAGCCTTGGGCTGATGATGGTTAAAGATGCCACTTGCATGCCCTTTTTACAGTTGGTGTCAGGAGCAAGATTTGTTGCAATGTCTCCAGACTCGTGGAGGCATGGGACTTTATAAGCTAAAGAAGGAAGGGGCTGGGAAGTGAACTTTTTTATTCTTACATGTTCTGGTGGCATAGTGGTTAAGGCATTTGGCTGCTAACCAGAAGGTCAGAGGTTCAAACCCGCCAGCTGCTCTGTGGAAGGAAGATGAGGCAATCTACTTCGGCAAAAGCCTTTGAAACCCAGTGGGGGTCGCTATAGTTCAGAATCTACTCATGGGAGTGGTTGCTGTTACAGGTAATGGCTAAAAGGAATGTAAGAGTTACTTGCTGCAGCTGAGGGGAGAAAAGCCCCGGGCAAGAGCCAGGCCAATTAAAGGAGATGATTGATAAGAGGCCAGGGCTTTTGGCTACATCTAGCCAGAAGCCCAGGAGCTCTGGTAGCATAGTGCCTAAGGCACTTGACTGCTAACCAGGAGGCTGGCGGTTCAAACCCACCAGCCACTCCTCGGAAGGAAGGTTGGCCTACTTCCGTAGTGATAACTGCCTCGGAAACCCAAGGAGGGGTCACTAGAAGTCTGACTGGATGGCAAATAACAACAACAACAATAAGCCAGAAGCCCAGGGCCATATGCATAGAATGGGAGGATAGTCAACATTAAGAAAAAATGGAACTAAATGTTTTAAAAGGGGTTATGTATTTTGGATTACATGTTTATCTGAATGTACTATGGATATTGAATATTCTCTTACCTAGTTGTATATTAGAAATTAATATTAGGTATGCGTAGGAGAGCAGGTAAGTCCCCCTTCAGCCATTAGTTGATTCTATATGTTAAAAGAGGAGCTCTGGTAGCATAGTGGTAAGACACTTGCCTGCTAACCAGACGGCTGGCGGTTCAAACCCACCAGCCACTCCTCGGAAGGAAGGTTGGGCAATCCTACTTCCGTAGTGATACTGCCTCGGAAACCCAAGGAGGGGTCGCTATGAGTCAGGGTCGACTCGACGGCACATAACAACAACATAACAACATATGTTAAAAGAGGAACTAGAATTTGTCTGGCAGAAACACAGGGTTGTTTTTTGTTTTTTGTTTTTTTTTTTGTCAAGCAGTAGCCCTGTTTTGAGTATTCAAAAAAAAAAAACTCACTGCCATGGAGTTGATTCCAACTCTTACCTACCCACTTTAGGGTTTCTGAGGTGGTAAATCTTTATGGAAATAGATTGTCCAGTTTTCCTTCCACAGAGTGACTGATGGATTTGAACCACCAACCTTCAGTTTAGTAATCAAATGCTTCAGGCACTACATGGGGATTGGTCAGTTTTGTCATTCTGCTAGGCTTAAAATGTGCCCTTCCAGAGGCAGAAGGGGTGAATATCCAGTGAAGAGCTGGAGGTGGAGTGGAGTGCATCCTTGGATCCTAGATCCCAGCACTAGACCTCCTTGGTAGGGAGACCAGCAGAGAATCAGCAGAGAGGCAGTGGCAGCAGAATCAAGAGGTACAAGACAGTGTGGCAGTCTTGCCAGCTCATAGGGCAAGGAAGCTGAGTGCCTTTGGCCAGAAGCCTTTCTGGCAGAGTAGGGTGCACCTATCAGCAGAGCTAAAAGATTTGTGTTACACTTGCCAGAGCAGGGCAGAGACCAGGCTAAGAGTCCAAGGGCTAAAGAGAGCCATGCCTGCAGGCATAGCAGAGGGCAGACTGGCTTGATGGAAGAATTATATCCTGAACACATTCCTGAACCTGAATTGTAATCTTTTATTTCCTTAATAAACACCATAATTATGAGTATTGTCTGTGAGTTCTGTGTGGCCATTGCAACAAATTATGGAACCCAGTAGAGAAGAAATAAGGCCCTGGGAGGGATGGATAGTTGCTGTCAGAAATGTACAAAGGTTTGGAGGGTGGTGGCATGTCTGGACTCACAGGAATAAGCCTTGCATTGTTGATGATGACTCTGTTTTCCCCTCATGAGGTTGGAGGAGGTCAGAAGATATTGCCCCCATGCCCTTTTTGCAGGATGTCTTAGTAATTTAGTGTTGCTATAACAGAAATGGGAGCTCTGGTAGCATAGTGGCTAAGTCACTTGACTGCTAACCAGAAGGCTGGCGGTTCAAACCCACCAGCCACTCCTCGGAAGGAAGGTTGGGCAATCCTACTTCCGTAGTGATACTGCCTCGGAAACCCAAGGAGGGGTCGCTATGAGTCGGGGCCGACTCGACAGCACATAACAACAACAACAACATAACAGAAATACCACAAATGGATGGCTTTAACCAACAGAAACTTATTTTCTGAGAGTTTAGGAGGCTAGAAGTCTGAGTTCAGAGTGCTGGCTCTAGAAGGCTTCCTCTCTGTCTCTTCTGGTTCTAGGAGGTTTTCAGCACAGGAACCCCGAGTCCAAAGGATACATTCTGCTCCTGGCTCTTCTTTTTTGGAGGTATAAGGTCCCTCTCTGCTCACTACTCTCTCCTTTTATCTCTTGTTAAGATAAAAAGTTAAGGAGCTCTGATGGTGTAGTGCCTAAGGCATTTAAACTGCTAACCAAAAGACTGGCAGTTCAAATCCACCAGCCACTCCACAGGAGGAAGACTGGGCAATCTACTTCCATAAAGATTTACCACCTCAGAAATCCAAAGGGGTCACTATGAGTTGGAATTGACTCAATGGCAGTGAGTTTGGTGGGTTTTTTTTTTGTTTTGTTTTGTTTTTGGTTTTAAGATAAAAAGTGACATAAGCCATGCCCCAGGGAAACTCCCCTTGCATCAAACCATACCCTGAGAAAGTGTGTTGCATCCCACCTAATCCCCTTACATCATATCAGGGCTGATCACATCATGGAAGATGACTACATCATAGCATAACTGTCACATCACTTCATTATATAACTGTCAAACTACTGAGAATCATGATTCAGGAAAGTTGTTATATATTTTGTAGGGACACAATTCAATCCAGGACAAGAGATCTCTCTCTTTTTTTAAAGTTTATTTGTTTTTTAAATTTACTTTTACTGTAGTGAAAACATACACACCAAGACATTCACCAACTGTGTTAGGCTGGGTTCTCTAGAGAAGCAAAACCAGTAAAGCTTATATATACATATAGAGAAAGAGAAATTTATCTTAGGAAAATGGCTCACAGACTTATAGAAGTTGGCAAGTCCCAAGTTCTTAGATCAAACATCCAGCTGGAGGCTTTTCCTGACTCATGCAGCTGCAGGGGCTGAGGAGCTCAAGGTTGGCAGGCAGTACCGGCTGTTGACTCCAACAAATGATGAATCCAAGATCTCCAGGCCGAATGGTGTATTGTTCACTCACAGACAGTTGTAGGCAGCACAACAGGATCCCAATCCACGGAAGTGTTTCTTTTCCCTGGATGTCCACAAATACAGTGGAAGCAGGCCTCACCTCTAGGGAAACTCCCTTTCAACAGATTGGCTACTCAAAACATATACTCTGGGATCCCATCATGGAAATAACCCACATCACAATTGCTTAACCCACACAGAATTGTGGTCCAGCCAAGTTGACGCACAGCTCCAACTATCACACTGATATAACTTCTACGTTTACAGCTCAGGGACAAAGAAAATTTCTTTATCTTTGACTTTTTATTCTGCTTTCTGGTAGATTTCTTTGGACTTTTCTTCTAGTTGTTCTATTGATATATACTGATGACATTTTTCATGTTGTGCCACCATTATTGCTATCTTTTTCCAAAATATTCCACCAGAGAGCTTCTCTTTATACTGGATCATCTAAAAATTTTCTAGTTATTTACCTTGGTACTTTGATGTTGGCTTTATTTCATTCATTGTTTTTTGTGTTTAGTCAATATATTAAGATTAATGCTTTTCTTCAGACCTTATATTTTCCTATTGCTTCTTTATTTCACTATCTCTCATTTCTCTTTCTTTCTAAAAGTCTTTCAATAGCTGCTAGAACTACTAATTTGAGTCTCTATGACATAACTTTTCACTTGTATTTTCTTTATCTTTGACTTTTTATTCTGCTTTCTGGTAGATTTCTTTGGACTTTTCTTCTAGTTTTTCTATTGATATATATTTTTTGGAATTATAGTTTATGTTTTAAGCAGTTTATTATAATTAATAAATTATTATTATTATTATGCAAAAGATAGTATATTATCCACATAGCTTTTTTCACCTAACAGTATACCTTGGGTATCATTCTTTTCTACAGCTGCTTTGACTTTCATTACTTAGAAACAAAAAACAACTGTAGAAACAGTTTCTAATCAAGGGAATTTATATTGTTTCCAATATTTTGCTATTGCAAATGGTGATGATTCAGGTTATGTGTCAACTTGGCTGCGCCATGATGCTCAGTTGTTTGGAAGTTATGTTATGATATAGTTTGGGATAATGTAATCATCCCCCATAATATGATACGATGTGATCGGCTAATCAGTTGTAAGGGGAGTTTCCTTGGGGTTGTGTCCTGCATCCAATATATGTATGGATATTCTGACAAAGCTCACTTACTTGCTCTGGATCCTGCATACAGGTTATCATCATCTTACCTGCTGATCTTGAGATTTATCACCCTTCACAGCTCATGAGTCAGCAACCTACTACTATCTAATCTGTTAATCTTGGGCTCATCAACCCCTACAGCTATGATAGTCAGGAGAAGCATCCAGCTTGATGACTGACCCGCAGAATCAGGACTAGCCAGCTGATACAACCATGTGAGTCATTTCTTTGAGATAAATCTATATCTATATCTTGTATCTTTGTCTTATTGGTTCTTAACTCTGGCTAGTATTAAAGGTGCTGATGACTCTGCCTCCAGTAGTAAAGAGGTCACTGCTAATACATAATGTGAAGTGGTAATAGAAATAAGTAAAATATCAGCAACAATAGATAAAATATTTCTGAGAAACAAGGCTCTGCGTGATAGTATATGGGATCCTTTTCTAAAATTTTGTCAGAATGAAAAGTATAGGGAAGCAGATTGGTTGGTCCTACTTTCACTAGACAAAATAAATACATAGAGAAAAGGATGAGATCAGAGCTTCAGAGTCACAAACCTGAAAGTTGCCACTTTTGCCCTAAAAGAAAGCCTTATTTTTTATGACATAGCTGATATTGCTGAAAATCAAACCCAAGAGTCTTACTGTAAAAAATTTTTAAAAAAGGCTGAATTACAATGCCAATTGAATTTCCAGCTCAAATGGTGTCTGAGGTAAGTGAGGGCATTGATGGGGAGGAAATGGAACCCTAAAACTTGGGATTGGGGACATATGGGCAGACAATCAGGAAGATGGGACACTGGGGCCCTAAATTCCATTGAATCACTCCTACCAATAATACCATCCCTCCCATATGAAGAGATTACTCCATCTTTGTCTACTAAACCATCTACCCTAGGAAAACCATCACCCTTCCACCTCCATTTGATGAGATTAACTCCGATGTGCCTGAAGAGTCTTTGTCTGAGATAGCACCTGGGGCTTTGTCAGGGGCATTGCCTGAAGCAGACACCTTACAAGACATTACTGAATATTCCCATGTCCAACTCCACCACTCCTTTTTTTTTTTTTTTTTTCTTAGATTTGTTAGTACACTTAAATCCCTCAAACTCACTGCCTTCAAGTCGGATCCAACTCATAGAGACCCCTCCTTGGGTTTCCAAGGCGGTATCACTACAGAAGTAGATTGCCCAACCATCCCTCTGAGGAGTGGCTGGTGGTTTTGAACTGCTAGCCTTCTGGTTAGCAGTCAAATGCCTTAGGCACTAAGCACCTCAACTTAAGTCCCAGTGAGCCCCAAAACACTCAAAAAAATATGATCCACTCAAAAAATGTGAAGATTTGCTTCATTTTTCTAAAATTTAAAAGAGAAAACTGGGGAATATGTGTGGGAATGGCTATTGATGGTGTGGAATAATTATGCAAGGAACATAACATTGGATCAGCCTGAGTTTATTGTTCACCAAAAAACAAAATCTTCACTGCTGTTGAGTTGGTCTTGAGGTGGTATCTCTACAGAGGTAGTAGATTACTCAATCTTCTTTCTGAGGAGTGGCCGGTGGGTCTGAACTTCCAGGCTTCTGGTTAGCAGTCAAACACCTTAGGCAATACACCATGGATTCTCCAGTGTTTTAGTTAAAGAGGTTAGAAAAAGATCTAATAGTTTATTTGGTTGGTTCACTGAAGCATGGTGGCCTACACTAAATCAAGTTGAAGTACCATAACTCCCTTGGTAAACAATAGAAGAAGGTATCCAAAAGCTTAGGGAAGATTGACATGTTAGAGTGAATTATCATGTTATGGAATGCCCAGAGGACACACCTTTCACCACAATGGTGAGGAACACATTTGTGACAGGAACCCCAGCATCCTTGAAGGTTGTTGTGATTGCTATTTTATATAAGTCCCATTTGAAAATGGGACTTGCCCTAATACCTAATTACAATGGAGTTGATTGGATCCTGTGATAGTTATATTTGAGTGTCAACTTGGCTGGGCCTGGTTGAGTGGCTGGGCAGCTGGTGGTAGTATTCTCCATGATGAGACTGGCAATCAACTCCAGGTGGGAACTACCACAAGCAGCTGAGTAGCCTTTGGGTATGTGGTCTGCTTCCTATATATAAGGAGAAGCCTTGGGAATGGTCTCTAGCCTATGTCACGTTTGGACCCTGCATGTAGACGTGTCATTGCTCAGCAGCCTGTCATATTCTGCCGACCCTGGGACTTATAATGGACTTAAGTTAATGGCCTGCCATGTGGTTTGGTAACATCAGGACTGTGCCTTTTAACTTGTCAACCTTGGAACTTCTCAGCCTTAGCAGCCAGCAGCTATCTGAGTGAAGAAACACCTCTAGGTGCAGTGGGCCAGGAGCAGGAGGCAGAGCTGGACCCCAAGGTGAAGGGGCTTTCACCCAGCCCCTAGAGCCTGGCACTTTGAACTTGGACTTAAAGCCTCCAAATTGTAAGAATAAACTCCTGTTTGTTAAGGCCATCCCATTTGTGGTATATTCTTGTCAGAGCAGCACTAGGTAACCAGAACAGATCCTCTAGTGGATCCTCTAGGGGCCAAGGGATTGCATCTAATCAACAAAGACAAGGTGGCTGTGCCTACTGTAATGGACAACAAAGTCAAGGCAGTAATCAGAACAGTCTGACTCCCAAGGATTTATGGTGTTGGCTATTTAGTCATGGTGTCCCTAGAGTGAAAGAGATGGGAAATCTATTAAATAAATATTTACTTGATCTGTATAAAAAGAAACTCACTGCCATTGAGTTGATTCCAACTCATAGTGACCCCTCCTTGGGTTTCTGAGGAAATATCTCTACGAAAGTAGATTGCCCTGTTTTCCTTCCGAGGAGTGGCTAGTGGGTTTGAACCACCAGCCTCCTGAATGGCAGTCAAATGCCTTAGGGCCTACACCACCAGAGCTCTGGTAGTGTAGTGCCTAAGGCATTTAACTGCTAACCAAAAGGCTGGCAGTTCAAACCCACCAGCCACGCCTCGGAAGGAAGGTTGGGCAATCTACTTCCGTAGTGATACTGCCTTGGAAACCCAAGGAGGGGTTGATTTGAGTTGGATCTGACTCCACGGCAGTGAGTTTGGTTTGGTTTTTAGTATAAGAAGAAGAATTCTAGGTGAAGTGAGCATCAGTCTAAATTGAATCACCAGAATAGAAAGTCACAACCCCTCAAATAATTCCCAGACTTCAGCCAGTTAACAGACTCACAAACTCATTTTTTGTTTTTTTTAATTTTGATTTGGGTGAAAGTTTAAAGAAAAAAATTCATTTTCCATACAACCATTCATACACATTTTGTTTCGTGACATTGATTGCAATTCCCACAATGAAAAATCCCTCTTCCCACTTCCTCCCTGTGGGTACCTTTTCCCTGTGTCCTTCTTTCCCATAGACACATACATTCCTGTCCTCTGAGCTTTCTCCCTGGGCAAATACTGCCTTTCTGATCTCCCATGGTTGATTGTTCTAAGAAGTGTAGCTGCCAGGTGTAAATGTTCACCCTTTATGCTTGTCTATTGTTTGGCTAGGAGCTCTGGTGTAGGAGAGCTTAAGGCATTTGACTGCTAACCAGAAGGCTGGTGGAAGCCACAGGAGTGAATTCAATTCCAGCCCCAAAGGGTGACTAGGGGCCATAGTCTGAGGAGTTTCACCAGTCTGTATCAGACCAGTAAACCGGGTCTTTATGATTTTTTTTTTGAGTTTGGACCACCAACCACTAACCACATTTTTCTTCAACTCCATCCAGGAAATCCTGCACTGACTGATCCCTTTCTGAATGGTTGATAGTGGTAGCCATGCATCATCAAGTTCTTCTCATCTCAGGGTCATGTAAGCTGAAGTTCACATGGTCCACTAGTTCCTTGGACTAATTGTTTCCATGCATCTTTGGTGTTCTTCATTATTCTTTATTCCAGATGAGAAGAGACCCATTGTTGTATCTTAGACAGATGCTTGCAAGCTTTTAAGACCTCAGTCTCTACTTACCACAGTAGGATGTAGAACAATGTTTTTGTGTAGTATGCTACTCCAATTGAGCTTAATGTCCCCTGCAACCATGGGCCCAACAGGTTGCTCCCTCAGGATGGTTGGCTGTGGCTAAGAAGTTATAACTTTGCCTCTATTAGCTCTATCACATATAAATATGTGGAGCACATGTAAATACGTATATAGAAATATCATCTGCCAAACTAACATATGATCATGAGGATATTCCCTTTTGCCTAGACATACCTGATCCTTCAACCTGTCTACCTATATATTCACCCATAGATTAATGTTTGTTATTACTGATAATATAATACTGTGTATATAAAACTGCTTATCTTTGTTGTCTCTATTTCTTGTACACCTCTCTGTGTCTTCCCTTTCCTTAATGTTATTGTGTTGGTTATTGTTGTTGTTAGGTGCCATTGAGTTGTTTCCGACTCATAGCAACCCCATGCACAGCAGAACAAAACACTGCCTGATCCCACGCCAGCTCCATGATCCCTGCTATACTTGAGCCCATCATTGTAGCCACAGTGTCAATCCATTTCGCTGAAGGCCTCCCCCTCTTTTGTCGACCCTCCACCCTACCAAGCATGACATCCTTCTCCAAGGAATGGTCCCTTCTGACAACATGACCAAAATAGGTGAGACGAAGTCTGGCCATTCTTGCTTCCAAGGAGCATTTTGGGTGCACTTCCTCCAGGACAGATCTGTTAGTTCTTTTAGCAGTCCATGGTACTTTCAGCATTCTTCTCCAGCACCACAACTCAAAAGCATCAACTCTTTTTTGTTCTTCCTTATTCATTGTCCAGCTCTCACATGCATACAAAGCAATTGGAAATATCATGGCTTGTGTCAGGTGCACCTTAGTCCCCAAGGAGACAGCCTTGCTCCTCAGCACTTGAAACAGTTCCTTCGTGGTTGACTTTCCCACTGCTACACGTCATCTAATGTCCTGACTGCTGCTTCCATTGGCATCAATTGTAGAACCAAGCAACGTGAATTCTTTGACAACTTCAATCTTCTTTCCATTTATTGTGATGCTGCTCATTGGTCCAGTTGTGAGGATTTTTGTTTTCTTTATATTGAGATATAATCCATACTGCAGACTGTATTCTTCAACCTTCATCAGTAAGTGCCTCAAGTCATCCTCACTTTCAGCAAGCAAAGTTGTATCGTCTGCATATCTCAGGTTGTTAATGATTCTTCCTCCAATCCTGATGCTACATTTTTCTTCATATAGTCCAGCTTCTTGGATTATTTGCTCAGCATATAGATTGAGTAAGTGTGGAGAAAGGATACAACCCTGACGCACTCCCTTCCTGATTTTAAACCATGTAGTGTTCCCTTGTTCCGTTCGAATGACAGCCTCCTGGTCAAGGTACAGGTTCCTCATGAGTACAATCAAGTGCTCGGGAATTCCCATTCTTCTCAATGTTATCCATAATTTGTCATGATCCACACAAATTCCTTTGCATAGTCAATAAAACACAAGTAAACATCTTTCTGGTATTCTTTGCCTTGAGCCAAGATCCATCTGACAACAGCTATGATATCCCTTGTTCCATGTCCTCTTCTGAATCCAGCTTGCACCTCTGGAAGCTCTCTATCAGTATACTGCTGCAACCATTTTTGAATTATCTTCAGTAAGATCTTACTTGCATGTGATATTAATGATATTGTTCTATAATTTCCGCAATCTGTGGGATCACCTTTCTTTGGAATGGGTACAAATATGGATCTGTTCCAGTCAGTTGGCCAGGTCCAAATCTCTTGGCATAAGTGAGTGAGTGCCTCCAATGGGGCATCCGTTTGTTGAAATATCTCAATGGATATTCCGTTAATTCCCGGAGCCTTGTTCTTTACCAATTCCTTCATTGCAGCTTTGACTTCCTCCTTCTGTACCATTGGTTCTAGATCATATGCCACTTCCTGAAATGGATGAAGATCAACCAGTTCCTTTTGGTACAGTGACTCTATGATTTCCTGCTATCTTCTCTTGATGTTTCCTGTATCATTCAATATTTTGTCCATAGAATCTCTCAATATTGGAACTCGAGGCTTAAATTTTTTCTTCAATACTTTCAGCTTGATAAATGCTGAGTCTATCTCAGTCTATAAGCTGGGATGATACCTGTGCACCATGTGCATCCTGCTGGGTTAGAAACACCACTGGCTCAGCCTCAAAACTCACATCAATAGGTCACCACGGTAGGACAAACCGACAGACAAGTTTGCCTCCCTGTTGGAAACCTCTCGTACCACCCTTACCTGGGTTCCTGTGGCTGACTCCTCCTCTGTCCAGATTCCTAGGCCTTTTAATCCCCTTTCTCCTGCTCTCCCACCCTGCTGCTTTGGGCGTGGCTGAGTTCCTCTCCTCACCTGGATCTCTGCCGCTGACTGCATCAAATCTATGTGGTCATTAGCTTTTGGTATATTGCCTTTCCCTTCACTCGAATCATGTTGTCTCTTACATTTCTAGCAATTTTCCCATCCCTCCCTCATATTCCTAGTAACCAAAAATAAAGTTTTCTTCCATATGTAAACCTTTCCTTGACTTTTTATAATAGTGAACTAATACAATGTTGCATTAGACCCACAACCTCTTGAATAAAGGGAAGGCTGGGTCCCCTTGAGGCTCCACTGTACTGCAAAAAATTTATACTGTTATCCTTTTTTCCAGCCTTCACCAAAAGTATCTAATGACTTGTTAGGAGAATGACTATTACTTAGAGAAAAGGAAATAATCAGACATTTCAGGAATTACTGGATACTGTCTCTGAACTGATACTAATTTCAAGAGACCTAAATGTCTCTGTGGCCCAGCAAAGAGTAGGGGAATAAGGTGGTCAGGTTATTTATGGTGTCTTAGCTCATGTCTGTCTCGCAGAGGGTCCAATGTGTTCCTGAACTCATCCTGTAGTGATTTTCCCAGTTCCAGAATGCATAATTGGAATAGACATACTCCAGAACTGGAAGAACACCTGTATTAGATCCCTAACAAGTGGAGTAAGGATGATTATGGTGGAAGAGGCCAAATGGAAACCTTTAGAACTGCCTCTATCTAAGAAAACAGTATACCAAAAGCTATACCACATATCTAGAGGGATTACAGAAATTAATGGCATCATCAAGGATTTGAAGGATGATGCAAGGGCAGTGATTCCCACCATATCCCCCATTCAACTCACCAACTTGGCCTGTGAAAAAAAATGGATGGATCTTGGAGAATGACTGTGTATTATAAATTTAACCAAGTGATGACTCCAATTGAAGCTGCTGTTCCAGATGTGGTTTCATTACTTAAGCAAATTAATACATCTGCCATTAATACATCTCCTGAGGTTTGCAGCTATTGATCTGGTCAATGCCTTTTTCTCAATCCTGGTTTCAAAGGATCATCAGGAGCAGTTTGCCTTCATCTGGCAAGGCCGGCAATACACCCTCACTGTCCTACCTCAGATATATATCAATTCTCCAACCTTACATCATAATTTAATGTGCAGGGACTTTTGTTGCCTTTCCCTTCCACAAGAAATGACACTAGTCTGTCTAATTGATGACATTATGCTGACTGGACTTAGTACAGAAGAAGTATCAACAACTATAGATTTATTGGAAAGACATTTGCATGCTAGAAGGTAGAAAATTAATCTGACTTAAATTCAGGTGCCTTTCACTTCAGTGAAATTTCTAGAGGACCAGTGGTATGTGGCATGTCGAGATATTCCTTCTAAAGTGAAGGATATTGCATCTGGACTTTCCTACAACTAAAACAGAGATAAAATATAGGGTGAGCCTCTTTGGATTTTGGAGGCAACATATCCCTCATTTAGGTGTGCTACTCTGGCCTATTTATCAAGTGACTTGAAAAGCTGCAAGTTTTAAGCAGAGTCCAGAACAAGAGAAGGCTTTACAACAGTTTCAGGCTGCATGTGAGCTACTCTGCTGCTTGGGCCATAATATGATCTGGTGGATCCAATGGTGTTTGTCAGTGGCAGATAGAGATACTGCTTGGAGTTTTGGCAGGCCCTTATTGGTGAATCAAAATGAAGACCCTTAAGATTTTGGAGCAAAGCTCTACCTTCTACCGCAGATAATTATTCTCCTTTGGAGAAACAGCTTTGGGCGTATTACTGGGCCTTAGTAGAGACTAAAAAACATGGACTACCAACCCATCACATGGCCTGAGCTGCCCATCATGAACTGAGTATTTTTGATCCAGAGAGTCATAAAGTTGGACCTGCAAAACAAGCTCCATCATTAAATGGAAGTGGTATGAACAACATCGGTCCTGAGCAGGACCTGAAGGCACAAGTAATTTGCATGAAAAAGTGGCCCAGATGTCCACGTTCTCCACTTCTGTCACATTAACTTCTCCTTCCCAGTCTGTACCTATGGCCTCATGAGGAATTCTTATGATCAACTGACTGAGGAACAGAGAACTTATGCCTGGTTTACAGATGACTCTCAGTAATATGGAGGCAGCACTTGAAAGTAGACATCAGCAGCACTGCAGCTTCTTTCCGGGACCTCTCTGAGGGACAGTTTTCAGAAGTCCTCCTAATGGGCAGAACTTCAAGAAGTACACCTGGTTGTTCACTTTGCTTGGAAGGATAAATGGCCAAATTTGTGATTATATACTGACTCACAGTCTGTGGCTAGTGGTCTGCCTGGCTGGTCAGGGACTTAGAAGGAACATAATTGCAAAATTGGTGACAAGGAAGTATAGGGGAGAGGCCTGTAGATAGCCCTCTCTGAATGGACCACAGAGGTGAAGATATTTTTGTCTTATGTGAATACTCACTAAAGGGTGGCCTCAGCAGAGGAGGATTTTTACAATCAAGTGGATAGGATGACACTTTCTGTGGAAACCAGTCATCCTCTTTCCCAGCCACTTCTGTCATTGCCCAATTGGATTATGAGCAAAGTGGCCATGGTAGCAGGGATAGAGGATATGTATATCAGCAACGTAGACTTCCACTCAACAAGGGTGACATGGCTACAGCTACTGCTGTGTGCCCAATCTGCCAGCAGCAGAGACTAACACCAAGTCCTCAATATGGTACTATTCCTCAGGGTGATCAGCCAGAAACTTTGTAGCAAGTTGATTACATTTGGGCAGCTTCCATAATGCAAAGGGAAGTTTGGTAGTTGTATTTGTGTGTCAACTTGGCTAGGCCTGGTTGAGTGGCTGGGCAGCTGGTGGTAGTCATTCCCCATGATGAGACTGGCAATCAACTCCATGGTGGGACCTACCACAAGCAGCTGAGTAGCTGCCTTTGGGATATGGTCTGTTTCCTGTATATAAGGAGAAGTTTTGGGAATGGTCTCGAGCCTATGGCACGCTTGGACCCTGCATGTAGCCGTGTCATTGCTCAGCAGCCTGCTATGCTCTGCTGACCTTGGGACTTACAATGGATTTAAGTTAATGGCCTGCCATGTGGTTTGGTAACATCGGGACTGTGCCTTTTTACTTGTTAACCTTGGGGCTTCTCAGCCTCAGCAGCCAGCAGCTGTCTGAATGAAGAAAAGCCTCTAGCTCCAGTGGACTGGGAGTAGGAGGTAGAGCTGGACCCCAAGGTTGAGGGGCTTTCACCCAACACCTAGAGCCTGGCACTTTGAACTTGGACTTAAAGCCTCCAAATTATAAGAATAAATTCCTGTTTGTTAAAGCCATCCCATTTGTGGTATGTTTCCTGTCAGAGTAGCACTAGGAACCAGAACAGGAAGCATTAACTTTTTACTGGATAGACACTCTGGATACAGATTTGCCTTCCTTGCACACAGTCCCTCTGCCAAAATTACCATCTGTGGACTCACAGAATGCCTTATCCACTCTCATAGCATGCCACACAGCATTGCCTTGGATCGAAGGACTTGCTTCTTATTAAAATAAATATGGCAATGGGCACATGCTCATGGAATTCACTGGCTTTGCCATGTTCTCCATCATACTGAAGTAGCTGGTTTGACAGAACAATGGAATGGCCTTCTAAAGACACAATTTGCAAGTTTGCAAGTTTCAGGCAAGGTTGGGGCTATATATGCTCTAAACTAGTCTCCAATATATGGTGCTCTTTCTCCCATAACCAGGATTTATTGTTCCAGTCATCAAAGGTGGAGGTGGGAGTGGAACCACTCATGACCCCTAGTGACACTCTTTCAAAATTTTTGCTTTGTATCCCTCCAACCCTGTAATATGTGGACTTAGAGGTCTTAGTTCCAAATGGAGGAATATGCACAATATGCATTCCATTGAACTGGAAGTTAAGAATGCCACCCAGGAGGATTCAATATGGCAGACCAGGTAGATACACTATCCAGATCCTCTACAACAAAGACTCAAGAAACCAAGGGAAATGGACATGAATAAGAATCCTGGAACCCAGAGCTTCAAATGAAAGGACAAAGAAGTAGATGTAATACTGATGAGACACATTGAACAAAAACAGTGAAAAAGGAGCAGTAAACTGCCAACCCACACAGCATGGCCATGTAGAATCTTTGCAAGTAGTGCTCCAATTGGAGCAGGAACCAGATAACTGGCTTCACGTACCCAGGACTGCACCAGCACCCACATCAGTGAACAAGTGACTACAGAGTTGTGACCTCTGCTCTTACCTTATTCAACATTCTGGTGACCACACATGTGGCTAGCTCCACCCCCATCCACCTGGCATCTGGTCAAATCCCCCACATTTCCAGTGCTGTGCTTTTTTTTTTTTTTTTTTTGCCTTCTTTATCTTCCTTCTAGTTATTCCTTACCCCCATTCTTTTCTTCCTTTCTTTTTTTTTTTT
>NW_006921869.1:3490956-3491677 GCF_000298275.1 Orycteropus afer afer
GAAGGTCAGTGTTTCAAACTCACCAGCTGCTCCACAGAAGAAAGATGGGGCAATCTACTTTCATACAGATTTACAGCCTCAGAAACCCACTGGAGGTTGCTATGAGTTGGAATTGACTGGATGGCAGTGAGTTTTGCTTTTTGTTTGTTTGTTTGTTTCAGAGCAGGCAATTCTCCTCCTGCTACCCATGCAGTTAGCAACACCTGTCCCAAAACCTCCATGGTCAGAGATGGGTGATCCTGTGGAGCGAGCACTGCATTCCCATGCAACTGTGTTTGGTGGTTGATAATTTCTTTTGCCAGCAGTTCTGCCTTCTTCTTCTCTCTCTCTCTCTCTCTCTTTTTTTTAAATTTCTTTTTCTTTTTTGCTTCTTAGTTCTTCTATCCTCTCCCCATTTTATTGTTCTTCTTTTTTTTTTTCTTTCTTTTCACTTCATATCCTTTTTCTATGATTCCACAGAGCCAGTGCCCACCCCACCCCACTGTGAGCAGCATCCATCCCATCCCTCAGTGGGTGGTAGTACAGACTTTCCCAGGATGAACTCCATTTTCCTCCTGCAGCTGTGTTTGGTGGCTAACACTTCCACCAGCCTAATTGTTTCCCCTGTTTTCTTTCTTTCTTTCTTTCTTTTTTTTTATGGGGAATAAATACCACCAGCTGCCCAGCCATTCAACCAGACCCAGCCAAAGTGACACACAAACTGAACTACCACACCCAGGGT
>NW_006921869.1:3492237-3495757 GCF_000298275.1 Orycteropus afer afer
CTCTCTATCCAGGATCTCCTACATAGATCCCCTTCCAAGTGGATAACAGTGGTAGCCAGGCACCATCTAGTTCTTCTGGTCTCATAGTTGTATAGTCCCCTGTTTTCTTTTCCTTTTCTCCTTTCTTCTCAATTTTTTCCTCTCCCTCCCCTCTTGTTTTTCTTTATTTTTTCTCTTTTTTCTTCCTTATCCTCCACTTTTTTTTCTTTCTTCTTTCTTCTTCTTTATTTTTCTGAACCAACTGAGTGAGTGCCTCAAACCCCACTATCACTTCATTCAGTAGCACTCACCAGTGGTCCTCCATATTTAGCAATACACACTCCTACAGAGCAAGAGCCACATTTCTGCTGAAGTCATGTTTGGTGGCTAGCACTTGTGTTGGTATTATGGCACTTTTATTGTTTGTTTGTTTTTCTTCTTTTCCACTTTTTTTCCCCTCATTTTCTTTCTTCTTAGGTCTCTCTTCTGCCACATCTAGTTTTCCCCCCTCCAAAAAAAAAAAAAAAAATTCACTGACATAGAGTTGATTCCAACTCACAGCAACCCCCATTGGGTTTCCAAAGCTGTAAATCTTTAAAGAAGAAAACCTCTCCATCTTTCTTCTGTGGAATGGCTGGTAGACTTGAACCACTGACCTTTTGGTTAGCAGCCAAATGCTTTAGCTTCTATACCACCAGAGTGCCTCTTTTCCACTACCTCCTTTTATTTAATTTTTCTTTCTATCTTTCCCCAGCAGTCAGGACCCAGTGATTCAACCAAGCCATACGTACCACATCTACCACCCCACTCATCAGGTGAGTGTCATCACCACTCCAGCATCACTCAGTTGATGAAAAATGACAGCCAACACTCACCCAGCCTGCCCTCACCTGTTCTTCACAATCAATGATCAAAGACCATGTCAAACTCTTATCCACTACCAAATCCACCTGGAGACTTGTGATGAGTGCCACACTGCTGCCAAAGTAGTGAACAGAGTAGTACACCCTCCCTTTGCCCAACTACATTAAAATAAAACAAAACAAAAAAGTCACAATGAAGCAAATCAACATATTAATACAATAACACTACAATGTCTTGAAGGAAAAAAAGTAATAGAAAAAGATGGCTCAAACAAGTGGCCAATATACAGGACCACACAATCTTCTGGAGGAAGAAAAGCTATTGGAACAACATGACAAGTAACTCAAAAGAATTATATTTAGGTACCTTCAATGGATTGAGAGAGTTTGAGGAAAGCATAGACAAAATCAAGAAAAGACTGATAAACCCTAGAAAATAAATAAGTAAATAAAAATACAAGAACAAGGTGACAAAATAAATAGAAAATTAGATACCATACAAGAACAGCAAATAGATATCCAGAAGGTTAATACTAAAATTTCAGAATTAGGTAATGAATCAGAAGGAAGGAGAAGAATTGAATCAATGGAAGACAGAATCAGTAAGATAGAAGACAAATTTCTTAATTAGAAAATTTATTAATGCTAATCTGTTAGAGGAACAGTCAGAAAAAAAAATGAAGAAAACCTAAGAATTATATGGGGCACCATCAAGAGGAATAAGTTATGTGTGATCAGACTTTGAGAACAGGAAGATATGAAAATAAGCACTGAGAAACTGTCAAAGTTTTGTTGGAAGAAAATTTCCTTAATATCACAAAAGATGAGAGGATATGCATTCCAGAAGATCAACAAAAATCAAATAGGAGAGAACTCAAAAGAAAATCAATAAGACATATCATAATCAAACTTATATATATATATAAATAAAGAAGACAGAGAAGGAATCATGAAAGCCATTCAGAAAAAAAGAAATGTCAGCTACAAAGGAGAACTAACAAGACTAAGCTCTGATTTCTCAGCAGAAACCACACAGGCAAGAAAACAATAGGATGTCATATCTAAAACCCTGACACAAAAATATTGCCAACCAAGAATTGTATCTCCAGCAATTTTGTTCCTCAAGTAGGATAGCAAAATCAGAAAATTCCCAGGTAAATGGAAATTAAGGGAATTTGTAAAAACCAGACCAAACTTATAAGAAATGCTGTAGGGACTCCTTCAAATAGAGAACCAACAGCAGCAAACAATAACCGGAGATTAAGACACACAAGAACATCACTTGGAAATCAACGTAGATATAGAAGATCAAAAATAAAATAAACCTACAAGACAGGAAATAGAGAAACAAATATCCATTTGTAAACAATGATAATTACCAAGGAAAAAGAGGGAATAAATGTAGTAACACAATTTCCAAATAGAAAGTAGAGATAAAATCAATATAGAATGGATTGTTTTAAACTTGGGATGATATGAATAAATTACAGGGTAACCTCAAAGAAAATTAATAGGTCTTCTCACCAGAATGAAAAACAAGAATTTTAAAAGTCTTAATAAATAGTAAAACAATAGCAACAAGTGAAATTATAAGAAAATCCATAAGCAAAATGAACTCATCACAGGAAAATATATTGAAGAAACAAACAGTGAACACCACACGCAAAGAAAAAACACCACAGCAAAATGACAGCAATAAATTCATACCTATCTACAATTACACAGAATGTAAATGGATTAAATGCACTAGTCAATTGACAGAGTATTCGAATGTATAAGCAAATATGACCCATCAATATGCTGTCTACAAGCATATAGTATATACTTTAGGCACAAAGAAAAATTGAGTTAAAAATCAAAGGATAGAAAAATATATATCAAGCAAATGACAATCAATAAAGCAGGAGTGGCAATATTATTTTCTGATAAAAAAGACTTTCAGGCAAAAACCAGCAAAAGAGGCAAGGAAGCACATTACATAATGATTAAAGGATCAATCCAACAAGAGGACATAATCATAATAAATATCTACACAGCCAATGAAAGACCCCCAAAATACATATATCAAATTTCAACAGAGTTGAAAAGAGAAGTAGACAATACCACTAGAATATTAATATTAATAGACTTTAAAACACCACTTTTGATGAAGGACAGAATAACAAGAAAGAAACTCAACAAATATACAGATGATCTAAACAACATAATTAACCAAATGGACCTCATACACATATACAGAGCACTCCACCCAACAACAGTACAATATAAATTCCTTTTCAGTGCACATGGAACTTTCTCCAGAATACACTATATGTTAGGCCACAAAGTAAGAATCAATAAGTTTAAAAACTATATAGCAAGCATAACCTTGACACCAAAACCAGGCAAAGACATCACTAAAAAGGAAAATTGCAGACCAATATCCCTCATGAATATAGATACAAAAATCTTCAACAAAATCCTAGCCAATAGACTCCAACAACATATAAAAATAAATAAATAAATAACACACCATGACCAAGTGGGATTTATATCAGGTATGCAAAGATGGTTCAACATTAGAAAAATAATCAACATAATCCATCACATAAGTAAAATAAAGGAAAAAAAAAAAAAACATGATCATATCAATTGATGCAGAAAAGGCATCTGATAAAATCCAACACCATTCCTGATAA
>NW_006921869.1:3497217-3498417 GCF_000298275.1 Orycteropus afer afer
TTTAGGTATCTTCAAAGGATTGAGAAACAGACCAAGAAAAACACAGACAAAACCCTAGAAGAATTTTGGAAGAAAATACAAGAACAAAATGACAACATAAATGAAAAATTAGAAATGATTCTAAATCTACAGATAGAAATCCAGAAGATTAATACTAAATTGTCAGAAACAGATAACACGTTGAAAAGGCAAAGGAGCAGAATTGATGTAATGGAAGACAGAATTAATGAGATTGAAGACAAATACCTGAATACTTCTTTGTAAAGGGATCAATCAGAAAAAAAAGATCAAAACAAAATGAAGAAAGCCTAAGGTTCATGTGAGATACCATCAAAAGGAAAAACCTATGTGTCATTGGAATTCCAGAATAAGAAGAGAAAAATGAAACCACTGAGAAAATTGTCCAAGATTTGTTGGTGGAGAACTTTCCTGATATGATGAAAGATGAGAATATATCCATTTAGGAAGTCCAACGAACTCCAAATAAGACAGAGCCCAAAAGAAAAACACCAAGACATATCATCATCAAACTCACCAAAACCAAAGACAAAGAAACAATCATGAGATGGGAAAAACAAATAGTTATCTACAAGGGGCAACCAATAAGACTAAGCTTGGATTTCTCGACAGAAACCATGCAGGCGAGAAGACAGTGGGATGGTATGTATAAAACACTGAAAGAGAAAAATTTCCAACAAGAATTATGTACCCAGCAAAATTGTCCCTCAAATGTGATGGTGAAATTAGGACATTTCCAGATAAGCATAAATTAAGGGAATTTCTTAAAACCAGACCAACCTTACAAGAGATGCTAAAGGGAGCCCTTTGGACAGAGAAGCAACAACAACCAACAACAACTGACCATTAATACACATGATGATATAACCCAGAAGCCAACCTAGCTATGGAAGTATCCAAAGTAAATAACCCTACAAGATTGTAAACAGGGAACCACAGACACCAACCGACATATGAGGACAACCACAAACCAAAAAGAGGGAAAAAAATTTGTGTCATTACAGAACTTCTAGATAGTAGGGAAGTCAATACAACTACAAGATGGAATGGACAGTTCTAAACTTGGGAAGAAAACTATAAATCACAGGGTAACCTCAAAGAAAAATGATAAACCTTCACATCAAAATAAAAAAGAGGACCAGCATAAATATTCAGCAAATACTAAAACAATAGCAATGAAGG
>NW_006921869.1:3499277-3508187 GCF_000298275.1 Orycteropus afer afer
TTATGCTGAGTGAAATAAGTCAATCACAGAAAGACAAATATAGTATTAGTTTGTTGTTGTGGAGGGTCAAGGAAAGGTTTATATATGGAGGGAAAATTTCTTTGTTGGTTGCCAGGGGTGGGAGGAGAGGGAAGGGAACACTGCAAAAAAAAAAAAAGCATTGACCCATGTCACTTTAGTTTTGTGTATTTCACTGTACATAAATTATATTTCAATAAAATGCATTAAAAAATCATAATAAAAGTGAGTGGAGCAGTTTGCAACAACTAAGAGAGACACATCTGTCAGTTTGTCCTACTGTTGTGGCTTGTGTATTGCTATGAGGTTGAAGGCTATGCCACTGGTGTTTCAAATGTCAGCAGGGTTACCCATAGTGGACAGGATTCAGCAGCTTCCAGTCTAAGACAGACTCTGTTAGGCTGCGTTTTCCAGAGAAGCAAAACCAGTAAAGCTTACATATACATAGAGAGAGAAGTTTATCTTAGGAAAATGGCTCACATACTTATAGAAGCTGGCAAGTCCCAAGTTCCTGGATCAAACCTCACACTAGAAGATTTTCCCAACTCACGTAGCTGCAGGGGCTGACAAGTTCAAAATTAGCAGGCAGTACACTGGCTGTTAACTCTGATAGATGACAAATCCAAAATCATCAGGCCAAATGGTGGATTGCTCGCTCCCGGACAGCTGTAGGCAGTACACCAGGATCCAGAGCCACAGAAAAGTAAATAACTTTACTTTCATATGCCTCCACTCTGACTGGTGGGCCACTGTGACACTTTAGGTCTCCTGGAATTAGTGTCAATTCAGAGCCAGTATCCAATAATCCTTGAAAAGTCTGATTATTTCCTTTTCCCCATGAACTGTCACTCTTGTAAAAGGCCTCAGATCCCTTTGGGGAAAGCTGAGAGAAAGATTGATGTTATAAATTTTTGGCAATGTAGTTGAGTCCTTTCTCAAGGGGACCCAGACTCCCCTTCATTCAAGGGGTTGTGGGTCTGTAAACTGACTCAAGTCTGGGAATTTATTGAGAGGCCATGACTCTATTCTGGCAATTCAATCCAGACTGCTGTTCATGTGACCTAGAATTCTTCTGTCTATACAGATCAAGTAAATATTTACTAGGTTTGCCATGTATTTCACTCTTGGGAGCACCATGCCTAAGTAGCCAATGCCATAATTCCACATGAGTCAGAGTATTCTGATCACTGTTTTGACTCTGCTGTCCATTATGGTAACCACGCCCATCTTGTCTTTGTTGATTAACTGCTGCCACTTGTCCCCTATTACCATGGGATCCAATCAGCCCCATTAAGTATTTTAGTTCAATTAGGGCAGTTCCCACTGTCAAATCCCATCAAATGGAGGTGGAAGGGATAGTGGTTTTATAGTAATCCCTTCAGATGGCAGGGATGGTGTTGTTGGCAGGAGGGATTCAACAGAATTTACAGGCTCCATATCCTCATCTTCCTGAACAGCTGCCCATGTGTTCCCATCCCAGGTTTCAGTATCCCATTTTTTCCCAATCAATGCCCTCACTTTAACTGCAGACACTATTCTGGGTTGGCAATTCAACGGGCATTGTAATTCAGCCATCCTTACAATAAGACTGTGGGTTTGGTTTCAGCAATATCAGCTCTGTTACTAGAAGCAATAAGACTTTCTTTCAGGGCAAAATTGGAAACATTGAGGTCTTTCATGTGGCACTCGAGCTGTGATTCAGCAGCCCTGAACTCATCTTGCTCTTTCATCATTTTGTCTAGTGTTAGTAGGACCAACCAACCACCTTTCTTATACTCCTCATGCTGAAAAAATTGCAGAAAAGTATCAAACATGCGATCACTCAGAGCCTCACTTCTCAAAATACTTGATCTATTGGTGGTGCTATTTTGCATATTAATGCTGCCACCTCATGCCATGGATTTGCAAAGCCTTCTTTACTAATGGAGGCAGAGTCACCAATGCCTTTATGATTAATAAAATTGGAGAAGCAAAACAGAATTGGTGAGTACCAATTTAGGAAGCCTATTCTTATTATTTTGTCTCTCTGGAACCACTTCCAATACAAATGTGTTAGACTGGGTTCTCTAGAGAAGGAAAAACAGTAAAGCTTAGAGAGGGAGAGAGAGACAGATTTATCTTAGGAAAATCGCTCACACACTTATGGAAGCTGGCAAGTCCCAAGTTCCTGGATAAAACATCAAACTGGAAGCTTTTCCTAACTCATGCAGCTGCAGGAGCTGATGAACTCAAGGTTGGCAGGCAGTATACTGGCTGTTGACTCTGATGGATGACGAATGCAAGATCACCAGGCCAAATGGTGGATTGCTCACTTATGAACAGCTGTAGGCAGCACAACAGGATCAAGAGCCACAAAAGAGTCCCTCTTTTCCCAGGATGTCCATATATATATTGGAAGCAAGCCACACTCTAGGGAAACTCCCTTTCAGTGAATTGGCTGCTCAAAACATATACATCTGATCTCATCATAGGAATAACCACATCACAACTGCTTAAACTACTCAGAATCATGGTCTAGCCAAATTGACACACAACCCCAACTATCACAGACTCCAAAGAAGGAAGAGACCATCCACTTCTCAAAGAATTAGCCATGAAAACCTTATGAATAGTAGTGAAACACTGCCTGATATATTACTGGAAAAACGTTACGAACAGCCCTGCAACATTTTCCAATATAGTGCCAGAAGATGAGCCCTTCAGATCAGAGAGCACTCAAAATATGACTTGGAAAGAGCTGCCTCATCAGAGTAGAGACAACCTTAATGAAGGGAATTGAGTAAAGTTTTTGGGACCTCCATTTGCCAATGTGGCATAACTCAAAATGTAAAAAAAACAGCTGCAATCATCCATTAAAAATCAGAACATGGAATGTACAAAATATGAATCTAGGAAAATTGAAAGATGTCAAAAATGAAATGGAATGTGTAAAGATCCTAGGCATCCGTGAGCAGAAATAGACTGGTTTTGGTCATTTTGAATCAGACAACCATATGATCTACTACACTGGGAATGACAAATTGAAGAAGAATGGCATGGCATTCAACATCACAAAGAATGTTTCAAGATCTATCCTGAAGTACAGTGCTGTCAGTGATAGGTTAATATCCATACACATATGAGGAAGACCAGTTAACACTACTACTATTCAAATTTATACAGCAACCACCAAGGCCAAAGATGAGGAAATTGAAGATATTTACCAACTTCTGCAGTCTGAAAGTGACCAAATATGCAATCAAGATGTATTGATAATCACTGGTGATTGGAATGCAAAAAGTTGGTAACAAAGAAGAATCACTGGTTGTTCTGGTTACCTAGTACTGCTCTGACAAGAATATACTACAAAAGGGATGGCTTGAAGAAACAGTTTATTCTCTTACAGTTTGGAGGCTTTAAGTCCAAGTTCAAAGTGCCAGGCTCTAGGGGCTAGGTGAAAGCCCCTCAACCTTGGGCTTCAACTCTGCCTCCTGCTCCCAGCCCACTGAAGCTAGAGGCTTTTCTTCACTCAGACAGGTACTGGCTGCTGAAACCGACAAGCCCAAGGTTCACAAGTAAAAAGGCTTAGTCCCATGTTACCAAACCACATGGCAGGCCATTAATTCAAGTCCATAGAAAGACCCAAGATTGGCAGAGCATGGCAGGATGCTGAACAATAACATGGCTACATGTAAGGTTCAAGCGTGCCATAAGCTAAAGACTGTTCCTCAAAGCTTATTCTTATAGACAGGAAACACACAACATCCCTAAGACAGCTACTCAGCTGCTCACAGTACATTCCACCATGGAGTTGATTACCAGTCTCATCATGGGGAATACTACACCCAGCTGCCCAGCCACTCAACCAGTCTCAGCCAAGTTGACTTGTAAACTATCTATCACACTGATAGTTGGAAAATGTGGCCTTGGTGATAGAGATAATGCTGGAGATCACATGATAGAATTTTGCAAGACCAAGGACTTATTCATTGCAAATACCTTTTTTCAACAATACAAATGGTGGCTATACACAAAGACTTTGCCAGATGAAGTACACAGGAATCTGATTGACTACATTTGTGGCAAGAGGTGATGGAAAAGCTCAATATCTTCAGCCAAACAAGGCCAGGAGCTGATTGTGTAATGGTCTATCAACAGCTCATATGCAAGTGCAAGTTGAAGTTGAAGATAATTAAAACAAGTCCACAACAGCCAAAATATGATCTTGATTATATCCCTCCTGAATTTAGAGACCATCTAAAGAATAGATTTGATGCACTGATAACCAATAATTGAAAACCAGAGGAATTGTGGGGTGATGTCAAGAATATCATCCATGAAGAAAGCAAAAGGTCATTAAAAAGACAGGAAAGGAAGAAAAGACAAAAATAGATGTCAGAACAGACTCTGAGCTTGCCATTGAACAAAGAGTAGCTAAAGCAAATGGAAGAAATGACAAGATAGAAGAGGTGAACAGAAGAATTCAAAGAGTAGCTTGAGAAGACAAAGTCAATTATTAAAATGAAATGTGCAAAAACCTGGAGTTAAGAAAGAACACACTCAGCATTTCTCAAGCTGAAAAAACTGAAGAATAAATTTAAACCTCAAGTTGCAATATTGAAAGATTCTATGGACAATATACTGAATGATGCAAGAAACATCAAAAGAAGATGGAAGGAATACACAGAGTCACTGTACCAAAAAGAATTGGTCGATGTTCATCCATTTCAGGCAGAGACATATGATCAAGAACCAAAGGTATTGATGGAAGAAGTCAAAGCTGCACTGAAGGAAGTGGTGAAAAACAAGGCTCCAGGAACTGACAGAATACCCATTGAGATGTTTCAACAAATGGGTGCCAAGCTGGAGGCACTCAATTGGCTATGCTAAGAAATTTGGAAACAGCTACCTGGCCAACTGACTGGAAGATATCTGTATTTGTACCCCTTCCAAAGAAAGGTGATCCCACAGTTTGTGGAAAAAAATTATCAAACAATATCATTAATATCACACGCAATAAAATCTTTGAAGATAATTCAAAAGAGGTTGCAGCAGTATATTGACAGAGAACTTCCAGAAATGCAAGTTCGATTCAGAAGAGGACGCGGAACAAGGGATATCATTGCTGATGTCAGATGGACCTTGGATCAAAGTAAAGAATACCAGAAAGATGTTTACTTGTGTTTTATTGACTATGCAAAAGCATTTGATTGTGTGGATCATAACAAATTGTGGATAACATTGAGAAGAATAGGAATTCCTGAACACTTCATTATACTCATGAGGAACCTGTACATAGACAAGGAGGCTGTCATTAAAACAGAAAAAGGTAACACTGCATGATTTAAAATCAAGGAGGGAGTGTGTCAGGGTTGTATCCTTTCACCATACTTATTCAATGTGTATGCTGAGCAACTAATCCGAGAAGCTGGACTATATGAAGAAGAACGTGGCATCAGGATTGGAGAAAGAATCATGAACAATCTGTGATATGCAGATGACACAACTTGCATGCTGAAAGTGAGGATAACTTGAAGTACTTACTGATGAAGACTGAAGAATACAGTCTGCAGTATGGATTACATCTCAATATAAAGAAAACACAAATCCTCACAACTGGACCAATAAGCAGCATCATGATAAATGGAGAAAAGTTTGAAGTTGTCAAAGACTTCATATTAATTGGTTCAACAATCTACACCAATGGAAGCAACATTCAAGACATTAGACGATGTATTGCACTGAGTAAATCTGTTGCAAAAGACCTCTTTAAAGTGCTGAAGAGCAAAGATGTCTCCTTGAAGACTAAGGTGCAGCTAACCCAAGCTATGGTATTTGCAATCACCTCCTAGGGACATGAGAGCTGGGGAATGAATAAGGAAGACTAAAGAAGAGTTGATGCTTTTGAGTTGCAGTGTTGGCAAAGAATATTGAGAGTACCGTGGACTGCCAAAAGAACTAACAAATCTGTCCTGGAAGAAGTGCAGCTGGAATGCTCCTTGGAAGTGAGAATGGCCAGACATCATCTCACCTCCTCTAGTCATGTTGTCATAAGGGACCATTCCCTGGAGAAGGATATCATGCTTGGTAAAGAGGAGGGTTGTTGAAAAAGGGGAAGGCCCTCAATGGGATGGATTGACACAGTAACTGCAATGATGGGCTCAGGTTTAGCAAGGATAGTGAGGCTGGCGTAGGACCAGGAAGTGTTTCATTCTGTTGTGTATATGGTTGCTATGAGTCAGAGGCAATGAAATGGCACCTAAAACAACAATAACAAAAACACAAAAAATAAAATCCTTGGGCATAAACCTTACCAGGGATACAAAAGACTTGTACAAAGAAAACTACAAAACATTACCTGAAGAAACCATAAGAGATCTACATAAATGGAAGATCATACCATACTCATGGATAGGAATATTGAACATTGTGAAAATGTCAATATGACCCAAAGCAATCTATACATTCAATGCAATCCTAATCCAAATTCCATCAACATTCCTTAAGAATATGGAAAAAACAATCACTAATTTTATATGGAAAGGAAAGAGAGCTCAGATAAACAAAGCACTACCGAGTAAGAACAAAGTAGGAGGTCTCACACTTCTGGATCTCAAAACCTGCTATACAGCCACAGTAGTCAAAACATTCTGGTATTGGTACAACAGACACATCTTTGACAAAGGGCCAAAATCCATTAAATGGAAAAGAGATTTTCTCTCTATCAAATGGTGCTGGCAAAACTAGTTATCCATTTGCAGAAAAATGAAACAAGATCTATAACTCACACCACACACAAAAACTAGCTCCAAATGGAGCAAACGCTTAAATGTGAAACTTAAAGCTATTAACTTCATCAAGGAGAAAAATAGGGGCAAATTTAGGGGCCCTAATTTATGGCATAAATAGACTGTCAAGAAAAACCCAAAATGCACAAACAGCAGAAGACAACCTAGATAATTGGACCTTCTAAAAATTAAATTTTTATGTGTATCAAAAGACTTCTCCAAAAGAGTAAAAGGAGAGCCTACAGAATGGGAAAAAAATATTCAGCAATGACATACTTGATAAGGGACTTATCTCTAAAATTTAGAGAAAACTCCAACACCTCAACATCAAAAAGACAAACACTCCAACTTAAAAATGGGTAGAAGAAATGAATAGACACTTCAAAGAAGATATTCAGTGGGCCAACGGATACATAAAGAAATGTTTGTGATCATTAGCCATTACCAAACCAAACTCACTGCCCTCAAGTCAGATCCAACTCATAGCGACTCTTCCTGGGGTTTCCAAGGCAGTATCACTACCAAAGTAGATTGCCCAATCTTCCTTCTGAGGAGTGGCTAGTGGGTTTGAACCACCAGCCTTCTGGTTAGCAGACAAATGCCTTAGGCACTAGGCCACCAGAGCTCCCCATTAGCCATAAGAGAGATGCAAATGAAAGCAACCATGAGATACCATCTCACCCCAGCACTAATAGCAAAGTTCACCAACACAGAAAATAACAAGTACTGGCAAGGATGTGGAGAGGTTGAACTCTCATACACTACTGGTGTGACTGTAAAATGATACAACCACTGTAGAAATCAGTATGGCAATTCTTTAAGAGGTTGGAAATAGAATGTTCTGATTACCTAGTGCTGCTGTGATAGGAATATACCACAAATGGGATGGCTTGTACAATAGGAGTTTATTCTCTTACAGTTTGGAGGTTTTCAGTCCGAGTTCAAAGTGCCAGGCCCTAGGGACTGGGTGAAAGCCCCTCAACCGAGGGCTTCAGCTCTGCCTCCCACTCCTAGCTCACTGAAGCTAGAGATTTTTCTTCATTCAACTCCTGGCTTCTAAGGCTAACAAGCCTAAGGTTGACGAGTGAAAAGGCACTGTCCCAATATTCCCAGAACACACAGCAGACCATTAATTCAAGTCCATTAAAAGCCCCAAGATTGGCAGAGCATGGCAGGCTGCTGAACAATGATTAAGCTACATGCAGGGTTCAAGCGTGCCATAAGCTAGAGATCATTCCTATAGCTGTTTCTTATATACTGGAAGCAGAACATATACCTAAAGCAGCTACTCAGCTGCTCCAATAGATTCCACCATAGAGTTAATTACCTATCTTACCATGGGGAATAACTACGTTCAGCTGCCCAGCCATTCAACCAGGCCCAGCCAAGTTGACACACAAACTTAACCACCACAAAAAAATACCATTTGATACAGCAATCCCATTACTAAGTATATATCTTAAACAAGTGAGAGTCAGGACAGAAACAAATTTTAACACCCATGTTCATTGCAAGAGTATTGACAACAGCAAAGAAACGGAAACAACCTAAGTGCCCATCAAAGGAGGAATAGATAACCAAACTCTGGTACATACATATAATGGAATACTATGCAACACTAAAGAATAATGTAGAAACTGTGAAACACTGAAAAACATTAAGGAACTTGGAGGACATTATGTTGCATGAAATAAGTCAATCACAGAGGACAAATATCTTATTAGTTCACTATTGTAAAAAGTCAAGGAAAGGTTTATAAATGGAAGTAAATTTTCTATGTTGGTTGTGGTAGTTATGTTTGTGTGTCAACTTGGCTGGGCCTGGTTGAGTGGCTGGGCAGCTGGTGGTAGTTATTCCCCGTGATGAGACTGGCAATCAACTCCATGGTGGGATCTGCTACAAGCAGCTGAGTAGCTGCCTTTGGGATGTGGTCTGCTTCCTGTATATAAGGAGAAGCTTTGAGAATGATCTCGAGCCTATAGCATGCTTGGACCCTACATGTAGCTGTGTCATTGCTCAGCAGCCTTCTATGCTCTGTCGAACTTGGGACTTACAATGGTCTTAAGTTAATGGCCTGCCATGTGGTTTGGTAACATCGGGACTTGTCAACCTTGAGGCTTCTCAG
>NW_006921869.1:3508972-3510451 GCF_000298275.1 Orycteropus afer afer
TTTTCAGTGGAGTGGGTTGCCTTTGGCATTAATCAGCAGAAGCAGAGACCAAGAAAATGGAAGCAGAGCTGCCTCAGCCTGAAAGGGTAGGACCATGGCCTTTGGGGGTGGAATGATCACAGCCCCCTAGGTTTCAAAGAGCCAGGCCTTCACCAGCTTGGTTCTGGAGTGTGGGGCTGCTCCTTCATGTAAGCCAGTGGAATGGAGCCATAGCTGCTGCCCAAGAGTGAGGGGGTGGGCCTGCCAGGCCCAAGAGGGAGAGGAACAGGGCCTGCCAGGCCAAGGGGGTGAGGTCACCAGTTACAGGAACTAGGGGACTGGAGGCACCCAGTGGAAGAGACCTGTACAGATACCCACCATTGAAGACCTGTTCTGTTCTGGTTACCTAGTGCTGCTCTGACAAGAATATACCACAAATGTGATGGCCTTAACAAACAGGAGTTTATTCTTACAATTTGGAGGCTTTAAGTCCAAGTTCAAAGTGCCAGGCTCTAGGGGCTGTGTGAAAGCCTCTCAACCTTGAGGTCCAGTTCTGCCTCCTGCTTCTGGCTCACTGGAGCTAGAGGCATTTCTTCACTCAGACAGCTGCTAGCTGTTGAGTCTGAGAAGCCCCAGGGTTGACAAGTAAAAAGGCACAGTCCCAATGTTACTAAACCACACAGCAGACCATTAACTTAAGTCTATTGTAAGTCCCAAGGTCGGCAGAGCATGGAAGGCACAGGGAGACAGCTCAGGGGCAGAGCAATGACACAGCTACTGCATGCCATAGGCTCGAGACCATTCTCAAAGCTTCTCCTTATATACAGGACGCAGACCACATCCCAAAGGCAGTTACTCAGCTGCTTGTGGCAGATCCCACCATGCATCTGATTGCCAGTCTCATCATGGGGTATAACTACCACTAGCTGTCCAGCCACTCAACCAGGCCCAGTCAAGTTGACACACAAACAACTACCACAGTTGGTTATCAGGGGTGGGAGGGAACACTGCTAGATAGGTAGATACAAGTATTGATTTGAGTGAAGGGGAGGGCAAGGCACCTAAAGTGAATGACCAGCATGGTGGCACTGAGGAAGAGGAAGACATGGAGAAGTACACAAGAGGTAAAAACAACAAAGATAAATGCTTTTACATATGTAATACTGAATTGTCAGTGATATCGAACATTAATCTACAGGTAAATAGGTGGGTAGACAGGCTGAATGATTGTGTATGTCTAGGCAAAAGCCAAAATACCCATGACCATATATAAAGTTAACAGATGGTATTTCTACATACATATTTGTATGTACTGTAAGAATGTCCAAATATATAATAGAGCTAACAGGGGGAAAGTTATGATAACTTCTTGGCCACAGCCAACCAATCTGAGGGAGCAAGTAGTTGGACCTGTGGGCTTGGGACCATGGTCCTACAGGACATCAAGCTCAATTGGTATAACATAGTAGACCAAAATATCGTACAACATCCTCCTTCGGT
>NW_006921869.1:3535769-3537705 GCF_000298275.1 Orycteropus afer afer
TGGTGAAAGTCCTGACAGTTTAACACATGTTTCCAGGCCAGCTTTAGGGCTGAAATTCCTGGCTTCTGTCTCCAAGATGCCTGCCTTGTAAGTCCTAGCAAACTACAAGGCCATTTACTTTGAACTAAGGGTGGTCATGGGATGACTAATGTTGGGCCGACGCAGGTAAAGAGGGAGGCCATGAGGTAAGCACTGGCCTGGCTTCTCCATTCTGCCCCTCAGAGCACCTGTGAAGACAGAGCCATGAAAGGTACTCCTCACACCAGCCAGGCTCTGGAAGGAATCCTCCTCACATCAAAGCACAGCATGGAAAACACCAGCTCAAGCAGAAAAAAAAATACATGAATAAACACCAGTCCACACTCAAGGAAGTTCAATCTGCCCACTGATCAGAGAAGATAAACAATGCATTTCCATCAAATTGACAAGGGTACTCAATGTATCAACTGTTGGCAAGAGGGTTGTTGTTGTTGTTGTTGTTGTTACGTGCCGCCAAGTCAGACTCAACTCATAACAATCCCTCCTTGGGTTCCGAGGCAGTATCACTATGGAAGTAGATTGCCCGACCTTCCTTCCAAGGAGTGGCTGGTGGGTTTGAACTGCCAACCTTCTGGTTAGCAGTCAAATGTCTTAGGTGCTATGCTACCAGTAAACCAGTGCATTTCCAGAAAACAACCTTAAATTTATATACATCATTTCTGAATCAATAAGTCTACTTTCACAAACCTATCCCAAGGAAATAATCATATTTGCAGTCATATTTCTGCCAAACTTGTTCTTCCCAACATTATTTATGATTAAGGAAAAAATGGAAACTGATAAATGCCCAACAAAATGCCAATGAACTATGCTCCATCCATTCAGTAAACTATCACTTAGTGATTTCAAATCAGATTTTTAAAAGGCTATTTGAGCTCTTGTTCTGGTCCTGCATTACGTTCATCATCATCTCACCCCTGGACTTGAGACAGCAACTGGTCTTCTCACCCACTGATTTGGATTCACCAGCCCCTGCAACCACACAAATGAGGAGAAGCCTTTACATCTACCCACAGACTTGAGAGCCTCCCAGCCTCCACTACCAGCAGGCAACAACTCTGTCCACACTACCTGGCCACACTTGTGCCTTCTGCCACCCCACTCACTGGGCAAGGGCCACCAATTACTTCCGCACCGTTTGATTGACAACAGATGGCAGCGAACACCAGCCTAGCCCACCCGCAACTGCTCTACATGACAGTGAACAGAGAACACACACAATACCATCTTCTAACTAAGTGCTGCCAAACTAACAAGTGGTGTAGCACACTCACCCTGCTTACCTGAATACTTTGTTTTATCAGAACAAAATAAAGCTAAAAACCTGAGCAAAGCACACCAATCATCAATTAAATACAAATACAACACTACCACAAAATGTCTCAGAAACAACAGACTACCTCAGTTCACACAAAGAAAGAAGACAGTATAGCTCAAGTAAGTGATCAAAATACAGAGCCTGAAAACATTTCTGAGGAAGAAATGGTATTGGAACTACCTGATAAGGAATTCAAGAGAATTATATTTAGGTCCCTTCTACGGATTGAGAGAGCAATCAAGGAAAGTGCAGATAGAATCAAAGAACACACAGACCAAGCTCTAGAAGAATTCAGGAAAACAATACAAAAACAAATTGACAAAATAAATGGAAAATTAGAAAGCATACAAAAACAGCAAATAAAAATTCAGGAGAACACTAAAATTTCAGAAATAGATAATATTTTGGAAAGGCAAATAAATAATATTGAATCAATGGAAGACAGAATTAGTGAAATTGAAAATAAATCTCTTACTACTAATCTGGTAGTGGATCAGAAAAAAGAACAAAGAAAGCCTAAGAATTATGTGAGAACCATCAAGAGGAATAACTTACATGTGATTGGAATTCCAGAACAAG
>NW_006921869.1:3537805-3548294 GCF_000298275.1 Orycteropus afer afer
CTGCTAACCAGAAGGCTGGCGGTTCAAACCCACCAGCCACTCCTCAGAAGGAAGATGAGGCAATCTACTTCTGTAGTGGTACTGCCTCAGAAACCCAAGGAGGGGTCACTATGAGTTGGGTCTGACTCAGCAGCAAATAACAACAACAACAATAATATTCCATAGAGGTAGATATATCAGAATATAAAAAATCCATTGTTGAAGGCTATTTATATTCATCCTAATTTTTCACTATTATATACAGTAAATAGTTCTAATACATATGTCTTTGTGTACTTATTCTACTATTTCTTAAAGATAAATTTTGAAAAGTAGGATTTCTGAGTATAAGATATTTTTAGATTTGATATTTGTTACCCTCCAGAAAATTAGACTAATGCATGTTTCCACATCCTTACTACCATTTTTTATTGTTTTTGCCAGTGTAATAAGTTTTTTTTTTAAAGTCATTTTTAGTTTCATATCTTTGATTATTGGTGAAGTTGGGTATTTTTCATATGATTATTTGTATTTTACCACAGTTTGTGTTCCTTTTGTGGAATGCCTTTTTATGCCCTGCATTTTCTACAAGGGTTTTAATCTTTTCTTATTGATATGTAGCAACTACTTGCATAGGAAGAATGCATAAACTCTGTGCACCATATAAGTGGCAAGCAGTATTTGTTAAGTTGCAGAATTGATTTATATTCATATAGCCAAATGGAGTTACAGATTCTGCCTTTGGAGCCACGTTTAGAAAATTCCTCTCCTTCAAGGTTATATATATATGTAATCACATTTTCACCTATTTTTTTCTTCTAGTACTATCGAGGTTTAATATTAGCATTAAACTCTTAATCCGTTTAGAAATTATTCTGATGGATGTGTTCTGAGAGCAGGCTCTAACCTTTGTGTAAAGTCAAGACCCTGTGCCCTGATGGCCACCCTTCCCTGGATCAAACCCTCCTCTTCTGCACTTCATTCCATCTTCATCTGCAAAAAGGGAAAAGCTCTCACCTACCAGCTTCCCCAGAAGCATTTGCTGTTTGTGAGAGGTCTCTGGTGAGGATATCAGTTGAAGTTCAGACAGTGGTTCAGTGGACATGAGTAGTGGACACGAACTTGTAGAATAATGCACTCTACATTTATCCAGCCTGCCAAGTCTGTAAGAGCCCACTCTTCCTCAGCGTAGGATGTCTTACTAACATCGGTCACAATCCTCAAGCCACACAAGCTGCAAGCTGTCTGCACTGATGTAGGATGGGCCAAGCACAGGGCAGAGAGGGCTGGCAGGTTGGGAGGCTGGTCCATAGACACCTGCAGAGCCTGAGACAGGCAAAGGCCTGATACCAGAGAGCCATGTTCAAACCTGGGCACATTCTCACACCCAATCCTCTGACTCCCAGCCTTCTCATTCCCAGTCACCAAGTGTGCAAGGCATCCTAGGAATTAGCTTAACCAATGGCCCCAGACTTCCATGGAATCTCCCTGTTTCCCTCCTACAACCTCGGCCCTGTTTCCCTCCTACAACCTCGGCTCATCCATACATGCATTCATCCATTCAAAGGGTATTGATTGAACACTTACTCTGTCACAGGTACTGCTCTGGGGACCTAGTAGTTAAGAAGACAAACAAGGGCTGACCTCTTTGGAGCTTAGATTCTAGGGAGGATAGATAAAGAGAAAAAGAAATGGATATGATAACTACTGATGATGATAAGTGTCATGAAGGAAATTCCTTCAACAGCTATTGATGGAAGCCTATCAAGTGGCAGCCATTTGCCCAGGCCTGGACATCAGTAGTCATCAAAACAATGTCCTTGTTCTTGGGGACATTCTAATAAACAGTGTCAGAAAGTAGAGAACAGGAAATCAGGAGGAACTGCTTCAGATGGACCAGTCAGGGAGGATCTTGCTGAGGAGGGGGCATTGGAGCTGACAAGAAGCCACCCTGGGAAGGGCAGAAGAAAGGGCCCTGAGGTGGGAAAGAGTATCATATTCAAGGTGCTGAAAGGGATCTGAGTAGCTGGTGGGCAATAAGGTGGGGAGAGAAGGCCAAGGAATTTCAAATGTTTCGAACCATAACCACAGTAAGAAATCACATTCCAACCCAGCCACACTGTTATTTTACTGAGTCACACAATCCTTCTAACCTTGGGTCCCTACAGTGAGCACCTATGTCTTCTATTCCCTTCCATTCTGCTCTGCTCTGGTTTCATTAAAAGAAGGAGGGGCAGGAAAAGAGAAACAAAAGAAATACTGTCCATTAACTTAACACAATAACAGAACCATCTTTTTAAAACTTTAATCTGGTCAAGTCTCCCCAGCCCCCTGCTTAAACATCTCTGTGGATTCCCATTGCTCCAAGAATAAAAATAAAAATATTCACTACAATCTATAATAGTGTTTTTCAAACTGCAAATTACAATTGCTTAGTGGCTGGGGAGGAGCTCTGGTAGCATAGTGCCTAAGGCACTTGACTGCTAACCATAAGGCTGGTGGTTCAAACCCACAGCCACTCCTTGGAAGGAAGGTTGGGCAATCTACTTCCGTAGTGATACTTCCTCAGAAACCCAAGGAGGGGTCGCTATGAGTTGGGTCGACTCGACGGCACGTAACAACAACAGTGGCTGGGGAGGTTAATTTAACAACATTATGGATCTCTTGATGTGATGCACAGCAAGGTGTATATCTTCCACAAGTATTTACTGAACCTGCTTAAGCCTTAGACTTAGCATTCCTGTTTACAGGGGACACAGGGGACAGGGACACAAGTTAGATGACACTGGGCAGAGATAATCAGACAGATTTAGAACACAGTGTGCCGGTCATCGGTTTATTACCTCTGTTCCAAATTCTATCTTCAGGACCTGCTCTGCAACAAACAATGGAGTCCTTTCAGCATCTATTCTCTGAGTGGGCTCCAGCTTTCACTCTCAATAGAGGAGGAAAGACTTTGAAAGAAGAAGGGGCACCCACTCTTCTGGCTACAGCCTGGGTATGAGGAAAACTGTGTGTTCAGGTGGTGCGCCACCCGGGCACAAGCTCAACACCCATTCCAGGCCTCAGCCAGCTTGTAGCCTCAGGCCAAGCTTTCCACTCTCAGCTGACTCCCCATGCAGACCGCTGCAGTCTGGAGCACCTCCCTCTCTGCAAGCCTAAGCCACCTACTGCCTATCACTTGCTCCTACCTGCACTCCCAGTGTGGCCTCTTGCTTGCTCAGGCAATGCCAGACCAAACCAAATTTGGACGAACCAGCAAACTTCTCAGCTTTCTCATGGGCACACCACACCTCCTCCAAGGAGGTCTGAAGCCCAGCTTTGGGGAGGGCCTCCCATCCAAGCCTGTGCATCCTTGAGTCCTCTCCTTAAGCTCTAGGCTAGCATGAAGAGTTTCCCTATATCTTATAGTTACTCTGTTACCAAGGTTAATAATTATTAATATTAAACTTCCCCTGTTGTACTATTCTTTCCTATTTCTGAATGTTTTAAAATGTTCAAAATAGTAAGTTGGGAAAATAACAAACCATCTACCTCTTGCCTGGCCTGATGTTGAGTCTCTCCTCTCAGGTGTTAGTGGCCCCTCTCAAGCAAAATTCATTCATTCAACAGATGTGTGCTGAGTGTCTACCATTTGCAATCTTGTTCTAGATGCTCAGGAGAAGGCAGTGAGTAAGACAACACAGCCACTGTTCCCCAGGCACTCCTAGAAACACCAACCGGCAGTCAGGAAGGGAGCTTACTGTGCCATTGGTGGCAAAAACCATCCAGAGCGATGAGACAGAAAGAGGGGGCAGTGGCAGGCCCCGTTAGACTAGAATATCTAGACAGACTTTTCTTAGGAGAGGATATTTAAGTGCAGAACCCAAGGATGAGAGTGCCCTGTCAGGCCAAGAAGCATAGAAAATCATCCAGTGCATGCAGAGGCCCTGGAGTGAGACACCCTGAGAAGTCCAGTGTGTCTGAGTTACAACCAATAAGCAGAGTGCCCAGTCAGGATGTTGTGGTGAAGTGGGTCCCTCCATGTGCCAGATGGTGGGCAGCAGCCAGCCATGTGGGTTTGTTTTCAGTTTAGCAGATTTTTCCAGGTAATTTATGTTCACAATAAATAAGCCAAACGTTACAAAAGCTAGACTCTCTCCTGGCCTGTTCCTTCCCCCAGCCCTCTCCCAGAAACAACCATTGCCAAGGACAGCCAGCAGAGGAGGTTGTTCCATATCAGTACATCTGCGACAGTCTCTTTGACCTACAGGCAATTCCAGTGTGCACATGAACCATGATCTGTTTCTCCAGACTCTTATTGATGGTGCCCTTTGTCACTATGAACAATGCAGTATGCATATCCTTGCAGAACCTCCTCTGTTCAGAAGTACAGAAGAGTCTGTGGAGTAAATCCTTTGAAGGGCAGGGCAGGGAGGGGAAAGAAGGATAACTAGGTCAAAGGATATTTGCATTTTTATAAATTGATTAATATTTCCAAGGAGCTGTGTTGAAACTTGGTTATGTGAAGATCACAGAGAAGAACTGGAATAAACACACTGGCATTCCTGACCCACCCTCACTTCCCCTTCGAGGGTTGGAATATCATTGCACCAACGCTGATAGGTATGCCCCCTCTGCTGTGTGTCCCTGGTCAGCCCTCCCTATCCCCAACCCTAGTGTCTGGGCCAGCTGACGGGCAGATTCTGGCTGAACATTCTGCTAGTAGTAGGAGTTCAGGTAAGCCCCTCAACCTCCCTACATCTCCATTCACCTTTTGAGAAGTAGGGATCATGATGGTGGGTATCTCAAAGGATGCTTCAGGAATTGGAGCACAAGCTGGCCTGTGGTATATGCTCATTAGGATTTGTTATCATCAGGATGCCTGATGGACCTGGGGTGGTCCAGAAGTGCTGGGCTGGAGGTAGAACCAGTGAGGGGACCCTGGCCACAGGGCCTAGGGACAGAGGAACCAGAGAGCCATCCATAGACTGACTCAGACAATAAAGTCTCTAGAGGGGGCATATGAGAATGGGAGGGTGGGGCCATGGTGAAGGTCCCTAGGGGAAAACAGCAATGTAGGGGACAGAGACACATAGGCCCCAATCAGGGACTGGGCAGCAGTGTGGCCTTCATACACAGTGACTTCTCTGGCTTCTGTCTCTTCTTCTGTGAGACAGAGAAGAAACTGCTTATGCCACTAGAAATCCTCTGGCCCGGGGATACTGGCATTGTCCGCTACCTGCACCTGTGAGTGACTGCCCAGCTAATTGTGAAATCCTTTTCTCTTATTCTTCCCCCTAAGGGTTTCTGTCAATTTGGGGCTGTTTATTGAGGATAAATTTAGAGCTAGCATCTTTGAAAGTAAATTCTATTTTTTTTCCAGGAAGTTTTGTATTTCAGTATTTTTTGTAAGTTTGTGCCAAGGTTTTTGATCATTTTATTTAGTGCACAAGAGGGCTTAGAATCCCATGCAGGCCACTTTCACTCCCTAGTAAGACCTTGTCTTGTAAATGCCCACCATTTGTTTTGCCCTGAGGAGAAGCACCTCTGGTTAGAATCTGGTCAGCTGCCACACCCAAGGCTGGCTATTCAAACCCACCAGCTGCTCCCACCAAGTACCTGGGCCCTCTCTTTGGGAGCTCTGGTAGCATAATGCCTAAGGCACTTGACTGCTAACCAGAAGGCTGGAGGTTCAAACCCACCAGCCACTCCCCAGGAGGAAAGTTGGGCAATCTACTTCCATAGTGATACTGCCTTGGAAACCCAAGGAGGGGTCGCTATGGGCCAGATACGACTCCACAGCAATGGTTGCCTTTTGCCTTTTTTACCTTGTGTTGGTTCCAGTAATTCTTCCAATATTATCCTTTATTTTTTTTTCTCTTTTCTGTCCATGTGCAAAGGACTTGAGGTCTTTTTATCTCTTAAGTAATGAAATCAGTCATTTTCTGATATTTACATCTGTGTCATGTCATAGATATAATCTAAGGGGAAGATTTTTGCTCCTTGCTCTCATTAATCCTTCATTCAACAAACACGTGCATGGAGGTAACATACTGGGCACTGGAAGACACCTTTTCAAGTGGCCTCACCAGTGTGGATGTGGCTTTTGTTCCACCTTTTTGCCAGTGACTTCCAAATTGCCATTTTCTGGGGCCTCCTCCCTGAATTCCAGTCTGCATTCCACCTAGTCATGCATGCCATTTCCATGAGTGTGTCTTTCAGACATGTCCAAAACTTGGTCATTACTTTCCCCACCCCAGCAGGCTCACCCCTGACATTCATGTTTTCAGCGCAAGAGTACAAATTGAAGTCACAGCCCACCTCACTCTCCTCCTACCCCAGGCCAGACCAGCATTCCAAGGAGCCTCTCTCATACAGGTATATGAACATGCCAGGCTGAAGGGTCCAGTTTTGTCCACAGCCCTCCCTCCACCCCAAAAAATAGCACCCCTTGTCCCCTCCCAGGCCTAAAGTTGTACACACAGGGGTACAGTCCACATTTGGGAGGATCAGAGGAAAAGGCTAGCACAGGCCCTGGAACTATGCTTGAGTTGTTTGGGCAGAGAAGTTTAGAGACCAGAAACCTCAGAAGTCATCCCCAATACTACTCCTGATCCCATGGTCAGTCTTTCTCCTAGTCTATAGATTCCCTTCCCCCAGCTCTCCATCACCATAATATCTCTTCCTGTTCCCTTCCTGTTTCGTCTCAATAATACAAGAGTCTCCCAAGAACTCCTCCCACATCTACCTTTATCCCCTCCAGCCCAGCATGATCTTTGGAAACTGGTAATTAGATTATGTCTTTCTCCTGCTTGTAACCCTCCAGTGGACGGTTTACTTCAAGCCTTAAAATCCATACCTCTCACCATGATCTCCAGGGCCCTGCATAGTCTGATCCTTGCCAACATCAGCAGCCTGCTGCCAAACCATATCCCTCCTCACCATCTATTCCAGCCATGTTAATTGTGGGAGATTAAAAATGGCCAGTCCCTGGCAGCTTCTCCTACCAAGATGAGAAGTCTATTTCCCCAACCACTTGAATCTGTGCTGGCATGTGACTTGCTTTGGTCAACAGAATGTGGCAGGAGTGAGGGTGTACTAGTTTGGAGCATGGATTTCAAGAAGGTTGGCAGCTTCCCCTGTCACACCCTGTCCATCAACCATGTAACCAGCCCAGGTTAGCTGGCTAAAGGAGGAGCAGAGATGAGCCATCCCAACCAAGGAGCCCCAGGCTAGCCAGGACAACCACCATGGCAGCTGGCCTGGTACATGAGAGACTCCAGGCGAGACCAGAAGTACTGCTCAGCAGAACTCAGTCCAAATTGCCAATCCAGAGAATCATGAACAAAATAAAGGGTGGTGGTTTTAAGCATGACATTTTTTGGGGTGTTTTGTTATACAGCAAAAGCTAAAACTCACCAAGGCCTTTCTTACCTCTGGGTACTCTCTCACACTTGTTTTCCCCCATCTAGATTCCTTACTTGTGCTTTATTGACTATGCAAAGGCATTTGATTGTGTGGATCATGACAAATTATGGATAACATTGAGAAGAATGGGAATTCCAGAGCACTTGACTGTACTCATGAGGAACCTGTACCTTGACCAGGAAGCTGTCGTTCGAATGGAACAAAGGGACACTGCATGGTTTAAAATCAGGAAGGGAGTGTGTCAGGGTTGTATCCTTTCCCCATACTTATTCAATCTATATGCTGAGCAACTAATCCAAGAAGATGGACTATATGAAGAAAAACGTGGCATCAGCATTGGAGGAAAAATCATTAACAACCTGAAATATGCTCATGATACAACTTTGCTTGCTGAAAGTGACGATGACTTGAGGCACTTACTGATGAAGATTGAGGAGCACAGTCTGCAGTATGGATTACATCTCAATATAAGGAAGACAAAACACCTCACAACTGGACCAATAAGCAGCATCACAGTAAATGGAGAAAAGATTGAGGTTGTCAAAGAATTCACGTTGCTTGGTTCTACAATCGAGACCAATGGAAGCAGCAGTCAGGACATTAGATGACGTGTAGCACTGGGTAGGTCAGCTCCGAAGGAACTCTTTCAAGTGCTGAGGAGCAAGGATGTCTCCTTGAGGACTAAGGTGCGCCCAACACAGGCCATGATATTTCCAATCACCTCGTATGCATGTGAGAGCTGGACAATGAATAAGGAAGACCGAAGAAGAGTTGATGCTTTTGAGTTGTGGTGTTGGCAAAGAGTGCTGAAGGTACCATGAACTGCCAAAAGAACTAACAGATCTGTCCTGGAAGAAGTGCAGCCGAGATGCTCCTTGGAAGTGAGAATGGCCAGACTTCATCTCACCTACTTTGGTCATGTTGTCAGAGGGGATCATTGCCTAGAGAAGGATGTCATGCTTGGTAAGGTGGAGGGTCGACGAAAGAGGGGAAGGCTTTCAAAGAGATGGATTGACATGGTGGCTGCGACAATGGGCTCAAGTATAGCAAGGATCATGGAGCTGGCACGGGATACGGTGGTGTTTCATTCTGCTGTGCATGGGGTCGCTATGAGTCAGAAGCGACTCAATGGCACCTAACAACAACAACAACAGCAAGATTCCTTTTCTCCTCAATCTGTCCCTGGTCAGCTCTTTCTTAGCCTTTATACTTTTGCTACATGTTGTTGTTGTTGTTATGTGCCGTCGAGTCAGCCCCGACTCACAGCGACCCCTCCTTGGGTTTCCGAGGCAGTATCGCTACGGAAGTAGGATTGCCCAATGATCACTCTTTATAAAGATCTTCTCTGGCCTTCCTTTATAAAAGTTCCCCTATTTTCTCTCTCCTCGCCCACTCTGCTCCTTCATACCTTAATCGTATATGCCATTACATATTTGTATGCTTCCTCCCTGGAACCCCATACTGGACTGTTGATTGTATTGTGAGGGACTTCTGGTGAAACAGGAGAAGTAAGACCAGTTGTCCATGGTCAGGCCTTCTGTTCTGGGAGGCCCTTTTCTTAATCTCAGTGTTTCATTTCTTCATCTACTTAACATCTCTCTCCCTTGCCAGTTGTAAGCTTCATAGTAAATGTTTATATATATATTTACCATAAAAAAAAAAAAAAAAAAAAACACCTGCAATGACATATGGCTCTCCTGAAAGACTGACAAAAAAGTAAAAAGCCTGGCAATACAGAGAGTTGAAAGTAAATAGATAAAGCAAACTTAAATTCCCTGCTGATGGAAGGTAGATTGGTGCAACTACTTTTAGTCTGACATTTCCTGGTAAAAATCGGCCACATGCACATCTATAACCCAGCAATTCCATTCACAGGTGTGTGCCCAAGAAGAATTCATATATGTATACATAAGAAGACATGCCAAAATTAGTTTGAAAAACATTGTTTATAAAAGGATAACCCAAATGCCATCAAGGGTAAAATAGGTGAGTAAATTGTGCTCTATTCAATATTGTGTTATGTATATATTTCTACAAATAAGGAGAGGCAGCTGTTGAGGCTTCTCATGCAAATATTTCACAAGATTGATTTTCTTGGTTTGGAGGTTTAGGTTCATGGTTTCAAGGTACTTCACAATCAGTTGTCCTAATATTGTTTACAAGGTGATAAATCTTTTTGGTAGTACATTGCTTCATCTTCCTTCCACAGAGTGACTGGTGGGTTTGAACAACTCAACCTTCTGGTTAGCAGTCAGATGCCTTAGGCACAATGCCACCAGAGCTCCCTCTTTGTCTGATGAGGTAACCCAAAACTTCATTCCTAAAGGGCCTGAGACATTAATAGTCATGTCAGAGTTGGATTGCTGTAGTTTTCATTGTCTTCAATCACAGGGCACAGTAGTAGTAAGAGATGCCCTAAGTGATCTCCTGTATTCCAGACACATTTTTTATCTCCATTATGTAACAACAGTCCAGTTTACCCTTGTGTTCTGGTTACCTAGTGCCGCTGTGACAAGAAATATATCACAAATGGGATGGCCTTAACAAACAGGAGTTTATTCTTACAATTTGGAGGCTTTAAGTCCAAATTCAAAGTGCCAGGCTCTAGAGGCTGGGTGAAAGCCCCTCAACCTTGGGGTCCAGCTCTGCCTCCTGCTCCTGGCCCACTGGAGCTAGAGGCATTTCTTCACTCAGACAGCTGCTGGCTGCTGAGGCTGAAAAACCCAAGGTTGACAAGGAAAAAGGCACAGTCCCAATGTTTCCAAACCACACAGCAGGCTGTTAATTCAAGTCCCAAGTTCGGCAGAGCATGGCAGGCTGCTCAACAAAGACATGGCTACATGCAGGGTCCAAGCATGCCGTAAGCTAGAGACCATTGTCAAAGCTTCTTCTTATATACAGGATGCAGACCACATCCCAAAGGCAGCTACTCAGCTGCTTGTGGTAGATCCCACCATGGTGTTGATTGCCAGTCTCATCATGGGGAATAACTACCACCAGCTGCCCAACCACTCAACCAGGCCCAGCCAAGTTGACATACAAATTGAACTACCACAAGTGGTGATAGAGGACATCCTTGTCTGATTCCCGTTTGCAAGGG
>NW_006921869.1:3548394-3561607 GCF_000298275.1 Orycteropus afer afer
CCCAAAGCAGTTGCTTAGGTGCTTGTGGTAGATCCCACCATGGTGTTGATTGCCAGTCTCATCATGGGGAATAACTACCACCAGCTGCCCAGCCACTCAACCAGGCCCAGCCAAGTTGACACATAAACATAACCTCCACACCTTGGTAATCAGAATCAATCATACCAGCCAATATAATATCTCTATTCTTTAATTGTTGATCCAGAGGCATGAGGAGCACAAAGTTGCCAGATAGTACTCTTTTTTAACAAGTTTCATTGTGATTTGGGTGCAAGTTTACAGAGTAAATTCATTTTCCATACAGCAGTTCATACACATTTTGTCTCATGTTAATGACTGCAATTCTCCACAATGTAACAACAGCCTACTTCCTACTTCCTCCCCATCGTTGCCTCTTCCCCATGTCCTTTCCTCCCATGCACTCCTGCCCCACAAGCTGTCTCCCTGTGCATACACTGCCCTTCTATTCTCCTATAATTGATCTCCCCAAGGAGTATAGCCAGGTAGTGTTCTTAACTTCCAGTTCAATAGAATCAGTATTGTGTCTCCTGGTGGAAGCCTTCTTCCCTTTGAACATAAGACTCTAGACCCATAGAGAATAAAGTACAAAGATGGGAAGCAAAAATATTGTGAGTGGGTCACTTTTGTTGTTGTTATGTGCCGTCTATTTGGATCCAACTTGTAGCGACCCCTCCTTGGGTTTCCAAGGCAGTATCACTACAGAAGGAAATTGCCCCATCTTCCTTCCGAGGAGATGGCAGGAGGTTCAAACCCACCAAGTGGGTTACTAGAGTAATAATAAGTGGTACCACTCCCATTTCCACCCCTTGATTCCTGGGTGCATGAATCCTGGCTATGAGAGAAATAACATTATATATCAGACACTGGTTTATAGCATATACAGCCCCCTGGAGAATATTGCCTCAATTCTGCAAGGTATTACCTCCTAGCTGATGCCATAATTGTGTCTTAGAAGGTCATTCTTTCATTCTATCAAGTTAGCTACCTCAAGATGATAGGGAACATGATAATACTAGTGAATTCCATGACCACGGGCCCATTGACACACTTCATTTGCTCTGAAGTGAGTTCCTTGATCCAAAACAATGCTGTTTGGGACACCATGATGCTGGATAAGGCATTCTTTAAGTCCATATATGGTAGTTTTGGCAGAAGCATTGTAAGCAGAGAAGACAAATCTGTATTCAGACTAAGTGTTTATCCCAGTAAGAACCTATAATAGAAGTGGTACAATGTAATCAACCTGCCATCAGGTTGCTGGTTGATCACCCCTAGAAATGATGCCATAATCAGGGACTCAGTGTTGTTCTCTGCTGCAGACATATTGGGTATTCAGTAGTTGTTGTAGCCAAGTCAGCCTTGGTGAATGGAACTCTATGTTACTAAGCCCATGCATAACCTCCTTCCCTACCACCAGGGCCACTTTGTTCATCAGCACATTGGGCAATGACAGGAGTGGCCAAGGAAAGAGGCTGACTGATATCCACAGAACATGTCATCCTATCCACTTGATCGTTAAAATCCTCTATTGAGGTCACTCTTTGGTGGGCATTCACATGAGACACAAATATTTTCACTTCTCTGGCCCATTCAGAAAGATCTATCCATGTGCCTCTTTCCCATACCTCCTTGTCACCAAGTTTCCAATCATGTTCTTTCCAAGTTTCTGACCAGCCAGCCAGATCATTGGTCATGTCCTATGAATCCATATAAAATTGCACATCTGGCTATCTCTCTTTTCAAGGAAAATGAACAACTAGGTGCACCACTGCAAGTTCTGCCTGCTGGGAGGATTTCCCTTCACCACTGTCCTTCAGGGAGATCTCATAAAAGGGTTGCAATGCTGCTGTTGTCCATTTTCAAGTGGTGCCTGTATATTGTGCAGAACAGGAATGGATTACTCAATAAGCAAGGTAACTTGTGCTTACTTACTAATCTATAGTGAGCTATTTCACATGGGTTTCACTACATCTTTATAAAATATGTGAAATGGTTCACTACAGATTAATAAGCACAAGGAAACCTGTGTAACAGATTAATAAGCACAAGTAAACCTGTGCTTACTTTGCTTACCATGTATTCTATCCCCGTCAGGGATTGTAAATTTCAAAAATGGCTTTGACTCTGAAGGAAGGTGCCATGGGATTGGGAGAGAGACAGATGCCAGCCATACCTAGAAGCAGAATATTTGATGTGGTGAAAAAATATGAAATTTTCACTACAGGTTAGTAAAGAAGCAAAAGTAAGCCGGTGCTTACCTTGCTTATTGGGTAATCCAACACTGTCACAGAATGATCTGTAATCCAGGCATGAACTTTTCTCTTCCTCAGTTAACTGATCGTACAGAATTCCCCATGATGCCATAGGTGCAAACTGGGAGAAGGAAGGCAATGTGACAGGAGTGGGGACCATGGCATTTGGGCCACTTCCTCATATGACTTACTTGTATCTTCAGGTCCTACGAGGGCCTGATCTTGTATATATCACTTCTATTTAATGAGAGTGCTGCTGTGCATGTCCAACTTTATGACTCTGTGGATCAGAAAACACTCAGTTTACAATGGGCAGTTCAGGCCATGTAGTAATTTGGTGGCCCATGGTTAACCATTCAATCTCCACTAAGGCCCAGGAACAAACCAAAAGCTATGTCTAAAAAAGAAAACAGTTATCTGCAGAAGATGGCAGACCTTTGCTCCAAAATGCTGAGTCCACTGTGTGATTCACCAATAGACCTGCCAAAGATTCCAACCATCATCTCTCTCTATCTGCCACTTCAAGTATCATTGGCTCAGCCAGGTCATATAGCTCAAGTGGTAGAGCAGTTTGCATGGCAGCCTAAACATGTAGAGCTTTCTCTTGTTCTGGGCCCCACTCAATACTAGCAACTTTTCTTTCTTTCTTTCCTTTTTTTTTTTTTTTTTAATGCATTTTATTGAAATATAATTTATGTACACCGAAATACACAAAACTAAAGTGACATGGGTCAATGCATTTTTTTTTTTTTTTGCAGTGTTTCCTCCCACCCCTGGCAACCAAAAAATAAAGTTTCCCTCCATATATAAACCTTTCCTTGACCCTCCACAACAATGAACTAATACTATATTTGTCCTGCTGTGATTGACTTATTTCACTCAGCATAATGTCCTCCAAGTTCATCCATATTATGCAGTGTTTTGCAGACTCTACATTATTCTTTAGTGTTGAAAGCATTCCAGTATGTGTATGTTCCATAGTTTGGTCATCCACTCTTCTGCTGATGGGCACGTAGGTTGTTTCCATCTTTTTGCTATCTAGCAACTTTTCAAGTCCCTTACTAAAGAGACCAGAAAAGTACACCCAAATGAGAGATATGTTCCCTCCAAAATCCAAAAAGGCCCAGCAGGCATTGTGCCTCCTTTTTAGTTGTAGAAGCCAGATGCAACAACTTATCCTTCATCTTAGAAGAATATCTCAACATGCCCAATACCACTGGACCACTAAAAATTTTACTGAGGTAGAAGTTGCCTGAATTTTTGTCAGATTAATTTCCTACCCTCTGGAATGAAAATGTCTTACCAATAGGTCTAGGATTGTTGATACTTCTTTCTTACTATGTCCAATCAACATAAAGGACCAGCATGATGTCTTGAGGAAAGGAAAGGCAAGCAAGGTCCCTGTGAACAAAATTATGACATAGGGCTGGAAAATTGATAAATGCTTGGAGTAGGACAGTGGTGTTTTGCTAGTCTAGCCCAGCTGAAGGCAAACTGTTCTGATGGCCTTTAGAAATAGGTATGAAGAAAAAGACATTGGCCATTGTGATAGTTGGAGCTGTGTGTCAACTTGGCTGGACCCCAGTTCTGTGTGGTTGTTTGCATGATGGGATCGGATGACTGTGTTCTGAGTGGCCAATCTGCCCAAGAGGAGTTTCCCTACAGGTGTGGCCTGCTTCCAGGATATCCAGGGACATCCTGGGAAGAGAGACATTCTTCTGTGGATCGGGATCCTGGTGTGCTGACTACAACCTTCCATGAGTGAGCAGCCCACCACTCGGCCTGGAGATCTTGGATTCATCTTTCATTGGAATCAACAACCAGTGTACTGCCTGCCAGCCTTGAATTTCTTGGCCCCCTGCAGTTGCAGAAGCGAAAGCTGCCTCCAGCCCAATGTTTCCTCCAGGGACTTTGGACTTGCCAGCGCCAGCTTCTATATGTTTGTGAGCCGTTTTCCTAAGATAAATTTCTCTCTCTCTCTCTCTCTATCTATCTATCTATCTATCTATATATATATAAGCTTTGCTGGTTTTTGTTTGTCTAGAGAACCCAGTCTAACACAGCCACCTCAATAGCTGTATATCAGGTACCAGAAGATGAACTGATTTGCTCAAGCAATATAACCTCATGTAGAACAGCAGTTTTAATTGGCATCACCACCTGGTGAGGTTTACAATAATCCACTGTTATACTCAAAGATCCATCTATTTTCTGCACAGGCCAAATAGGTGAGTTGAATAGGGATGTGGTGGGAATCAACACCCTTGCATCCAAGTCCTTGATGGTGCCACTAATCTCTGAAGTCTCTCCAGATATGTGGTATTGATTTTGGTTTAGTATTTTCTTAGGTAGGGGAAGTTCTAATGGCTTCCACTTGGCCTTTTGTATCATAATAGTCCTTAATCCACATGACAGGGATCCAAAGTGGGGCTTCTATCCATTCTTAAGTATGTCTATTCCACTTATGCATTCTGGAACTAGGGAAATCACTACAGAGTAAGTCCCGGGACCCACTGGATCCACTGTGAGACAGACATGAACTAAGTCTCCAATAAAAACTTGACCACCATATGTCCCTACTCTCTAGCAGGCCACAGAGACATTTAAGTTTCTTGGAATTAGTGTCACTTTAGAGCCAGTGTTCAATAATTTCTAAAAAATCTGATTATTTTCTCTTCCTCAATGAACAGTCACTCTTTTAAAAGGCCATAGATGCCTTTGGCCAGGAAAAAGATGAACAGTATTAATTTTTGGCTGTATAGTGGGATCCTGTCCCAAGGGGCCTGTCCTCCCCCTCTTTCGATGGGTCATGGTTCTGTTAACTAGCTCAGGTCTGGGAACTGACTGAAGGTCAATGACTCTCTAGTTTGGGCATTCAAGTTACACCATTCACTTGACCTAGAATTCTTCTGCTGTACAGATCAAGTAAATATTTAGTAGATTTCCCATCTCTTTCACTCCTAGAGATACCACGATTAAGTCACCAGCACCATAACTCAATGCCAGGCAGACTATTCTGATTATTGCTTTAACTCTGCTGACCATTATGGTAAGCACATCCACCCTGTCTCTGTTTACTAAGTGCCACAACTTAGCCCCTATCATGACAGGATTCTATCACCCCCATTGTAGCTAGTCTTTCCAATTTAATGAGGGTAATTCCCACTGTAAAACCTGACCTACGTCGAAGAACAATCACAGCACTCTTCAAGGATTCTGATGCTCCCTTCACAAATTTATTCCTTACAGTTGTGAAAAGTGTGTACTCTGGGCACTCGCTGCTCCCTGGTTGGGGCAGTGAGCTCTACATAATAAATCCACTCTAACATTCCCTAATTCTTTGGATACCTTCTTCTATAGTATACCAAGGCAGTCCTGGAATTTCAACTTCATTTAGTGTAGGCCTCTTCTTAGTCCACATTTCAGTCAACCAACCAAATAAACCATTATACTACAACAAAAACAATCCTTGTCTAATCCTTCAAGCTGAAACACTGAATGAAAAATATGTGCTTAGTGGGCCATATCAATAAACCTAGACTGATCCAACTCTTAATAATCATTCCTATATGTAATCCCAACATTTCTATTATTTGTATGCATTAGAAAAATCAAACAATTACCTACTCATGGGTCACACTTTGTACCATACCCCTTGGGACTTGCTGGGACTCGAATTTAGTTTAGATCTAAAGTAAAATTGTGTGGTGGGCATGGGTCTTGGGGACATTCAATAATTTTTACAAGGCATCTGCCTCAAGTGACACCTCAGGGACTGGCTTGGGCAATGCCTCAGACAATGCCTTTAGCAAGAACGCTTCAGAATCATCTGGATTAATATCATCAGATGGAGGTGGGAAGACTGATTTTATTGGCAGAAGTGATTTAGCAGTCAAAGCTGAGTTAATCTCTTTACATGGGGTATGAAAGGCTGGTTCTACTGCTAAGGGCAATTCAACAGAATTTAGAAACTCAATGTTTCCCATTTCATTTATATCTGCCGTATGTCCCCATCCCAATTGTCAGGATCCCATGTCTTCCCAATTACTGCTTTCACTTTAATTTAGGACATCTTTCAAGGTTGGGAATTCAATTGGTATTGTAATTCAGCCGCTTTTGGGATAAGATCTGAGTTTGGGTTTCAGCCACATCAGTTCTGATACTACAATAAATAAAGTTTTCTTTCAGGGCACAAATAGCAATTTGCAGGTCCTTTAGGCAGTGCTTTAGCTGGGACTCTGAAGCCCTGAATTCATCTTTTCTTTCTCCACTTTATCTAGTGAAAGTAGGACAAGCCAGCCACCTTCTTGTACTTCATTTTTTGACAAAAATGTTGAAAGGTAGCAAACACCTGATCACCCAGAGCCCTGTCATTCACAAATATTTGATCTAATGGTGATGATATCTTGCATATCGTTTTTGCCGCATCATGCCAAAGATTAACAATGTCCACTTTACTACTAGAAACAGAACAATTAGTACTTTTATATATAACCAGGCTTGAGAACTAAATTAGAAAATTCATCTATAACATTTTGTTAGTCTAGAACCTCTCTTAGTACCAAATATCTTAGTCTTGGTTCTCTAGAGGAGCAAACCCAGTGAAGCATATATATAAATGTAAGATTATAAATATTTATAATATTTATATAACTAATATTATAAATAGTTATTATAATTGTGTGTTTATTATATTTATATTTCTTATCTCTATATATTTATAAATACATAAATATAAGATTTATTTCAAGGAATGGCTCATGCAATTGTGGGAGCCACCAAGTTCCAAATCTGTGGATCAATTTACAGGCTTCTGCTGTGTCACATGTGGTTGCAAGGGCCGATGAACCCATTATCTGCAGGCCAGATGGCAGGCTATTGACTTCTGGAGGTTTATATCCCCAGAACCAGAGGTCAGGTGACAAGAAGAGTGCAGGGTCAAGAAAGAGAGTGAGCTTTGGCAGAACATTCATTTGTTTACTAGAGGTGTGCCACACCTTCAAGGAAACTCCTCTTTCAACTGATTGGCTGTTCATATCGGATCAAGAAATGGAACGTGATTACATAGTGTCTGCCAAATCACTCAGAATCATAGCCTAAACAAGTTAACACATAACATTAACCATCACAATCCACCCCTTGTCAATTAGTCCCTATATATATTTCCTTAAACAATATATAATCTCCAAATATTTAACATTAACCATCACAGAAGGGAATACCATTAATGAAGTCATAATATGGTAATGAAAAGATTGATTACCAGACACTGAATCAGCTGGAAGGCTGATTAGGAGCACTAAACCCTTCGCTCTCATCATAGGAAATCTATTAGTCATTATCTGAAGTTGATTTGTTGTTGTTGTTGTTGTTGTTATGTGCTGTCGAGTAGGATCCTACTCATAGTGATCCCTCCTTGGATTTCTGAGGCGGTATCTCTATGGAAGTAGATTGCCCAACCTCCCTTCCGAGGACTGGTGGTGGGTTTGAACCACCAGCCTTCTGGTTAGCAGTCAAGTGCCTTAGGCACTATGCTACCAGAACTCCTTAGATAAGAGAGTCATCAACTGTAGTCTTTGACCTTCATCAGTAAGTACTTCAAGTCATCTTCACTTTCACCAAGCAAGGTTGTGTTATTAGCATATCAGAAGTTGTTAATGAGTCTTCCTCCAATCCTGATGCCATATAGTCCAGCTTCTCAGCTTATTTCCTCAGCATACATATTGAATAAGTATGGTGAAAGGATACAACTGTGATGCACAACCTTCCTAATTTTAAACTGTGCAGTATCCCTTTGTTCTATTTGAAAAACTGCCTCTTGCTCTGTGTACAGTAGAGGCTGTTGTTGTTGTTGTTGTTGTGTGCCGTCGAGTCAAACCCGACTCATAGCGACCCCTCCTTGGGTTTCCGAGGCAGTATCACTACGGAAGTAGGATTGCCCAACCTTCCTTCCGAGGAGTGGCTGGTGGGTTTGAACCTCCAGCCGTCTGGTTAGCAGGCAAGTGTCTTAGCCACTATGCTACCAGAGCTCCTAGTAGTAGAGGCTGTAGTGTTGTCTAAAAAGCCAAGTGCAGAAAAACACATCGAAGATGATTCCATGAACAACAGATGTGTTCCTACCTGTTGGGGAGAGATTGGGGAAGGAGGGCATGATAGCCCAGTTTTTACCACCTTTGTGTTTATATTATATTGTTAGGAGTTTTTACATCCACAATGCATTCAGGCATTTCTTGTCTATTTTTTTTTTCTCCAAACAGTATTTTGAAGATCTATCAGTCTGTGGGTTGGGTTTGTAGTTGGTTCAAATTAGGCTTAAGGTTTATACTAGGATTAGGGGTGCTCTGCTTAGAGTCAGAAGATGGGGTTCTGGGGTTGAGAATGGGGTTTGCACTAAAAGGCAAGGGAAAGATGTGATAAAGTCCCTTTTGGGTTAGGGTTTTGAGATGATAGGGTACAAAATGTGAGGATGTGTTATAAACTAGGATTCAGAGGAAGCCAAGGTTAGGCTGGGCCTGATCCGGGTTGGAGTTTGAATGACGATGTACATTTCCCAACCGTTTTTAAAAGCTGAAGCTGTGATGGGGTTAGAGGGGGAGGGAGTTCTCATTTGGGCAAAGGTAGTCCTTAGGTTTTTGAGGCCCTCCCCCAACGTTCTCCCCTTTTTCTCCGCTGCTTACTGCCGCAATCCAACGAATCCACGTTTGGGGTAACCAGTGGGACACTATGGCCGGGGTGAGGGTTGTCTATAAATCTGTGGCCGCCGCGCCGAAACAGCAGCAGGACCCCTGTACACGAGCTCAACGAGGGCTCCTCCAAGATCCTCAGGACGCTACGCGCCCACCCCGGAGCCCCGTGAGCTAGCTGGGGACCTCAGGGACGTCGACCTCCGGCTCGTGTGGCCAAGGTCGCGACTGCGCTGTTTGCGCCGTCTCGCTTGACGTGAGCTCGCAGCTTCTTTTCAACTTGTTTACAAGCCTGCGTCACCGGGAACCTTTCAACGCTGCCTAGTACAAAAGGTTCCTCTTTTGTAAATCTCCTTTGGCCAGAGAGGGCAATGGCCAGGGCCAGAGGCTCAGACTGATACAGGGCGACACCTCCTGGAGAATGCTGACAGTGCACCTGGTTGCTGTCGCTTGGGTCCTGCTCACCCCAGCAATGCACCCATCCACCCAATATGCACATTTTCCACCCGTACACATCTACTATCTGTCCATACCAGACACCCACCCAGTCATCTACCCTAACCACCTCTCCATGCATAACCCAGCCATACAAACATTCTCCATAACTCATCTACCCATCTCTCATCCACAGGTAGGGAATCCAGTCCTCTCATGTCAGCATTGATCTTTCCATCCATTATGCATTCTTTCATTCTTAGTGAGCACCTTCTACCTTTGAGGTACTGTGCAAGGTGGGATTCAACAGAAGACATACCCACAAGAAGCTAGTGCACCCTACAGAGATTATGGCTTTGAGCGGGGAGTGCAGAGGAGCCTAGAATTGTAGGCTCAAGGAAGGCCTGGCTGAGAAGATGTCTTTTTATTTTTATTTATTTATTTTTATTGTGCTTTAGGTGCAAGTTTACAGAGCAGAGTTTGTTCTACATTCAACATTTCGTGTACATTTAGTTTCACTTCTCAATTACCATCTCCAACCTTAACCCAGTCTTCTTCCCTCCCTGCCCAGTAACCCCACTCCTACCCTGGTCCCTTCATAGTTATGCACTCCTGTCTGTCCTGCATTTCCTCCATGCGAATGTTGCCCTTCTGGTGCCCCATGGTCAATTGCTCCAAGGGATGCATCTCCATAGAGTATGTGGGTGTGTCATCCTTGGTTGAGTGGTCTGCGTGTACATCTTGTTTACTATTAGGCTGAAAGCCAGCCCCTGGGAGTGAGTTTTATTCCAGGCCCAAAATGTATCCCAGGGCCATAGTATTGGGGGTCTCACCAGACTGCATCCAACCAGTAATTCTGCTCATTATTGTGGTTTTGAATTTTGTTCCACATATTTCCTCCCACTCTATCCAGGATCTCCAGTTTTGATCCTTTCCTGAGTGGTTGGCATTGGTAGCCAGGCACCATCTAGTTCTTCTGGTCTCAAGGTCCATCATGTCCTAGGGCTGATTGCTTCCAAATTCCCTTGGCTTTTGCACTCTTCTTCACTTCTGATGATAGGAGACTACTAGCTGAGAAGATGCCTTTTTAGTTGAGATTGAAGAAAGGACTATGAATGAGCTGCAAGGAGGGGACGGGAGGGAGGAGGACAGGAGGCAGTTTCTGGTAAAGGGCTCAACAGAGGCAAAGGCTTGGGAGCCAGATCAGCTTATGACAGAGGGTGTGGAGAGAGCCAGGGAAGAGAGGCTGGTACTGCCAGCCAGCAGAGAGCCCAGATTTTACCCTAGGGGCAGTGCATGACACACGGGGGTCTCTTTTATTTTTGAACTATTCTGTTTATTACACAAGTAATACATTTCTACAACTTCGTTGTAAAACAAATACAGACACCGATAGAGAAAATTATTCTTAGTTGCCATCAAAACGTTGTCCTGTCCTATGCCATCTTCATGATCATGGTGTGCTCCAGTCCATTATTGCAACTAGTGTGTATTTTATACTTTGACTGTCTTCTGTGCTAGGGGGCTCACCTTCCAGCACTGAATCAGACAATAATCTGTTGTGAGCTATAGGGGTTACACTGGCTCATTTTAGAAGGAAATTGCCAGGCCTTTCTTAGTTAGTCTGGAAACTCTACTGAAACCTGTCCAGCATGTGTGACCCTATTGATATTTTGAAATATTGGTGGCATAGCTTCCAGCATCACAAAACATGCAAGCCACCACAGTACAACCAACTGACAAAGGGATTGTGGAGGAAAAAAATAATTACTCATAATCCTACTGACCAGAGACAGGATACACATATATGAAGTATGAATACGTATGATGACTTCCCTGCATATCCATGAGACGGCTTACTTGGTACTGCTCAGCATGACACAGTAGTATGTGATGGAAATGAGCAGGATATGGAGTTCATGCCTCCATGGCTTATAGATAGTCCAAGTGTGGTCACTGTTGTAAAGCTATAGGTATGGGAGACCCTGTTATTAGCCAATCCAAATTAATTTAAATTCTCCATTCCTTCCTAACACAACCTGGCACATATGCCATCCTGGCATGCTTCCCACTTTTCCCTGGGACCATAAATTCCGATGATGGGTTTTACCACAGAAATCCCATTCTCCATGCCAGAGATCAGTTTAGGCATGCTTGAAAAATATTTTTGGCTAAGGAAACATGACAAGAAATGTTCTGAGGGTTTTTTTTTTTTTTCATTATGTGAGACGATACTTTATTATTTAAATCAACTCACCCCCCGCCCCCCCAATTTTTATTGTGATTTGGGTGAAAGTCCACAGAGCAAACGCATCCTCTATACAGCAGCCCACACACACCCTGTCTCAGTATACTGACTACAATCCCCCGCAATGCAACAGCTCCCCTCCCACCCATCCCCTACAGCCACCTCCCCCGGACATCCCTCCCTCCCATGCACTCCCACCCCCCAAGCCGTGCCCCTGTACACACATAACTCCTCTACTCTCTCATGACTGATCTCTCCAAGGAGTGCATCCACCCAATGCAAATGCCCAGCTCACATGCCCCGTCCCTTGCCCAGCCGGAAGCCACAGGAGTGGGTTCAATTCCAGACCTGAAAGGCAGATAGAGGCCATAGTGTCAGTGGTTCTACCAGGCTCCATCAGACCAGCAAATCTGGTCCCCCCCACTTTTTTTTTAATGATTTTTAATTTTGTTCTACATTGTTCTCCCACTCTATCCAGAATCCCCCATAAAGATCCCCCTCCAAGCAGTCGACAGCAGCAGCCAGGCACCATCCAGCTCCTCTGGTCTCACATTTGCACAGGCCAAGGATCACATGGTGCACCAGCCTCCCTTACCAATTGCCTTCATGTGTCTTTGGTTTTCCCCATTCCTCCTTGCTCTGGCTGAGGAGAAACCCACTGCTGCATCCAGATGGCCGCCTGCAAGCTTCCAAGATCTCAGTCATCACTCACCAAAGTAAGATGTGGAACAATGTTTCTGTGCAGTATGTTATGCCAGTTGAGCTTGATGTCCCCTTCTGACCACAGTCTCAGGCCCACAGGTCCACCTACTTGCTCCCTCTAGGTAGCTGGCTGTGGCCAAGAAGGGACTACAAACTTGTCCCTTGTCAGTTCTACTATATACCTGGGAATTCTTACAGAACATACAAATACACTTGTAGAAACATTGTCTGCCAACCCTATACATGGTCATGGGCACACTCCCACCTGCATAGACGTATTTTATTGTTCAGCCTGTCCACCCATCTATCCACCCATCTATCAACGTTTGCCTTCACTGACAACGCAGTACCATATGTGCGAAAGAGTTCATCTTTGTTGTCTATACCTCTCATCCACCTCTTTCTGTCTTCCTCTTCCTCAATATCACCATGTTGATCACTCACATTTGGTACATTGCCCTTCTCTTCACCCAAATCAATATTTGTCTCTACCTATCTAACAGTGTTCCCTCCCCTCCCCTCCCAATCCTGGTAACCAACAAAGAAAATTTCTTTCCTTATACAAATCTTTCCTTGACTTTTTACAATAACGACTAATACAATATTTGTCCTTCTGTGATTGACTTATTTCACTCAGCATAATGTCCTCCCAGTTCATCCACATTATGTGGTATTTTGAAGATTGTACGTTATTCTTTAGGGTTGCACAGTATGCCATTTTGTCTATGTACCATAGTTTGCTTATCTATTCTTCTGCTGATGGGCACCTAGGTTGTTTCCATTTTTTGCTATTGTAAAATAGTGCTGCGTGTGCATATATCTGCATGGGTGTGCATATATCTGCTCTTGTCCTGGCTCTCACTTTAGGATTT
>NW_006921869.1:3571314-3572589 GCF_000298275.1 Orycteropus afer afer
AGAAAATAACAAATGCTGGCAAGGATGTGGAGAGATTGGGACTCTCATACACTTCTGGTGGGAGTGTAAAATGGTACAACCATTGTGGAAAGCAGTATGGTGATTCCTTCAAAAGTTAGAATTAAAAATACCATTTGACCCAGCCATTCCATTACTAGGTGTATATTCTAAAGAAGTGAGAGCCATGACAAGAACAGACATATGCACAACCATGTTCATTGCAGCACTATTTACAATAGCCAAAAGATGGAAACAACCTAGGTGTCCATCAACTGAGGAATGGATTACCAAACTTTGGCACATACACACAATGGAATACTATGCAACCCTAAAGAATAATCTAGAATCTGCAAAACACCGCATAACTTGGATGAACTTGGAGGACATTATGCTGAGTGAAATAAGATAATCACAAAAGGACAAATATTGTATTAGTCTGTTATTGTAAAAAGCAAGGAAAGGTTTATCTATGGAAGGAAATTTTCTTTTTTGGTACCAGGGGTGGAAGGGGAGGGGAGGGAACACTGTTAGATAGGTAGAGATAAGTATTGATTTGGGTGAAGAGAAGGGCAATGTACCAAATGTGAGTGACCAATATGGTGGCACTGAGGAAGAGGAAGACATAGAGAGGTACATGGGAGGTGCAGAAAACAAAGATGAACCCTTTTGCACATACAGTACTGCATTGTCAGTGAAGGCAACATGGGTATATGGGTGGATAGATGGGTGGACAGACTGAAATATTAGGTATGTCTATGAAGCGGGGAGTGTACCCAAGGCCATGTATAGGGTTGGAAGACAATGGTCCTATAAATGTATTTGTATGATCTGAATTCCCAGGTGTATACCCAGGGCTGACAAGGGACAAGGTTGTATTCACTTCTTGGTCACAGCCAGCTACCCAGAGGGACCGAGTAGTTGAACCTGTGGGCTTGGGACCATAGTCATAGGAGACATCAAGCTCAATTGATTGGCATAACATACTACACAAAACATTGTTCCACCTCCTATTTTGGTGAGTAGCGACTGGGATCTTAAAAGCTTGCAAGCAGCCATCTAGATGCAACAATGGGTCTCTCCTCATCCAACGCAAAGAACAATGAAGAAAACTGAAGATTCATGGAAAGATTAGTCCTAGCAACTGGTACACCATGCAATCCATAGCCTACCAGAAGAACTAGATGGTGCCTGGCTACCAATGTCAACCACTCAAAGGGGGATCTATGTAGGAGACCCTGGATAGAGAGGCAGAACAATGTGGAACAAAACTCAAAA
>NW_006921869.1:3573075-3580785 GCF_000298275.1 Orycteropus afer afer
GGGTGGGTGGGGAATAAATGAATCAGGAGTGAAGGCAAAATAGCAAGAGCCCAAGGGAGTGCGGAATAGTAAATGACAAGGCAGGATACTCCTGCTCACCTGGCCCCCTCCTAGACCCTGCTGTCCTGCCTTCGTCCTGCCAGGGGTCCTTGAGTAGGGGAGAAAAAAAACAAACAAAAAACTAAGATTTCAACTCATCGTGACCCTATAGGATAGAGTAGAACTGTCCCATAAGGTTTCCAAGGCTGTAATCTTTAAAGACGAAGACCGCAAAGTGTTTCTTCCCCAGAGCGGCTGGTGCACCACTGAAGTTTTGGGTAGCAGCTGCGTGCTTTACCACTGCGCCGCCAGGACGCTTTCCGAGTGGAGGCAGTGAGGCTTTTCTTTCTATCCCCAGCCGGAACCCGCCGCAAGCTGGCTTTGCGAGGTGAGCGCCCCTCCCCCGCTGGACCGGCCTCCTTGGCCTTTGTGACGTCACGACCCCGGCGGGGGACAATGGTTGCCATGGTAACGTAAACCTAGGGCCCGGGCTTGTAGAACGAGGAACTGTGGCGCCGAGGCTTTGGAGCTAGCCAGGGCGCGCGTGGTAGGTGGGTGCACGCGACAGGTGGGTGCGCGGGGCCGCGGTGCGCGTAGGACAGATTTGGGCTCCTTTGGGCACCCCTCGCAAGGCCCCTTTGCAAGGCCACGGAACCTTCTTTACTCACCATTGCTTATCTAATCCTGCCTTGATCATTAGGTCAAGTGCTAATAATGGTCTGAGGGCGGGTACCAGGCCAACTAGGGTTGTGGGGCGACAGCTCAGCTAACCTGAAGTTCTCTGGTTCCCAGGCGACAATGTGGTTATAAGAGCACAAGCTTTATAGTCGGGGAAACTTGGTCTGGAATCCCACCTCCAGCCCTTTGGTTTGTGACTTCGTGGGGTTACTACATCTCTCTGAATCTCTATTTGGCTCCCTCTTCTGCAAGATGAAAATCCGTTCAAGGACTGGCTATGCAGCGCCAAGTACTGGCCAGGCACTTTGATGGGCGCAGCCAGTACAAATCAGAAGGGACTCTGCTCTCCTGGAGCTCACATTCTAAGGGGAAATATCAACAGATATTGTTGTTTTAAAGTGATCAATCAAATAGTGGTGATTTCAGAGAAGAAAATAAAATAAGGTCACATGGGGGTGAGGAGAAAAAAAAGCATTCTGCATGGGGTAGGAAGAGGAGGCCTCTCTGAAGCCACACCCCCACTAGGAGTGGGAGAATAGTTTTTGGCAGAAGACACCCAAATCCAAAGGCCTGAGGCAGACCAGGGTTGAAGTGTTCTAGGAACAGGTAGAATGGACAACTAGACAATGTCCAGGAAGGGAATATGGCCCTGAATGGAGATGGGAGAGGCAATCCCCACACAGTGAGCCCTCAGGAATAGCCCCAGGGGCTGGCTAGTGTGGGCCATGGCACCCTGCTCAAGCACCTTGTTGCTCCCTAGGTCTGCAATTCCTTTAGCCAAGGTCCAGCTTTGCCACAGCCCGTTGGTCTTCAACCAGGATGTCTGAAATGCTAGCCACTGTGATCCCAAAGAAGATGAGCCATGAGAGTAAGTGTCAGCTGGGTGGGGCCCAGAGGTGGAGGCAGGTCATTCGGAGGTAAAAGATGCCTTGGGGCCTGGGATGGTGGAGTCTAGACTTAGAGGAGAGTTAACTTGGTTCTAAAGTCAGGCCATGAGGCAGAAACCATAGGGTTGCCTACTTCCCTTGAAAGACTCTGAGGAATGTACCAAGTGAAGGCTGCCTCTCAGCTTCCTCCAGCCATGACTACCCTGAAGTCACACAGGCAGTCAGCTGGCACAAGGCCCTAGTTGTGTAAACCATCCCATTTTCTTCTGAGTGGCTGGGTGGCTAGAATGCGCTCTACCACCTACCTGTCCATCTGTGTATTCTTAATTCCCTTAATTTTTTGAAACTTTAATTTGCTTTTTTGAGTAGGTAAAGTATTCCTGTGGTTCAAAATTCCAAAGAGTATTCAAACTTCCCACTTTTAAAAAAGCCCCCCACCTTGTCTCCAGATACCCAGTGATCCCTCCTTGAGGCAGCCAGCGTCACTTCCTCACCTCCTGCTATCCCTCCAAGTGTGCTCTGTGCACATACAAGCAAAGATGTACAGATAGTTTTTTCTTCTTTTCCCTCACAATAAAAACACTGTTCTATACCTCTTTTTTTTTTTTTTTTTCCACTTAACTGACACAGTGTGGATGAGTAGCAGCTAACAAGGCAAAGAGTAAAGGAAGGGCATTCTGGGCCATGGAAGCAACCTGGGCAAAGGGGAAAATGAGCTTGGAGTATTCAAGGAAGAGACAGAAAGCCAGTGTGGACCACCTTGCATAGGGCCTTGTGGACCACAGGATTATTGGGTTCTACTCAGATGATGCTGAGGGTTTCAGTAGAGAGATTTCCCAGTTTCTGACTAGGGACGCCATTCACTAGGCACAGATAGAGAAGTGTGTTTGCCTACCACCTCCCTCCAGACTGTGGACAAGACCTTTCCCCTGGGATGGAGCCTGGGAGAAGAACAGACACTTGGTAGGAGAAGTTGGACAATGCTGGAGAGTGGACTTCAAGGCTTCCCTCCTCTGCCCTCTATAGTCTCTGTCCCCACCCCACTTCAGAGCCAGTTCTAGGGAGACCACCCTGCAACTGGTTCCTGCCATGTCTGGGGCCCCTAACAGCCAGGCCAGAACCTGGTACTTAGGTAGGAGTAGGGGCGAATTAAAAGAGTGCATTTATTTCCCAAGAGCTTAGGCTGTGGATACTACACCCCTAGGAACAACAGGTCCAATGGTAAGGACACCTGAGTGGCAGCACTTAGCACTTCAAGTCCACACTCCCAACCTCAGAGACTAGAGAAGGACTTGGGGCCAGAGAGACTTGTTACACACAGATTGCTGTGGTTACCCTGCCATTTTTTATTGTGTATATGAGGTGGGGGAGGGATATCTATGATGCTTTGTGGAATTTACTTTTAAAATTAAGAAATGCTCAAGTTTAAGACATTCAATGAGGATTGGAGAATCATGAAAATAAAATTTAAATAAAATAACCAAACTCACTGCCATGGAGTCAGTTTTGACTCATAAAGACCCCCACTGGGTTTCTGAAGTAATAAATCTTTATAGGAGTGGCTAGTGGGTTTAAACTGCCAACCTTCTGGTTAGAAGTCAAATGCCTTAGGCACTGCACCACCAGAGCCCTTGTTCATGAAAATATAAGACATGACAAATGCTTAGAATCCAAATGTTTAGACTTTAGGCTTTTACCTTTAACAAGTAGTTGGGAGGAAGGTTTGACCATGGTTCATACTTGACAGAAGTCCCTTGTAGCTGGGTTTCAAGGCCAGTGGCAGAAGACAGAATCTTAGTACAGAATCTCATTCTTCAGAGTCAGACTCTGCGGGGATATTCTACTTCTGCCTTCTCTTAGTTAGTGGTCTCAAGTCCATAGTTTATATATGACTTTCTCACCTTGGCTTCACACAATAAGGGTCAGGTGATACAATATCGAGCAAAGATTAGTGTGTATATTTTTTTTTTCTAACATCAATGTTTTAGTCATCTAGTGCTACTCTAACAGGAATACCACAAATGTCTGGTTTGAACAAATAGGGATCTATTCTCTTACAGTTTAGGAGGCTAGAAGTCCAAGTTTAAAGTGCCAGCTCTACAGAATGGGTGAGAAAGCCCCTTGACCTTGGGCTTCAGCTCTGCCTCTTGCTTCTTTCTGGCCCACTGGAGCTAGAGGCATCTCTTCACTCAGGCAGCTGCTGGCTGCTGAGGCTGACAAACCCAAGGTTGACAAGTAAAATGGCACAGTCCCAAGACTATCAAGCAACCTGGCAGGCCACTAATTCAAGTCCAGAAACAGTCCCAAGATTGGCAGACAACATAGCAGGCTGCCGAATGATGACTCAATTACATGCAGAGTCCAAGTGTGCCAAAAGCTCAGAGACTGTTCTCAAAGCTGTCTTCTTATATGCTGGAAGCAGACCACATCCCTAAGGCAGCTACTCAGCTGCTCCAGTAGATTCTACCATGGAGTTGATTATTAGTCTCATCATGGGAGATAACTACATCCAGATGTCCAACCACTCAAAACCACGCCCACCCAAGTTGACATACAACTTAACTACCACAATCAGTGAGCAATTAGCTGTATGTGGCATCTTTTCTTTAAGATTAGAGATTAAGAGTGTTGCTTATAACTTCCTTAATGTCTCATTTAACAGAGATTTAACTATATGTTACAACAAACAATGTAACACATTGCCGTCGAGTTGGACCCAACTCATAGCAATCCCTCCTTGGGCTTCCGAGGTGGTATCGCTAAGGAAATAGATTGCCCAACCTTCCTTCTAAGGAGTGGCTGGTGGGTTTGAACCACCAGCCTTCTGGTTAGCAGTCAAGTGCCTTAGGCACTACGCTACCAGAGCTTATATATATATGAAACAAATGCAATGCTCTGCTGTCAAGTTGTGTATATGTGTGTATATATATATATATATTTCCTGTTTTTTTCCCCAACCTATCTAGGAATTTAGCCTCCCCTCCCCTTCTATCAGTGGTAACCAACAAAGAAAGTTTCCTTCTATGTACAAACCTTTCCTTGACTTTTTGCAATAGTGGACTAATACAATATTTGTCCTTCTGTGATTGACTTATTTCACTCAGCATAATGTTGTCCAAGTTCATCCATGTTATGTGGTGTTTTGCAGAGTCTACATTATTTTTAGAGTTGCCAAACATTACTTTCTCAATGAGCCTCTGCTCACCCTATTTAAAATATGGAACTCTCCAGCCCACTCAACACTCCTCACCACCTTCCCTGCTTTACTTTTCCTTTGGCACTTCCCACCATCTGACCTGCCTTACCTTTTCCTTATCTATCTTGCTGTCTACATTCTCTCCCAGGGAGGGAGGGGTATCTGTTGCTCTTGTGTGCTGCTGTCTCCCTAGACCCCAGCATGTAATAGGCCTTTGTAACACTGTGTTGGATAAATGAAGTAAACAACTAAACAGGCAAGGTGATTTCCAGTAGTGCTGAGGACTATATAGAATATGAATAAGAGTCTGCTTCAGGAATTGACAGAGGGTGTGGCACATTTAGACAGATAGCCAGCAAGGCCCCGGGAGGAGGCAGCTTTTGGAATTGGAGCAGATCTCAGGGGAGTGATGGGGACCAGTGAGCTTGGAGCAAGCATGTCCCAAGGAGAGGGAGCCACAGGATGGCACAGGGCAGGGGCAGGGGCAGGGTAGAAGCAGGAAATGTATAAGCCAGTGGCAGTGTCTAAGTGGAGAAATGACACAGCTGAGTTCAGCTGGGAATGTACTAGCTACTGGGAGGAGAGCACACAAGAGGGAGGTCTGGAGTTGCTGGAGGAGTCAGCCTCCGTAAGTCAAGGTCCCCCTCAGATCTCAGCAGAGCTGTCCAGGAGATGGGCAGGTGGGTCTACGCATGCAGAGACTCAAAGTAGATGGGCATGCTGGAGGCAGAAGCCCAGGAAGGGAGGGGAGTACAGTGGGGACCCCACCAAGGACCCACAGAGAAGGTTGTATGATGGAGGACAGACACCACCAGAGCTCCAGGGGCCACTTTTTTACAAACTAGTTTCTAGTTTTAATCCACACATAGACATGCTCTTGGCTTTATTTATTTAATTTTAGTATGCTTTCTTTTTCACAGTAGTTTAAGGTTTATAGACAAATTGCACAGAAAATAGAGTTTCCATATATACCCGTCCCCCCTTGGACATTGTCTCTCCTATTATTAACATCTTGCATTCATGTGGTTCAGTTGTCACAACTGATAAAAGCAATGTTGTTGTTAAGTGCTTCAAGTTGGTTCCAACTCATAGTGACCCTATGTACGATAGAATAAAACACTGCCTGGTCCTACACCATGTTCACAATCCTTGCCATGCTTGAGCCCATGATTGCGGCTCCATGTGTCAATTCATCTCTTTGAGGGTCTTTCTCTTTTTCTACTTTACCAAGTGTGATATCCTTCTCCAGGGACTGACTGGTCCCTCCTGATAACATGCCAAAAGTATCAGAGGAGAAGTCTGTGATGAAACAAGAGTAATACATTATTATTAACTAAAGTCCATGATTTACATTAAGGTTCACTTTATGTGTTGTATAGTCATTTGGGTTTTGAAAAATACACAATGTCATTTGTTCTCCATTACAAAATCATATGGCATCATCATTCCCCTAAAAACTGCCCATAGGCCACTTACTCATCCACTTCTCCCTTCGCCTGAACCTTTGACAACCACTGATCTTTATACTGTCTCTAGGAGCTCTGGTGCCTAAGGCACTTGACTGCTAACCAGAAGGCTGGCGGTTTAAACCCACTAGCCAGTCCTTGGAAGGAAGGTTGGGCAAGCTATTTCCGTAGTGATACCCAAGGAGGGGTCGCTATGAGTCGGGGCCAACTTGATGGCAGAATAACAGCAGCAATGTAGTTTTGCTTATTTCAGAATGTTATAGAGTTGAAATCATACTTTATATAACCTTTTCAGACTGGCTTCTTTCACTGAGCAGTATGCACTTAAGATTCCTCCATGTCCTTTCATAGTTTCATAATTCATTTCTTTTCATCACTGAATTGTATATCCATTGTCTGTATAATAGTTGATTTATCCATTCACCTAATGAAGGACATTTTGGTTGATTTCAATTTTTGGCAATTATGAATAAAATACTATAAACATTGGTGTGTAGTTTTATCTGAAGACATAGGTTGTTTTTGTATGTTAGTTTTTTTTTTTTTAATTTTCATTGTGATTTGGGTGAAAGTTTACAGAGCAAATTCATTTTCCATGTAGCAGCTCACATACACTTTGAAGACATAGGTTTTGAACTCACTTGGGTAAATACTTAGTAGCACAATTGCTGAGTTATTTGGTAAATCTATGTTTAATTGTATAGGAAACTGCCAGATTGTCATCCAAAGTGGCTGAACCATTTTGCATTCCCACAAGCACGCACACCCAAAGCAGCAGGGTGGGAGAGCAGGAGAAAGGGGATCAAAAGGTCCAGGAACCCGGACAGAGGAGCAGTCAGCCGCAGAGATCCAGGTGAGGAGAGGGAACCCAGGCATGCCCAAAGCAGCAGAGTGGGAAAGCGGGAGAAAGGGGATTCAAAGGCCAGGAACCCAGACAGAGGAGGAGTCAGTCGCAGGGACCCAGGTAAGGGTGGTATGAGAGGTTTCCAACAGGGAGACAAACTTGTCTGTCGGCTTGTCCTACCATGGTGAAGTGTTGATATGAGTTTTGAGGCTGAGCCACTGGTGTTTCAAACCCAGTGGGATGCACGTGGTACACAGGTATCAGCCCACTTACAGACTGAGACAGACTAGGAAGAAGGAAGAGGCTGTCCACTTCTCAAAGAATTGGCCAAGGAAAACCTTATGAATAGCAAAGAAACACTGTTTGATACATTACCATGCAACTTTATGCATAGTCCGGTTAGGTTAGAAGGCTCTCCTAATAGGACAGGGAAAGAGCTGCATCATCTGAGTAAACCCAGCCTTACTCCTATGGATAAGGTAAAGCTTTCAAGACCTCCGTTTGCTGATGTGGCACCACTCAAATTGAAGAGAAACAGCTGCAGACATCCATTAATCATCAGAACATGGAATGTATGAAGCATGAATCAAGGAAAATTGG
>NW_006921869.1:3583045-3586448 GCF_000298275.1 Orycteropus afer afer
GGGCAATCTACTTCGGTAGTGATACTGCCTCGGAAACCCAAGGAGGGGTCGCTATGAGTCAGGTCTGACTTGATGGCACATAACAACAACAACATTGCTAAAAGGTATTCTTAATTCTATCCACCGCTAATTTAACACAATTATGCTGGGATATGTTTCATACGGGAGCTCTGGTGGTTTAGTGCCTAAAGCATTTGACTGCTAACCAGAAGGCTGGCGGTTTAAATCCACCAGCTATTCCTCAGAAGGCAGGTCCAACAATCAACTTCCATAGTAATACCACCTCAGAAACCCAAGGAGGAGTCGTTGTGAATCAGATCCAACTCGATGGCAGTGTGAGATCTTGACCACAGAAGAAATGATGCTTTTGAATTGTGGTGTTGGTGAAGAATATTGAAGGTACCATGGACTTCTAGAAGAACGAACAAATCTGCATTGGAGGAAGTACAGCCAGAATGTTTTTTAGAAGCAAGAATAGCCAGGTTTCATCTCTCATACTTTGGTCATGTTGCCAAATGCAACCAGTTCCTGGAGAAGGATATCATGCTGGGTAAAGCAGAGGGTGAGTGAAAAAGGGGAAGACCCTCAACAAAATGACTGCAATGATGAGGTCAAGCATAGCAACAATTGTGAGCATAGTGTAGGACCGGGCAGTGTTTCATTCTGTTGTATGCAAGGTTGCTATGAGTTGGAACCAACTCCACAGCACCTAATAACAACAAAAACATGTTGGAGTAAGTTGTTTCATACTAATTTACTTAGAGGTTCCATTTTCACTCCTCAATAGATTTTATATATTTATCATATGCTTCTTCACTCATCAAGTTTTGAAGGATTACTCAGTGTCATCTTGATTGGCCAACCATCTTCATAACAAGATTTGTTAATAAATCCTCGATTTTCTTTATCTCCTGATAAAGGAGAATAGAGTTCACTAGCAGCTCTCACACTTTCCAACGACCAAACTCACATAGTTTGTTCAGCTTTTCCCAACTTTAGACTAAGGAGCTCTGGTGGTGTAGTGGTTAAGGCATGTGACTACTAACCAAAAGGTCAGTGGTTTGAAGCCACCAGCCACGCTATGGAAGGAGGATAAGGAAGTCTGCTCCAGTAAAGATTCACAGCCTTGGAAAGTCAGGGGCCACTGAGTCAGAATCTATGCAATGGCAGTGAGTTTGAGTTAAGACTACAGTAAACAACATCTTCCAAAACTTCCTGTGCAAAATTGCCAATGCCCACTGTTCCAATACCATTTTCTGTTGTTACCCATTTATGTTTGCCTGTGAATTTACACACTGAGAGCAGAGGCCCACATGCCCTGTGCCTCTTGCAGTGTCATGTTCCTAGGTTACAGATGGTCACCTTTCTATTCCTCTTTCTAAAGATTGTTTTGGCTAGTCTTTTTTTCTTTTTTTTTTTTTTTGTTAGGTGTCATTGAGTCAGTTCTAACTCATGACAATCCTATATGTGTAACAGAACAGAATAATGCCTGGTTTTGTACCATACACACACACACACACACATGCACACATGCACACACACACACAATGCCTCTCTGTTGTTGTTGTTGTTATGTGCCGTCGAGTCAGACCCGACTCATAGCGACCCCTCCTTGGGTTTCCGAGGCAGTATCACTACGGAAGTAGGATTGCCCAACCTTCCTTCCGAGGAGTGGATTCCTAATAATTCCATATGAATCTGAAGACCTGTTTTTCCACTTCTGCAAAAATAATTTTGATAGGAATTGTGTTTCATCTTTAGATCTCTTTGAGTAAAACAGGTTTCCTCAGCCATCCAAAAGTAGAGTGTTCCTATGAAATAATTTGTAAGCCAAAATGATGTAACGTGAAGAAGCAATTATCATTAAAATTTTTTTTAGTGTTTTCAGACCCAAAAAATAACCTATGAAATCATGCCAAATAACATGTAAAATCTAAAATAATACTAACATTTAATAAAAGCAGGAATGATAGGATAAATACAGTGCTTATATAAAATAGAAATAACATATGTATAGTGTAGCTCCCGGGGAAGGAGATCGGTGATGCTGCTCTTGCTGTTCAGGGTGCACACTCCCTCTTTAATGGCTTGCTGCAAAACAAACACTCAACATCAGTTGCATTTTTCACATTTTTTGTAAAAGAAAAAATCCTCTTCCAATTTCTTTAAGTTAGTGAAAACAGGTACTAATGTAGTTCTCTCGTAAAAGTGAAGTAGCATAAAACAAACTTTTGGAAAGCTGGGTATACCTGTATTGACATCTTAACAATACTGTATTAAGTCTTCCAATCCATGAATAAAGGACTTATTTAAGTTGTCTTTAATTTCTATCAACAATAATAGAAATGAAAAATGAAATAGAGTTGTCAGTGTACAAGTCTTTCACCTCTTTGGTTAAATTTATTCCTAGGTATTTTATTCTTTTAGATGCTGTTGCAAATGGAATTGTTAATTTCTTTTTCAGATTGTTCATTTCTGGTGTACAGAAACGCAAGAGATTTTTGTGTGACTTGGTATACTGAAACTTTACTGAATTTATTTAAAAATTCTAGTAGCTTTCTTGTGGATTCTTTGGGACTTTCTATATATAGGATCATGTCATCTGCAAATAGAAAGTCTTACTTTTTCTTTTTGATGTGAATTTCTTAGGTTGGGGGTTTTGTTTTGTTTTTGTTTTTGCCTAATTTCTTGGCTAGAAATTCCAGTACAGTGTAAACTAGCAGTGGTAAAAGCAGGTATCCTTGTCTTGATCATGCTCTCGTTGTTGTTGTTATGTGTCCTTGAGTCGGACCCGACTCATAGCGACCCCTGCTTGGGTTTCCAAGGCAGTATCACTACGGAAGTAGATTGCCCAACCTTCCTTCCGAGGAGTGGCTGGTGGGTTTGAACCACCAGGCTTCTGGTTAGTGGTCAAGTGCTTAGGCACTACACTACCAGAGCTCCTCTCTCTGATGGTATTAGGGGTTAATTCCAAGGCAATGTTCTCATCTGTTCAGCTAATAGTTGGGATTATTTAAAAATTATATAGATACATAATTGCTATTATTTTAAATTTGTGCTTTAGTTTTAAGCAGTTTTTTTTCTGAACGTGTAATAGCAATATTTCCACTGGTTATAGGAATAATCTTTGAATTCTTCATCTCCTTTATGAAGTTTTACACTTCCCAAAAAAAACATAAATTGTATTTTTAATTGTTGGAAATAACATGTGCACAGTAAAAATAAAATAAGAGTGTCTAAGAAAAAAATATTTTTACAATTATTATTATTATTTTAAATCCAGTATTTTTTCACTTATTTATTTGTTATACTATGTACAGGGAATTTCGCTATGTACTAGGAGTACAAAAATTTTAAAATATATTGACTTATAATTATGGTTGATGGCTATATGTAATAACAA
>NW_006921869.1:3586741-3588399 GCF_000298275.1 Orycteropus afer afer
TTTCCATACAGAAGTTCATATACATTTTGTCTCATGACATTGACCACAATTTACCACAATGCAACAGCTCCCCTCCCACTTCCTCCCAATAGTTACCTCTTAGCTGTGTCCATCCCTCCATGCATTCCTGCCCCCTGAGCTGTCTCCCTGTGCATAAGCAGCCCTTCTTTCTCCCATTCATAGTTCTTTTATAATCCTTTTTATTACTGTATGATCAGTAGTAATGTCCCCATACTCATTTCTGAATTTAGTTATTTACATCTTTTTTCTTTTTGCTTTGCCAGTATAGTTAAAGGTTTTCTGATTTTATTGATCTTTTTAAAAAGCCAACTTCTGGTTTCATTGACTCTGTCTATTGTTTTCTATTTATCTTCACTCAATTCTTTATCATTTTCTTTTTTCCAGTAGCTTTGAGCTTAGATTGCTCTTCTTTTTCTAGTTTCACTTAAGATCTTTCTTTTTTAATATAGGCATTTACAGCTATAAATTTTCCTCTAAGCACTGACTTTACTATAAGTTTTGGTATCTTGTGGTCATATTTTCATTTGTCTCTAAGTATTTTCTAATTTCCCTTGTAGTTTCTTCTTCAACTCATTGGTCATTAAGTAGTGTATTGTTTAATTTCCATATATTGGTGAATTTTCCAGTTTCCCTTCTGTCATTGATTTCTAACAGCAGTCCATTGTAGTCAGAGAAGATGCTTAATATTATTTCAGTCTTTTAACATGTATTGAGACTTATTTTGTGACCTTACATATGATCTATCTTGAAGGATGATCTGTGTGCACTGAAGAAAAACATGTTTTCTGTAGTTGTTGGCTGGAGAATTATACATATGTTTGTTAGGGCTAGTTGGGTTATAGTTTTGTTCAAGTCCTCTTCTTTTCTTTATTTTTGTGCTTTGGGTGCAAATTTACAGAGCAGAATTTGTTTTACATTCAACAGTTCATGTGCATTTGGTTTCAGTCCCTAATTACCATCCCAACCCTAACCTACTCTCTTCCCCTCCCTTCCCTGTGACCCCCCATCCCTGTGCCTTTCTTAGTTGTGCACTCCTGTTTGTCCAACTTTCCCTCCATGTGAATGCTGCCCCTTTGGTGCCCCATGGCCAATTGCTCCAAGGGATGTATTTTCATAGAGTAGGTGGGTGCCTCACCCTGGGTTGGGTGCTCTGCATGTAAATCTTACTACTGGCCAAGAGACTGTCTTTGGGAGTGAGCCATATCCCAGGCCCGAAGTGCATCCCAGGACCATAGGCAAGTCAATCTTCTGTCTAGATGTTCTATCCATTACTGAAAGTGGTATATTTTCCAATTATTATTATTACTGTAGGCTTCAATTCTTATTGTACAGTTGTCTATTCCTGCCTTCAATGTTTGCTTCAGATTTTTTGGAGTTCTGTTGTTAGGTGGATATATTTCTATAATTATTATATCTTTTTGATGAATTGGTGTTTTATCATTATGTAATATCTTTCTTTGTCTCTTGTAACAGTTATTTTTAATTTTATTTTATTGTGGTGGAAACATATACAACAAGACACTCGCCAACATAACAACTTCCACATTTACAGCTCAGGGACATTGATGACATTTTGCATGTTGTGCCACCATTATTGCTACCCTTTTCCAAAATATTCCACCACCATTAGCATAAAT
>NW_006921869.1:3592570-3594661 GCF_000298275.1 Orycteropus afer afer
GCTGCAATTATGGGCTCGAGTATAGCATGGATTGTGGGGCTGGCGTGGGATCGGGCAGTGTTTCGTTCTGCTGTGCATGGAGTCGCTATGAGTCGGAAACGACGGCACTTAACAACAACAACAATGGCTAATGATCATGTGTTTGTTGGTTGTCTGAATGTCTTTAGTGAAGTGTCCATGTCTTCTGCCCATTTTTTAATGGGATTGTTTGTCTTTTTGATGATAAGGTTTTGGAGTTTTCTATAAATTTTAGAAATAAGTCCTTTGTTAGATATGTCATTGCTGAATATTTTTTCCCATTCTGTAAGTTCTTTTTTGCTCTTTTGGTGAAGACTTTTGATGCACATAAAAATTTAACTTTTAGAAGGTCCCAGTCATCTAGTTTATCTTCTGCTGTTTGTGTATATCCTGGGTTATGCTTAAGAGTCTAAATAGTCATAAATTAGGGCTCCAAAGTTTGCCCCTATTTTTTCTTTGACGGACTTTGTAGTTTTAGGTTTCACATTTAAGTCTTTGATCCATCTGGAGTTTGTTTTTGTGTATGGTGTGAGATATGGATCCTGTTTCATTTTTTTTCTGGAAGTAAACATCCAGTTTTGCCAGCAACATTTTTTAAAAAGACTATCTCTTCCACCATTTAATGGATTTCAGCCCTTTGTCAAAACTCAGCTGACCATAGGTTGATGGATCTATTTCTGGGTTCTCAATTCTGTACCACTGGTCTATGTGTCTGTTGTTGTACCAATACCAGACCCTTTTGACTATAGTGGCTGTATAGTAGGTTTTGAGATCTGGGAGTGTGAGATCTCCCACTTAGTTCTTCTTTTTCAGTAGTGCTTTGCTTATCCAAGGTCTCTTTCCTTTCCATATAAATTAGTGATTGGTTTTTCCATGTCTTTAAAGAATGTGGATGCAATCTGGACTGGGATTGCCTTGAATGTATAGATTGCTTTGGTAATACTGATATTTTCACAATGTCCAATTTTCCTATCCATGAATATGGTATGTTGTTCCATTTATGTAGATGTCTTATAGTTTCTTGAAGTGGTGTTTTGTAGTTTTCTTTGTATAGTTCTTCTGTGTTCCTGGTAAGATTTATTCCCAAGGATCTTATGTTTTTGGTAGCTATTATAAATGTTATTGGTTTCCTTATTTCCTTTTCGGAGACCTCTTTGTTGATGTAGAGGGATTCATCTGATTTTTGCATGTTGATCTTGCATGTTGATACTAAATCTTTCATTAAGTTCCAGCAGTTTTCTTGCCAGGCCTCTTGGGTTTTCTATGTATAGGATCATATCATCTACATAGGGATAATTTTACATCTTTCTGAGCAATTTGGGTGCCTTTGATTTCCCTGTCTTGCCTTATTGTCCTGGCTAGGACTTCCAGTACAATGAACAGAAGTGGAGATAGAGGGCAGTTTGTCTGGTTCCTGTTTGTAAGGGGAATGGTTTCATTCTTTCTCCATTAAGAAAAATGTTGGCTGTTGGTTTTGCATATATGCCCTTTAGAATGCTGAGGAATTTTCCTAATATTCCCATTTTTCTGAGTGTTTTTTTTTTTTAAATCAGCATTGTGTGTCAGATTTTATCAAATGCCTTTTCTGCATCCTTGATTTTACTTATGTGATGGATTACATTGATTGTTTTTCTAATATTGAACCATCCTTGCATACCTGGTATGAATCCTTCTTGGCCATGATGTATTATTTTTTGATATATTGTTGGAGTGTATTGGCTAGGATTTTGCTGAAGGTTTTGCATCTATACTCATGAAGCATATTGATCTGTAGTTTTCCTTTTTATTGGTGTCTTTGCTTGCTTTTGGGATAGGGTTATGCTTGCTTCATTAAATGAATTTGGGAGAATCCTATCCTTTTCTGTGTTCTGGAGTAGTTTGGATAGGATTGGTGTCAGCTCTTCTCTGAATGATTAGTACCATTCTCCAGTGAAAACATCTGGGCTGGGACTTTTTTTTTTTTTTTACAATTACTATACTGTATATCTAATGTTCAGAAGCCCTGGTGTCACAAGGGTTAAATGTTCAGCTGTTAACTTAATGGCTGTCAGTTTTAATCCAACAAGCAGCTCA
>NW_006921869.1:3594761-3596887 GCF_000298275.1 Orycteropus afer afer
AAAAAAAAAAAAAAGCTTGTTTTACATTCAATGTTACGTGTACATTTAGTTTCATTCCCCATTCTCCATGTCCAACCCTAACCCAGTCTCCTCCTCTTCCTACCCTGTAACCCTCCCCCTATGCCCCTCATATTTATACACTCCTATTTGCCCTGCATTTCCTCAATTTGAATGTTGGTCCTCTGGTGTCCTGTGGTCTATTGCTCTAAGGGATGTATTACCATAGAGGATGTGGGTGTGGCATCCTGGGTTGAATGGTCTGCATGTACATCTTGTTAACTATTGGGCTGACAGCCAGCCCCTGGGGTTCATTTTTATTCCAGGCACAGAATGTATTGCAGGGCCATAGCATTAGGTGTCTCACCAGATTTCATCTGACCAGTAATTCTGGTCATTATTGAGTTTTTGGATTTTATTCCACATTTTCCCTCCCACTCTATCCAAGATCTCCAAATTTGATCCTTTTTTGAGTAGTTGGGATCAGTAACCAGGCACCATCTAGTTCTTCTGGTCTCAAAGGGCCATTGTGTCCAATGGTTGATTGCTTCCAAATGCTCCTGTGGTTTTTTTTGTTTTTGTTTTTGTTTTTGCATTCTTCTTCACTTTCAATGCCAGGAGACTGTTAGCTGCATCTTACATGGCCACTGAAAAGCTTTTAAGACCCCAGTTGCTACTCACCGATGTAGGATGTGGAGCAAGGCTTTTGTGTATTTTGTTGTGCCAACTGAGTATGGTGTCCCCCAGTACTATGGTCCTGAGATGGCAGATCTATTGCATCTCTCTCCCATACCAGGACATTTTTTTGTTGGTAATTTTTTAATTACCTGTTCAATTTTTTTCTTTTGTTATGGGTCTGCTCAAATTTTCTATCTAGAAAGCTGTCCATTTCTTCTAGGTTTTCAAATCTGTTGGAGTACAGTTCTTCATAGTTTCCTGGCATTTTTATTTCTCTTGGTTCTGTTGTGATGTTGCCAATTTTCATTTCCTATTTGTGTTATTTGCATCTTCTCCTTCTTTTCTTTTGTTAAGTTTGCAAGTGGTTCTAACTACTCGCTCCCTTAAGGTAGCTATCTGTGGCCAAGAAGTGACTACAACTTTGTCCCTTGACAGCACTACTACATACCAGAGAATTCTTACAGAACATATAAATACACTGAAATACACTGAAATATTGTCTGCCAAACCTATACATGGTCTTGGGCTCACTCTTCCCTGCATAGACATAACCTAATCATTCAGCTTGTCCACCCATCTATCCACCTGTTTATCAATGTTTGCCTTCACTGACAATGCAGTACTGTATGTATAAAAGGGTTCATCTTTGTTGTCTGTACCTCCCATGCACCTCTCTATGTTTTCCTCTTCCTCAATACCACCGTGTTGATCACTCACATTTGGTACATTGCTCTTTTCTTCACCCAAATCAATACTTGCCTCTGCCTATCTAACAGTGTTCCTTCCCCTCCCCTTCCACCCTTGGTAACCAGCAAAGAAAATTTCCTTCCATATACAAACCTTTCCCTGACTCTTTACAATAACGGACTAATACAATGTTTATCCTTTGGTGATTGACTTATTTCACTCAGCATAATGTCCTCCAAGTTCATCCACATTATGTACTGTTTTGTAGATTGTACTTTATTCTTTAGGGTTGCATAGTATTCCATTGTGTGTACATACCATAGTTTGGTTATCCATTCTTCTGTTGATGGGCACCTAGGTTGTTTCCACCTTTTTTTCTATTGTAAATAGTGCTGCGATGAATATGGGTGTGCATATATCTGTTCTTATCTTGGGTCTCACTTCTTTAGCATATATACCTAGTAATGGAATGGCTGGGTCAAATGGTATTTTTAATTCTAACTTTTTAAGGAATCACCATGCTGCTTTCCACAGTGGTTGTATCATTTTACAGTCCCACCAGCAGTGTAGGAGAGTCCTGATTGATCCTTTTCCAAAGAAGTATTCAGGTATTTGTCTTCAATCTCATTAATTCTGTCTTCCATTCCATCAATTCTTCTCCTTTGCCCTTCCAATGTGTTATCTGTTTCTGACAATTTAGTATTAATCTTCTGGATTTCTATCTGTAGATTTAGAATCATTTCTAATTTTTCATTTACTTTGTC
>NW_006921869.1:3598582-3607376 GCF_000298275.1 Orycteropus afer afer
GCCCAACCTTCCTTCTGAGGAGTGGCTGGTGGGTTTGAACCGCCAGCCTTCTGGTTAGCAGTCAAGTGCTTTAGCCACTATGCTACCAGAGCTCCTTAGTTGGGGTTTAGTCCACTTCTATATCCTTCCCTTCAAGGCTCAGGGGTCTAAGATTATCTTCGGTGTTAATTGGTTTCCCTTTTCTTTGTTGGAGAGGGTCTGTGCAGTCTTTCTGCCTAGTCCACCATCTTGCCGGAACCACTGAGAGTGCTAATCTTTCCACATCTTTACCAGCATTTGTTATCTTCCGTCTTGTTTAACTTTGCTACTAGTGCTGTGACAAGTTGGTATCTCGTCGTTTTGATTTGCATCTCTCTAATGGCTAATGATTGTGAGCATTTCTTCATGTGTTTGTTGCTAATTATCCTCTTTGGTGAAGTGTCTATTCATGTCTTCTGCCCATTTTTTAATTGGATTATTTGCCTTTTTGTTATTGAAGTGTTGGAGCTTTCTATAAATTCTCAAGATAAGTCCTTTGTCAAATATGTCATTGCCAAATATTTATTCCCAATCTGTAGGTTCTCTTTTGACTCTTTTGGAGAAGTCTTTGGAAGCACATAAAAATTTAATGGCTTAACTTAAAATTAAGATTAATTAAAAAACTTAAAATTTAATGTTCTTAACTTTTAATTTGTTTTTATCTTTGTGTCCAAGGTAGGTCTCTTGTAGGCAGCATATTGATGGGTCTTCTTTTCTTATCCAATCTTCACTCCCTTTCTCTTGAATGGTGCATTTAGTCCATTCACATTGAACATCATTAGTGATAGGTATGAATTGATTGCTGTCATTCTATTGTGTTTTTTGTCATGTTGTTGGAGATATCCTTGGTTCAAAGACTTTTCTGTGCTGAGTTCATTTTGTTATCAAGTGTTTCCTCTCTTTTCTTCTTTATTGTTGGTTTTGTGCTTACTAAACCCATATGTTTTTCTTCTTTCTGGGTTTGCTTAGGGGGATTGTTAATTTTCTCTGTGGTTACCTTGGGGTAAATTCTTATCTCTTTAATTTTGGAACAGTCTGTTCTATAAGGACATTGTTGTGTCTTCCTCTCCCTTTGGAAGTTTTGTAATTAGAACTTTTATTCCCTCTATTTGCTTTATTGCTGGTGTCATCTACAGATCGACTCCCTTGTTTCTTTGTGTACAATGATTTGTGAGCTTATTTTGATCATCTTTTTCTGGTTTGGTTTTTAAGTGCTGATGTCAAATGTCCTGATTTTAATTTGTTGTTCTCTGTTGTGCATTCTTTATTGGAAAGAGTTCCTTAAGCATTTCTTATAGGGTTGGTCTGTTTTTCACAAAATCCCTTAATTTCTGTTTGTCTGAGAATCTCTTGATTTCACCCTCATATTTGATGGACAATTTGGCTGGATATAGAATTCTTGGTTGGAAATTTTTCTCCTTCAGTCTTTTATATATGCCATCTCATTGCCTTCTTCCCTGCAGGATTTCTTCTGAGTAATCAGAACTCAGCCTAATTGCTTGTCCATCCTAGGTGACATGTCTTTTTTCTCAGGCTGCTTGCAAGATTCTTCCTTCATCTTTCTTTTTGGAGAATTTGATTATATGTCTTGGTGACTTTGTCTTGGGATCTGTCCAATATGGGGTTCATTGAGCTTCTTGGACAAATATCTTTTCTTCCTTCATGATATGGGGGATATTTTCTGCTACCAAGTCTTCCACAATTTTCTCAGGTTTCATTTATTTATTTGCCTTCTCTTGTTCTGGTATTTTAATGAGGCGTATGTTATTTCTTTTCATGTCATCCCATATAACTCTTCTTCAAACTTTGTACTGATTTTTCTTCATACAGGGTGGCATCAAGGGATTTATCTTCTAGTTGGGAAATGTGTTCTTTAGCCAGTTCTAGTCTACTCTTTTGTCTTTCCACTGTGTAATTTTAACTTTGTAATTTTAGTGTTCATCTTCTGGATTCCTAACTACTGTTTTCGTATGAGTTCATATTGTATGTTAATCTTGTTATTTTATTCTTGAATGGTTTTCCTGAATTCTTTCAGGGTACTGTCTGTGTTCTCCTTGATTCTGTTTGTGGTTTCCTTGAGCTCTTGTAGAGTTCTATGTACATATCTTCTAAATTCCTTCTCAGATAATTCTATTGCCTGTTCTTCTTCCATGTTGAATGAGTCTTTAGCCTGGGCTCTGATTTTTGTTGTCTTGTCCTGTTTGTTTGTTTGTTTGATTTGAGGTTGTCTGTTATTTCTTAGACATTTTGAAGTTGTTGACTTTAACTGTATTTATGTAATGATTTGTTTGGCCTTGATTTTATGTTTAAATATATTTGCAAGGGTGGTACTGGTGTTTTATTTTCTTGGTTATTAATTCAGGTGTACTGGGTGCTCTTCAGTTTTCTTTGTGTTGATGGAATTGCTATTGGGAATGTGAATGCAGGTCTCTGTTTGTCATGAATGGGATTAGGAGCTGGGACAAGCAAGTGTTGTGGTTGTTTAATGTGGTTCTTCTATTGGATAAGGCAGGGGAGAAGGAAAAAAAGAGAAAGAAAAGAAAAAGACAAAAACAAGGCACCAGTAGTGAGTCCCCACTTTCTGCATTTCTGTAATTGCTGCTGGTTCTGGGGTTTTGTTTTGAGCCTGCATGGGACAGCTACCAATGATGACATTTTATTGTTGCTTACAGACCAAGTACCTCAAAATCAGCAAAGACCCCAATGGTTAAGGGGCTGCTACTTTTCACTTGGGTCAGAAAGTCACAAAAACTCCATACCCTGGTCCACTCTGTGCTAAAAAGTTGTCATGGAAGAGCTGAATCCCAGCCTTGTGCTGCAAGATCGTGCCAGGGTCTGCCTACCTATGGTGAGTTTCCTCCCTTCACCCTTTCTGCTCTCTACTCATTGGCACCCTGAGCTACAGAGGTTTCTTCTCTGTGTCTCTGAAATATTATCTACTACTCAGCTCAGTTCCCAAGTTTACAATCAGAAGCTCCTGGTTTGGGTAGTCCAAGTCCCTCCATGAATTCTGTGGTGCCTCTTCTTTTTCTTTCTTTCTCCACAGCTCTCCACCGTACTGCTAAGGAGGTTCCTGCTTCTTCACCTCTGTGTCTGCCCACCAGCCCGGGAGTTTCATTTATTTTTCCCAGCTGTTTACTCTGCTTTTTTTCTTTGTCTCAACTAAATCTGGCACCCTTTAACTTACTCAGCTGTTCATATCTCCAGAGTCCCTGCTTCAAACTGCTACACCTCGTTTTTCAGTAATTAAGATGCTAGAGGGAACAAGCATGTGGGCTACCTGTACGACACCATCTTCCTCCATCTTTTCATTTTCTTTTGATCTTTTTTCTAGTTTATCCCTTAATAAAGTAGTATTGAGGTACTTGGCTTCATTAATTCTGTCTTCCATTGATTTAATTCTACTCCTTTGCCCATTCAATGTATTATCTATTTCTGAAATCTCAGTATTAATCTTCTGGATTTCTATTTGTTTTTTCGTATTGTTTCTAATTTTTTGTTTAATTTGTCAAATGGTTCTTGCATTGTTTTCCTAAATTATTCTAGAGTTTTTTCTGTGTTTTACTTAATTTTGTCAATGTTTTCCTTGATTTTGTCAGTGTTTTCCTTGATATGTCTGTCAATCCATTGAAGGTCCCTAAGTATAATTCTTTCAAATTCCTTATCAGGGAATCCTAATGCTGCTTCCTCCTCAGGGATGTTTTCTGGGTTTGTACGGTGGTCCTTGTTTGTCCTAATTTATCTTGCATCTTTGTTTGGACTCTGATGGTCAGTAGCCTTGGAGACATTGTGATGTTGTGTTATGTTCATTTAACTTGTGGTTGTATGTTGGTATGATTTGCCCAAGTTTTTTCCCCCCCTTTATTTTGTGTTGCTATATCTGTGTGATCAGGGTACTGTGCTCCTCTATTTGCTAGTTGTTAGCACTTTGGCACTCACCATCTGTCTCTGTGGGTGTGAGAGAGAATGCGAATGTGTGCACAGATCTCTGTTAGCTGTTCATAAAGAGCAGTTGAGGGTGAGTTGAACTGTTGTCAGCCACAGTCTGTCATTGATCAGTAGGTGCAAAAGCAAGTGCATGGGGCTTCAGGAGGTGCAGGTGTGGTTGGGTTGTGGGGGAACAGTTGCTGTTTCCCACTCAGTTAGACTTCTATCCATCAGTCTGCAGTGCATTTGCCCATGTTCTCCTCAGCAAGCAGTGTTTATTCTTAGGTAGATGTCCAGATCAGAATGCTACTTGCATATATTCAAAATGACCATACCACTTGCAAATATTTAAAATGATTGTGCCTTCAATAAGCCAATCTGGGACTAGCAGAAGGTGGGTGTTTGTGTGTGTGGAGTGCTCTGGGGGCAGGCTGAAGTAAGCCAGCCCAGGACCAGTGGAAAGTGTTTCTGTGTATGGAGGGCCCCAGGAGCAGGCTGGGTAAGCAAGCAGTGCAGGGGAGACCAAGAAATGAGCAGAGCTGTTTGGAACAGCTAAGTGAGACAAACTTGTCTGTCAATTTGTCATACTGTGGTGGCTTGAGTGTTGCTGTGAGGCTGGAGGCTATGTCACGAGTGTTTCAAATGCCAGCAGGGTTACCCATGGTGGACAGGTTTCAGTGGAGCTTCCAGACTAAGACAGACTTGAAAGAAGGAAGAAGCCATCCACTTCTCAAAGAATTGGCCAGTGAAAACCTTGCTAGCAGGAACTGGCATTGGGGGAACAGCCAATAAGTGCTGAGAGTAGAGATTCACCAACTGTAGTGGCAGCATCCTTCTTCAGGTGGAGGTTGGCAGCCAAGCACAGAGAGAAGGTGGTTCCAGAAGGAGAGGCTGTTGAGGTGGAGGAACAGAAGAACAGTCAATGAGGGAGGGCCTGGCAGTCTCCTGCCATGATCAGCAGTGGGTGAGCTGCAGTGACACAGGATGCACAGGAACTCAGACGCTGAGAACATGTGCCAATCTTGCATTGTCCAAGGTCTGTGTGTGTGTGTTAATACTTTTTATGAGGACATTTTGCAACCATCTCAACCTTCCTCCTTTTCTCCTGGAGAATGATTTTCTAAATAAGCTTACATTGTAAAAACATAACATATCAAATTTTGTTAAAGTACTTGAAAAACACACAAACTTATTTAATGGTGACATTTAACCTTCAGATGTAGAATGACTTTCTAAGCAAGACACAAAACTACAAAATATTTCAGCAAGCAAAAATAAAAACAGACTGCAAAGGGAAATATGTGAAGAAGTCAAAAGGTAATTATCTGGAGGAAAACATTTCCACAGTTCTCAGAAATCATTTAAAAACTGCAACCAAAAGAGATCCAAGATGATGGACTGGGTAGATATACTATCCAGACCTTCCACAACAAAAGACCTGAAAACCAAACGAAACAGATACAGAGGACAATTCTGGAACCTAGACCTTCAAAGGAACAATAAAGAAGTAGATCAAATATAGATTAGAGGAAGAGACTGAATATAAACAGCAAACAGGAAAGCATGTAGGGTAGTGAATAGCTAACTGGCCTTACACAGTTTGAATTATTGCAAGCAGCATTTTGATCAAAGCAGGAACCAGATAAGCAGCTCTACTTACATAGGACTGCATGAGAATGCACATCAGTTATCAGTGATCAGAGAAGTGTGATATCCCCCATTACCCCACACACCTCTAGGTGACCAGAGGGATGGCCCTCCACCTCTACCCACCAACAGGCCAGTCAAATCTCACCCCCAATGCAAGTGCTGTGCCACTTTTTTTTCCTCTCTCTCTCTTTCTTTCTTCTTACCTCTTACACCTTTGTGGGTTTCTTTCCACCCCCCTGGAGTGGGTCCTCCACCCCCACCTCCCAATGTCTGCATTGTCAGCAGAACCTGCCCCTGCCTCTCCACAGTCAACAGTGTGCACTTCTGTAGAGCAAGTGCTATATTCCGACCTCAGCTGTATTTGGAAGCTAGTGTTTCTGCCAAAGGAGCACTGGTAGCATTGTGCCTAAGGCACTTAACTGCTAACCAGGAGGCTGGTGGTTCAAACCCACCAGCCACTCCTCAGAAGGAAGGTTGGGCAATCTACTTCTGTAGTGATACTGCCTTGGAAAGCCAAGGAGGGGTCACTACGAGTCAGGTGTGACTCGATGGCACATAACAACAACAACAGCTTCTGCCAATACTATGCTGCTTTTTTTTCTTTTCTTTTTTCTTTCATCTTAGTTTTTCCTTTTTCCCATGTCATGCTTTTTCTTTTCTTTTTTCCTTCCTCTTCAACTTCCTTCTTTTGATCCCTTGAAGTGGGTGACCACCTCCCCCCATCTCCACATTCAGCTGTGTTTACCCCTACTCCTCCAAAATCGACAGTGCACATTCCCAGGAAGCAAGCTCTGTGTTTCCACTGCAGCCATACTTGGCAGCTAATGCTGGAAACAGTACTATGTCACTTCCCCCCACCCTTTTTTTTTCTTTTTCTTTCTCTATTTTCTCTAAGTTCTTCTCTCTTCCACTACTTTCTTATTTTTCCCCCTCTACCCCTATATTTTTATCCCCTGGAGTAGGTGCCCTGTTGCCCCCATCTTCAGCATTCAGCAGCACCCACCCCTGACTACTTTTATTTCCTCTTTTATTTTTTCTTTATTCTTAGTTCTTCCCATATGCCCCACTTGATTTTTTTCTTTTTTACTCTATCTTCTCCACTTCCCTCACCCTTTTCCGCCAGCAGTGAGGAACCACTGATCTACCCACCCATACCTATCACATCTTCTGTCACATCCACTGGGCAAGTGTCACCACCTGCACTAGCACCACTGGATCTACAACTGTGATCAACAACTGCCCAGCTTGCCCTCAGCTGCTTTACATGACCAGCAACCACAGACTCATGCTCACATTCCCACCCACTTGACTCAAATGAACCTGAAGACAGGTGGTGAGCACCCCAGTGCTGCCAAACTAGTGAATAAAGTATCACACCCACCCTATTGCCTAGATATATTAAAACAAAACAAAAAAGCAGGGTGAACCAAACCAACATGTAATCATCAAATAAATACAATAACACCACAATGTCTTGGAGACTACAGAAAACAATGAATCACCAAAATACACCATAATCAAAATTTCGAGAACCAAAGACAAAGAAAGAATAGTGAAAGCAGCTCAGGAAAAACAAAAAGTTACCTACAAAGAAGAATCAATAAAACTAAGCTCTGATTTCTCAATAGAAACCATGTACCCATGAAGACAATGGGATGACATATATGAAATCCTGAAAGAAAAAATTGCCAAACAAGAATTATATATCTAGCAAAATTATCCCTCAGATACAATGGCAAAATTATGACATTTCCAGTTAAACAGAATTTAAGGCAATTTGTGAAACCAAGACCAATCTTGCAAGAAATGCTAAAGACAGTCCTTCAGTCAAAGAACCAACACAGGGAGACAACAACCTAAGATTAAGACACATGACAACATCACTCAGATATAGTAGTAACAAAAATAAAATAAGCCTACAAGACTGAAAATAGGGAAACAGAGACATCAATTTGTAAATGATGACAACTACAAAGCAAAAAGATGGATAAGTGGTTTAGGTCAGAACTTCCAAATAGAGAGGAAGTCAAGATAATATCAAGTTAGAAAGAACTGTTTTAAATTTGAGAAGATAATAAATTATAGAAAATCATAGACTCAGTGAACACTAAAAGTGCAATCAAAGAAAGATAAGAAAATCCACAAATAAATTAATCTACAAATAAAATCCACAGTCCAGAAAAATATATAAAACAAAGAAACCATTAACACCACACACACACACACACACACACACAGCAAAATGACAAGAGTAAATTCATACCTATTAATAATTACATTGAATATAAATGGAATAAATCACCAAAGAGACACTGAGTAGCAGACTAGATAATAAAACATAAACCATCAATATGCTGTTGCAACCGATACACCTCAGACAAAAATATAAAAATAAGCTAAAAATCAAAGAATGGAAAAACATACATAAAGCAAATGGAAACCAAAAAAGTGCAGGTGGGGCAATATTGATTTCTGATAAATAGACTTTAAAGCAAAAGAGACCAGGAAGGACATTATATAATGATTAAAAGGTCAATCCAACAGAAGACGTAACCATAATAATTATCTATTCACCCAATGAAGACAACCTGAGAGTTAGGTGGTCCGCCATAAGAGGAATAACTCACATATGTATTCAGGAAATACAATGAACCCTAAATAGGATAGACCACAAAAGAAAATCCCCATGACCAAACTTTGCAAAATTAAAGACAAACAATCCTAAAAACAGTTCAGGAAAAGGAACAACAACAAAAAAAAAGCACCTACAAAGGAAAACCAATAAGACTATGTTCTGATTTCTTGGCAGAAATCATGCAGGCAAGAAGGTGTTGGAATGACATATATAAAACCCTGAAAGAAAAAAAATCGAAAACAAAAATCATATATGTGGTAGTATTAATCCTCAAATATGATGGTGAAATTAGGGTAGTTCCAGATAAACAGAAATTAAGGGAATGTATAAAACCCAGACCAATCTTACAAGAAATGTTGAACAGAATCATTTGGACAAATACCCAACAACAGCAGACAACAACCTGAGATTAAGACACATGGCAGGAGACCTCTAAGACATCACTTTTGATGAAGGACAGGAGGAATTGCCGTGTAGCATTGGGAAAGTCAACTGTGAAGGAACTGTATCAAGTGCTGAGGAGCAAGGATATCTCCTTGAGGACTAAGGTGTGCCTGACACAAG
>NW_006921869.1:3608256-3609264 GCF_000298275.1 Orycteropus afer afer
GCTCACAGTAGATTCCACCATGGAGTTGATTACCAGTCTCATCATGGGGAATACTACATCCAGCTGCCCAGCCACTCAACCAGGCCTAGCCAAGTCGACACAAAAACATAACCACCACAAATACCATTTACAATAGCCACCCAAAATATGAAGTACTTAGGAATAAATCTAATGAGACACACAAAAGACCTATACAAAGAAAAAAATACTGCTATGAGAAGCCAAAAGTGACCTACATAAACAGAAGAATATACTGTGCTCATAGATAGGAAGACTTAACATTGTGAAAATGTCAATGCTACCTAAATGCAATCCCAATCCACATTTCATCATCATTCCTTAAAGAGGTGGAAATACTAATTACCAAACTTTATAGGAAAAGAAAAGAGACCCCAGATAACTAAAGAACTACTAAAGAAGAAGAAAAAGTAGGAGGCCTCACACTCCCCAATCTCAAAACCTACTATACAGCCACACTAGTCAAAACAGCCTGGTATCGGTACTATGACAGACATGTAGACCAATGGAACAGAATCGAGAACCCAGAAGTAAATTCACCCACCTTTGAATAGCTGATCTTTGACAAATGGCCAAAACCTATTAAATAAGGATGAGATAGTCTCTTTAACAAATGGTGCTGGCAAAACTGGATATCCGTTTGTAGAAAAATGAAACAGGGTTCATATCTTTCACTATATAAAAAGAACTAAGTCAACATGGATCTCAAACACCTAAATATAAAACCTAAAACCATAAAGATCATCAAAGAGAAAGTAGGGGCAAATTTAGAGGCCCTAATACATGTCATCAATACATTATCAACCATAATTAAAAATGTACAAACAGCAGAAAACAAACCAGATGACTGACAGCTCCTAAAAATAAAATATTAATACACATCAAAAGACTTCACCGAGTTCCGGCAAGATGGTGGACTAGGCAGAAGGATTGCACAGACCCTCTTCAACAAAGAAAAGGGAAACCAATTAACACAGACACAGAAGATAA
>NW_006921869.1:3611344-3662908 GCF_000298275.1 Orycteropus afer afer
AAAAAAAAAAAAAAATGCTGGTGAGAGTATGGAGAGACTGGAACCTTCATACAGTGCTGGTGGAACTGTAAAATGGTGCTACTGTGTAAAACAATATGACACTTCCTTAAAAAGTTGGCTCCCATTCAAAGCAACTGTATTTACAACAGAACGAAACATTGCCCAGTCCTGCTCCAGCCCCATGGTCCTTACTATACATCGTTGCAGCCACTGTGCCAATCACTGAACCTCCACTTTACCAAGCATAATATCTTTCTCCAGGGAATGGTCCGTTTTGACAACATGACCAAAGTAGGTGAGATGAAGTCTGGCCATTCTCGCTTCCAAGGAGCATTCCAGCTGCATTTCTTTCAGGATAGATTTGTTCATTCTTCTGGCAGTCTATAGTACTTTCAGTATTCTTTGCCAACACAACTCAAAAGCATCAACTCTTATTCTGTCTTCCTTATTTATTGTCCAAAGACATCTTTGTTCTTCAGCACTTTTAAGAGGTCTTTTGCAGCAGATTTTCCCAGTGCAGCAATACATCATCTGATTTCTTGACTATTGTTTCCATCGGTGTTGACTGTGCAACCAAATAATATGAAATCTTTGCAAACTTCAATCTTTTCTCCATTTATAATGATGCTGTTTATTGGTCCAGTTGTGAGGATTTTCCTTTTCTTTATGTTGAGGTGTAATCCATACTGCAGACTGTAGTCTTTAATCTTCACCAGTAAGTCATCTTCACTTTCAGCAAGCAAGGTTGTGTCATCTGCATATCACAGGTTATTCATGAGTCTTCCTCCTATCCTGATGCCACGTTCTTCTTCATATAGTCCAACTTCTCTGATTATTTGCTCAGCATACAGATTGAATGAGTATGGTGAAAGGATACAGCCCTGACACACTCCCTTCCTGATTTTAAACCATGCAGTGTTCCCTTGTTCTGTTCAAATGACAGCCTCCTGGTCTATGTACAGGCTTCTCATGAGCACAATTAGGTGTTCTGGAATTCCCATTCTTCTCATTGCTATCCATAATTTATTATGATCCACATGGTCAAATGCTTTTGCATGGTCAATAAAACACAAGTAAACATCTTTCTGGTGTTCTTTGCTTTCACCCAAGATCAATTTGACATTAAAAATGATATTCCTCATTCCACATCTTCTTCTGAATCCATCTTACATTTCTGGAAGTTCTCTGTCAAGATACTGCTGCAAACATTTTTTAATTATCTTCAGCAAGATTTTACTTGCATGTGATATTAATGATACTGTTTGATAATTTCCACATTCTGTTGGATCACCTTTCTTTGGAATGGGTACAAATACGGATCTCTCCCAGTCCCTTGGCCAGGTAGCTGTCTTCCAAATCTCTTGGCATAGAGGAGTAAGTGCCTCCAATGCAGCAAACATTTGTTGAAACAACTCAAAGGGTAAATTCCTGGAGTCTTGTTTTTTGCCAATTGCTTCAGTGCAGCTTCAACTTCTTCCTTCAATACCATTGTTTCTTGATCATACACCACTGCCTGAAATGGATGAACATCAACTAATTCTTTTTGGTACAGTGATTCTGTGTATTCTTTCCATCTTCTTTTGATGCTTCCTGCATCATACAGTATTTTGCCTATAGAATGTTTCAATACTACAACTCCAGGCTTGAATTTTTCTTCAGTTCTTTCAGCTTGAGAAATGCTGAGCATGTTCTTCCCTTTTGGTTTTCTAATTCCAGGTGTTTGCACATTTCATTATATTATGATCCGGTAATCCCACTACTAGGTATATATACTAGAGAAATAAGACTTGTGATGTGAATAGACATGCGCACCTATGTTCATCACAGCATTATTCACAATAGCAAAAAGATGGAAGCAACCTAAGTACCCACCAATGGATGAATGAATAAACAATGGTATATATACACAATGGAATACTATACAGCATTAAAGAATAATGATGAATCTGTGAAATACTTCACAACATGGATGAACCTAGAGGACATTATGCTGAGTGAAATAAGTCAATCACAAAAGGACAAATAGTGTATGAGACCACTACTATAAAAAAAAAAAGTCAAGAGAAGGCTTACACACAGAAAGAAACATTCTTTGAAGCTTACCAGGAGTGGGAGGGGAAAAGATAGTAAATCACTAACTACAGGGTAGACACATATTAACGTGAGTGAAGAGAAAGGCAATATAAAATAAGGGGGAGGTCAGCATGAAATGTTCAAGGCAAAGGAAAACACTGGGAGGAGTACAGGAGTTAAAGGCAACAAAGGTAGATACTATTACGTACACAATCCTGCAGTAACAGTAATAACAATAATCTATGAATAGATCCATAGATAGACATGCAAGCTGAACAGGGGTGCAAATGTGAATGGGACTGCACACATAAATATAGATAGATAGATAGATTTGACAGAGGTTATTTCTACATATATGTGTGTGTACTGTAAATATATCCATAACTATAGTAGAGTATACATGGGGCAAAGTTATGAAAACTTATTAACTATTCCCTTGAGGGAATGAGTTTCTGGACTTGGGGTCTGAGGATCACAGCCTCAGAGGACACCAAGCTCAACTGGCACGACAGAGTCCACAGAGATGGCATTCTATGTCCTACTTTGGTGAATAGTGACTAGGATCTTAAAAGCTTGTGAGCAGCCATCTAAAGTGCAACTATTGATCTCTCCCTGTCTGGTGCAAAGAAGAGTGAAGAAAATCAAAGATGTAAGTAATAATTAGTTCAAAGGGCTAATGGACCTTGTGAACCCCAGCATTCATGACCCTGAGGCCAGAAGAGCTAGATGGTGCCTGGCTACCACTACCACTTGCTCTGAAAGGGTTCACAAGAGGAGGTACTGGATAGATTGGGAGAAAAATGTGGGACAAAACTCAAAATCATAAAAAGACCAGGCTGACTGGTCTGATAGAGACTGGTGGAACCCCAAGACTATGGTCCTTAGACACCCTTCAGGCTTGGAACTAAACTCACTCCTGTGGCTCAACTTTCAGCCAAACGATAAGCCTATAAGGTAAACAATGACACCAGGGAGGCACACACTCCATAGAACAATTAAAATTATGAGATTAAAAAAAAAAAAAAAAAAGGCAGCATTTGCCCAGGGATAAAGCTTAGAAGGCCAGAAGGGATAGGAAAGGACAAATGGAAATGGTTAGCACAGAGAAGAAGTGAGAAGAGTGTTGTTCAGTTATGGGGATTGCAATCAATGTCACAAAACAAAAAGTGTATTAATTGTTAAATGGAAAATAAATTTACTCTGTAAATTTTCACTCAAACCACAATAAAAAAGAAAAAGAAAAAACCTACTACAGCCCAATAGAAAGATGGCCGAAGGATATTAATAACCAAAGCCAAAACCAAACTCACTGCCATCGAGTTGAATCTGACTCATAGCGACCCCTCCTTGGGTTTCTGAAGCGGTATCACTATGGAAATAGATTGCCCAACCTTCCTTCTGAGGAGTGAGTGGCTGCTGAGTTTGCCAGCCTTCTGGTTAGCAGTCAAATGCCTTAGGCACTATGCCACCAGAGCTCCTAAGGATATTAATGTTGTTGTTGTTGTTATGTGTTGTCGAGTCGGACTCGACTCATAGCGACCCCTCCTTGGGTTTCTGAGGCAATATCACTATGGAAGTAGATTGCCCAACCTTCCTTCCGAGGAGTGGCTGGTGGGTTTGAACCACCAGCCTTCTGGTTAGCAATCAAGTCCCTTAGGCACTACACTACCAGAGCTCCCCAGGATATTAATAGAGAGATGTAAATGTATAACTAACATCTGAAAAGACACTCAATCTCATTCAATGGATGGTGCCTGGCTACCATTAGTGAATATTTTGATAAAAATGTTTATAGAAGAATCCTAATCAAAAGGGGGAAAGTGCAGAACACAATTTCAAATTTTCCTGGACTCAAAACTTCCTGGAGCCACGAAAGTTGGATGAACCCCTGTAACTATTGCCCTGAGATAATTGGTAGAGGCTAGCCTCTACAACTGCATGAGCCATTTCCTTAAACCAAAAATATTACCTGAAGTCTTCTTAAAACCAAACAGTTTAGCTTAATTAGTTAAAAAAAAAAAAAAAAAAAGCCTGCCTTGAACATTATATTCTTTTAAGAACTATTTACTGTATATAAGGTCAAATTGACAACAGTAACTCTAAAGATTAGATAGGAAATTTAGGGGGTGTAGAATTTATGTTAATGGAGGAGGAACAAATCAGAAAAGGAGAGTGAGACTGGTTACACAACTTGAAGAATGTAATCAATGTTATTAAATAGTACATAGAGAAACTGTTGGACTGGTGTATAGTCTACTGTTATATTCTCAACAACAACACCAAAATAAATAAAATTATATTTTAAAAAAAGAAATGCAAATTAAAACTGAAATACCTTTGTCACTTGTCAGATGGACAAAGTTCCACAGTTGTAGGGAAGTAGTTCCACTAAAAGCCACTGCAAAAGTTTCAAAACTGCAAATTTTAAAACTGGAATATGGGAAATAATCTCAAAGCCTAGTGAAGAGACTTAGCTAATAACAGTGAGAGTTGGTTATGGAAGATGTGTTTTCAGTGAAAAAGCAAGGGACATGTAAGTGTATACATGCATGAAAGACCTCTGGTGAGACGTGCAAAACTCTCTTTGCTACTGGGAACTTCAGGAGGGTTTTTCATCATACACTTACCTGCATTGTTTGGAATTTTTGCTCTGTGTGTGTACTGCTTTTCAATTTAAAAATAAGCTGATTTTTAATAGGGTTTGGCTTGGTTTTGGTTTTGGCCTATTTAAACAACAGTGGTATCTTCTGATTTTTATGATCTAATTAGTTAACTTATAAAACCAAACCAAACTCACTGCCTTTGAGTCAGATCTGACTCATAGAAACCCCTCCTTGGGTTTCCAAGATGGTATCGCTATGGAAGTAGATCGCCCAAACTTCCTTCCGAGGAGTGGTTGGTGGGTTTGAACCGCCAGTCTTCTGGTTAGCAGTCAAATGCCTTAGGCACTATGCCACCAGAGCTCATTGAGGATCAGACACACACAGACTCAGACCTAAGTGGTGGGCACAGAGTGACAGGGAGAGAGGTTAGCCAATTCACGTGCAAATGCAGACTTCAAGTTTTTCCTGAAAAGTCAGAAGCAATCAACAGCCCAAATTCCTGAGTTCTCCACAAACCTCACCACTCCCTTTTGCCTCTCCACACACACACACACACACACACACACACACACACACACACACACACACCTGCTTAGTCCTGATGGCATTTGAATTTCAAACTCTGGCTCTGACCTTCTGGACTTCTTCAGGGAAGCACTCCCAAGAGGAAAGGTTTGTGGCCCTCTGGAAGTATGTGGGAGCCAGGTTTCCAGGCCAGTCCACCTTTGTTTGCCAAGGTTGGTCAGAAGGGCCAAGAAACTCAGAGTGGGATGGGACGGACACACCCTGCACTGCAGTGGGGTCTCTGGGACACCATTCAGGTTTAGCAGCTTAGGCACTGGCCAGGTGAGAGTTAGGGTCCTAGGGTCCCAGCACCACTGACCTCCAGCGTGTTCATCAGTATTATGTGCCCACACTACTCTCAAGGGACGGGACTGAAGAATGTGGAAGGGGAGGCAAACAAACACTTGCGTGCTAGGCACAACTTCCCAGCAAGGCCAGTATAATCACTTCAAATGTGGAGGCTGAGGCACAGAGAAACCACACAGCTTGCCCACATCCACTTAGCAGGCAAGAGAGAGATCACAAAACTGGGGCTGGAGTGTCTGGAGTCTCTCTCTACTGAACACTGTGTTCACCACTCTAATTGGCCTTATGGAGTCATTGCTGTGCCTCTCCAGAGAGCATCCTGGAGTCCATGAACCATAATTTTATTTTTCAATCATTGAAGAAAAAAATCAGAAAAACAGGTGAACAAAGGCAATGGTAATCCATGAGCAGGAGGCCAAAGTCCAAATTGGTGGGAGCCAAATCCTCTCCCTTCTGCTCCCAACTGCCCCCAGACCTATCATCCAGTTCTAAAGGCAGAGAGGAAATGCTTCCTGTTTCTCTTAGAAACTGGGTTAATGAGACCTAAGGCATTTGACTGCTAACCAGAAGGCTGGCAGTTCAAACCCACCAGCCACTCCTCAAAAGGAAGATGGAGCAATCTACTTCTGTAGTGATACTGCCTCGGAAACCCAAGGAGGGATCACTATGAGTCAGGTCCAACTTGACGGCACATAACAACAACAAACCACGTAAGATTTATTTTCCTCTCCAGTCATAAGAAATGTGGTGACAGATATTCCAACACGGATATAACAGCTCCATAATATCATTCAAGTGACTAGTTCCCAAACCTTTCTGCTTCACCATCTTTAGCCTCAGGGCTTTTGACCTCAAGGTTGCTGCTGTTGTTTGTTGTTGTTGTTGTTATGTGCCGACTCATAGCGACCCCTCCTTGGATTTCCGAGGCAGTATCACTATGGAAGTAGATTGACCAACCTTCCTTCCAAGGAGTGGCTAGTGGGTTTGAACCGCCAGCTTCTGGTTAGCAGTCAAGTGCCTTAGGCACTATGCCACTAGAGCTGCATGGTCATAAAATGGCTGCTGCAGCTGCAGTTATCACACCTGACTCCACGCAAGAGGAAAGGGCAAAGGGAAGGGCACAACTATTCATTAGCCAACTCTGCCCTCCCTGGGAAAGTATTCCCAGAAGCTCCACCCAGCAATTTTTGTCTACATTTCATTGTCAAAACATTTGTCACAAGGCCATTAGTATCTGCAAGGGAGGCTGAGAAACGCAGCTCTTAAGTTGGGCACACCTATCAAACCAAACCAAACCCACTGCCATCAAGTCGATTTCAACTCATAGCAACACCTATTAGGTGTCCAAGTCTGTAAATCTTTACAGAAGTAGATTGCCTCAGAGTCTGCCTCCTGTGGAGCAGCTAGTGTGTTTGAACTGCTGACCTTCAGGTTAGCAACCAAATGCCTTACCCATTATAATGCCAGATTAGGAAGGAAAATTAGCAGGAAGCTTGCTGCATGTGCCTCATTCTCTTAGCTCCTGACCCTCATGCCCCACAATGAGAAACAAGGTTGCCTCTCTAGCACATTAGGGAAAAAGATATTTCAGAGGCTAGCCTCTACAACTGCATGAACCATTTCCTTGAGATCAATTTCTCTCTCTCTTTATATATATATATATATATATATATATATATGCCAAATACCTTAACCACTACACCACCAGAGCTCACTCTCTCTCCCTATATGTGTATATATATATACACATACACACGTGTGTATGCATATACATATATACATATACACATGTATACATATACACTAAAATATATATACATTGTTGTTGTTGTTGTTATTTGCCGTCGAGTCGGCCCCGACTCATAGCGACCCCTCCTTGGGTTTCCGAGGCAGTATCCCTACGGAAGTAGGATTGCCCAACCTTCCTTCCGAGGAGTGGCTGGTGGGTTTGAACCGCCAGCCTTCTGGTTAGCAGTCAAGTGCCTTAGGCACTATGCTACCAGAGCTCCTCAGTAACAACCTGCACACTAACCCCAGCCAAAACCAGATGTCACACACACACACACACACACATATATACATATATACAACTTGCCTTTCCCTTCTACAAGATTTCATACTGTCCTGATGATGTTATACTGATTGCACCTAGTAAGGATGAAGTATCAATGAGTTTAGACTTATTATTGAGACATTAGTGTGCTAGAGGGTGGGAAATTAACCCAACAAAACTTCAGGCATCTTCCCTTTCAGTGAAATTTCTAGGGTTACAGTGGTGTGGGACATGTTGAAATATTCCTACTATAGTGAAGGATAAGTTGTTACATCTGGCCCCATGCACAACTGAGAAGGAGGCACAGTGTCTGGTGGGCCTCTTTGGATATTAACAACCTATCTTTCATTTCGCTGTGCTACTCTGACCTATTTATCAAGTGAATCAAAAAGCTGCTAGGTTTAAGTGGGACACAGAACAAGAGAAGGTTCAGCAACAGGTTCAGGCTGCCATGCAAGCCACTCTGCCACTTAGGCCATAACATTCAGCTGATCAAATAGTATTTGAAGTGTCAGTAGCAGATATAAATGCTGTTTAGAGCTTTTGTTGTTGTTGGTAGGTGCTGTCGAGTCATCTCTGACTCATAGCAACCCTGTGTACAGCAGAATGAAACACTGTCTACTGTCTGGTCCTGTGACAGCCAGCTCCACGATCTTGCTATAACTGAGCCCATCACTGCAGCCACTGTGTCAATCCACCTGAGGGCCTTCTCCTCTTTTGTTGACCCTCCACTTTACCAAGTATGATATCTTTCTCAAGGAAAGGTCCCATCTTACAACATAACCAAAGTAGGTGAGACGAAGTCTGGCCATTCTCGCTTCCAAAGAGCATTCCAACTGCACTTCTTCCAGAACAATTTTGTTAGTTCTTTTAGTAGTCCATGGTACTTTCAGTGTTCTTTGCCAACACCACAACTCAAAAGCATAGACTCTTTTTCAGTCTTTCTTATTCATTGTCCAGCTCTCATATGCATATGAAGTGATCGAAAATATCATGGCTTGTGTCAGGTGCACCTTAGTCTTCAAGGAGATATTTTTGCTCTTCAGTACTTGAAAGATGTCTTTTGCAGCCAATTTGCCCAATGGTATACGTCATCTGATATCTTGACTGCTGCTTCCATTGGTGTTGATTGTAGAAACAAGTAATTTGAAGTCCTTGACAACTTCAATCTTTCTTCCATTTATCATGATGTTGATTATTGGTCTAGTTGTGAGGACTTTTGTTTTCTTTATGTTGAGGTGTAATCCATGCTGAAGGCTGCAGTCATTGACCTTCATCAATAAGTGCTTCAAGTCTTCTTCACTTTCAGCAAGCAAGGTTGTGTCATCTGCATATCACAAGTTGTTCATGAGTCTTCCTCCAATCCACGTTCTTCTTCATATAGTCCAGCTTCTTGGGTTATTTGCTCAGCATACAGATTGAATAAGTGTGGTGAAAGGATACAATCTTGACAAACTCCCTTCCTGATTTTAAACCATGCAGCATCACCTTGTCTATTAGAACAACAGCATTCTGGTCTATGTACAGGTTCTTCATAAGCACAATTAAGTGTTCTGGAATTCCCATTCTTCTCAATGTTACTCATAATTTGTTATGATACACACAAATACTTCTGCTTAGTCAGCAAAACACAAGTCAATATCTTTCTGGTATTCTTTGCTTTCAGCCAAGATCCATCTGATATCAGCAATGATATCCCTCATTCCACATCCTATTCTGAATCCACCTTGAATTTCTAGAAGTTCCCTGTCAATACACTGCTGCAACCATTTTTGAATTATCTTCAGTAAGAGTTTACTTGCATGCAATATTAATGATATTGTTCAAGAATTTCCACATTTTGTGGGATCACTTTTCTTCAGAATGGGTACAAATATGGATCTCTTCCATTCAGATGGCCAGGTAGCTGTCTTCCTAATCTCTTGGCATAGCCATGTGAGTGCCTCCAGCACAGCATCCATTTGTTGAAACATGTCAATGGGTATTCCGGCGATTCCTGGAGCCTTGTTTTTCACCACTTCCTTCAGTCCAGCTTCAACTTCTTTCTTCAATACCATTGGTTCTTGACCATATGTAACCTCCTGAAATGGATGAACATTGACCAATTCTTTTTACTACAGTCACTCTGTGTATTCCTTCCATTTTCTTTTGATGTTTCCTGCATCATTCAATATCTTGCCCATAGAATCTTTCAATATTGCAACTTGAGGCTTAAATTTTTCCTCCCATTCTTTCAGCTTGAGAAATTCCAAGGATGTTCTTTCCTTTTGGTTTTCTAACTCCAGATCTTTGTACATTTCATTATAATAATTGACTTTGTCTTCTTGAGCTGCTCTTTGAAATCTTCCATTCAGCTCTTTTATCTTGTCATTTCTTCCATTTGCTTTACATACTCTTTGCTGAAGGGCAAGTTTCAGAGTCTCTTCTGACATCCATTTTGGTCTTTTCTTCCTTTCCTGTCTTTTTAGTGACCTTTTGCTTTCTTCATGGATGACATTCTTGATGTCATCCCACAATTCTTCTGGTTTTCAGTCATTGGCATTCAGTGCGTCCAATCTATTTTTTAGATGGTCTCTAAATTCAGAAGGGATATAATCATATTTTGGCTCTTGTGGTCTTCTTTGAATTGTCTTCAGCTTCACCTTGAACTTGCATATGAGCAGTTGATGATGTGTTCCACAATCAGCTCCTGCCCTTGTTTTGGCTGAAGATACTGAGCTTCTCCATTGCCTTTTGACACAGATGTAGTCAATCTGATTCCTGTGTACTCCTTCTGGTGAACTTCATGTGTATAGCTGCCATTTGTGTTGTTGAAAAAAAAAGTATTTGCAATGAATAAGTTGTTGGTCTTGAAAAATTGTATTTTACGATCTCCAGAATTATTTCTATCACCAAGGCCAAATTTTCCAACAGCCAGTGATTCTTCTTTGTTTCTGACTTTTACATTCCAATCATCAGTCATAATCATACATCTTGATTGCATGTTTGGTCAATTTCAGACTGCAGAAGTTGATAAAAATCTTCAATTTCCTCATCTTTGGCTTTGGTAGTTGGTGTATAAATTTGAATAATAGTGGTATGAACTGGTCTCCCTTGTAGGCATATGGATATTATCCTACCACTGACAGCACTGTACTTCAGGATAGCTCTTAAAACATTCTTTGTGATGATGAATGCCACACAATTCCTCTTCAACAATTGGCCCTAGCTTCCCACTTCCTGCCTGGGTGAGGGCTTTCTCTCCCCTTACCTGTATTTGGAGCCTTTGGCAGGGTTCTATTGGTGAATCACAGCACAGACCCTTAGGACTTTGGAGTAAAGCCTTTCCAACCTCTGCAGATAACTACTTTCCTTTTTAGAAACAGCTTTGGGCCTTAGCAGAGACTGAACACCTAACCATGGGCCACCAAGTCACCACACAATCTGAGCAGCCCATAATGAACTGGGTGTTGTCTAACCCACAGACTCATAAAATTGGATATGCACAGCAACAATCCATCATTAACTGGAAATGATACATAAGAGACAAAGTTCAGGCAGGGCCTCAAGGCACAAGAAAGTTGCATGAAGAAGTGGCCCAAATGCCTAGTGTCTCCACTCCAGTCACATTATCTTTCCTCTCCCACTCTGCACCTATGGCTTCATGGGGGAGTTCCTTATGATCAGCTGAAAAGTCATTGAAAGATCAGTTGAAAGAGATAAGTCATGCCTGGTTTACAGATGGTTCTGCACAATATGCAGATACCACTCAAAAGTGGAGAGTGGTAGCAATTTGGTCCCTTTCTGGGGCCTCCCTGAAGGGCAGTGGTGAAGGGAGATCCTCCCAGAGGGCAGGAATTGGAGCAGTGCATCCAGTCAACCTTTTTTCCCAGCCACTCTTGTCATTGCCCAATGAGCTCATGAACAAGGTGGTAGTGATGGTAGGGCTCAGCAACATGGACTTCCACTCACCAAAGCTGACTTGACTACAGCCACTGAGTGCCCAATCTGCCAGTAGCAGAGACCAACACTGAGTCCACAATATGGACCAATTCCTCTGGGTGATCAGCCAGCAAGCTGATGGCAGGTTGACTATATTGAACCACTTCCAACATGGAAAGGGTAGTGTTTTGTTCTTACTGGAGCAGACACTTGGTCTGGATATAGATTTGCCTTCCTTGCACACAATGGTCCTGCCAAAACTGTCATCCATAGACTTAGAGAAGGCTTTATCCACTGTCATGGTATCCCACACAGGATTGTCTCTGATCAAGGGACTCACTTCACAGTAAATGAAGTGTAGCAATGAGCCCATAATCATAGAATTCACTGGTCTTACCAAGTGTTCCATCACCCTGATGCTGCTGTGTTGGTATAACTATGGAATAGGCTTCTAAATACACAATTACATTGCCAGCTAGGTGGGAATACCTTGCAAGGTTGGGGCAATACTCTCCAGAAGGCTGTATATGCTCTAAACCAGCATACAATATATGATGCTGTTTCCCCAATAGCCAGGATTCATGGGTTCAGGAACCAAGGGATGGAAATGGGAGTGGCACCATTCACTGTTACCCCCTAGAGGCTCACAAAATTTTTCTTCTTGTCACTGTGACCCTATGTTTTATGGGTCTGGTGCTCTTAGTCCTAACAGAAGGAATCCTCCCACCTGGAGACACAATACTGATTCCATTGAACTGAAAGTTAAGAACGTCACCTGGCCTTTTTGGGATCCTCATGTCTCTGGATCAATGGCAAAGAAAGGAATTACTCTATTATCTGGTGTGATAGAAGCTGATTATCAGGAAAATCAGACTGATATTACATAATGGAAGTAAAGAAGAGTATGTCTGGAATGAAGGCAATTCCTTAAGACCTCTCTTAGTATAATCATGCCTGTGATTAAAATCAATGGAAAACTACAGCAATTCAATTCTGGTATGACTGCTAATGGCCCAGACCTTCAGGAATGAAGGTTTGGGTCACACCATGAGGCAAAAGAACCATGAGCAGCTGAAGTGCTTGCTGGGGGCAATGGGAATACAGAATGTGTGGTGGAAGAAGGTAGTTCTAAATGCAGGCTATGACCACATGACTAGTTGCAGAAATCGGGACTGTGATTGTAGGGACTGCCTTGTACATGTGCACTAAATTTTTTTTTTTCCTCAGTTACAAAATATAAATGTATACAGGGCCAGTACGTTTTTTGTTTTAAGTGTGTTTGTTGTGTCATGTTAAGCAAAAGTATGACTTCATAATTATCTTTATTTAGAGATTATGTATGGTTTAAGGAGATGAGTACATGAGCCAAGTTCACAAGGGATGGATTGTGATAGTTAAGGTTGTGTGTTAGCTTGGCTGGGCCATGATTCTCATTAGTATATCAGTTATGATGTGGTCATCCTCCATGATGAGATCTGATATAATGTAATCAGCTCCATGATGAGATCTGCAGTGAGTAGCCAATCAGTTGAAAGGGAGTTTCCTCAGGTGTGTGGCCTGCTTCCAATATATATGGACATCTTGATAAAGCTCTTTGGCTTTCTGTTAGATCTGGATCTTGCTTCTGGCTCATCGCCATCTGACCTCCAGTTCTGGGACTTGACCCAGTGGCCTGCTTTATTGCCTCCTGCTCTTGGGATTGGTGCCTGTGAGTCAACAGCCTGCCATCTTACCTTGGGTTCTCCATCTTGATCTTGGGTTCCTCAGCCTCTGCATCTATAAGTCAGGAGAAGCCTCTAGTTTGATGTCTGATCCATGGACTTGGGACTTGCCAGCTTCTAGAAATGTGTGAGCCATTTCCTTGAGATAAATTTATATATACACATTTGTAGTCATATGTATAAATATATGCATATATAAATAGAATATAAGCTTCACTGGTTTTGCTTTTCTACAGAACCCAGCCCAAGACACGATTCCATTCAAGATCTGCAATCTTTCCACCTCCCAGATGACCCCTTCCCCAGAAAGACACTGTTCTGCTTTCCATCACTACAGAATCATTTTGTCTGTTTTTGATCCTTATGTTACTGGAGTCACATACTATTTCCTTCTTTGTTTTTGGCTTCATTCAGCATTTTATCTGTGAGATTCATCTGTGCTGATGCATGCACCAGTTGACCACTCTTGCTGCTGTGTATATACTCTTGTATGCATGTGCCACCATTTATCTTTTCTATATGGATGGACACACAGTTTTTTCCCAGTTTTCAGCTGTTATAAATAACTGCTATAAATATGTTTGTACACATCATTTTGTGGCCATGTGTACTTATTTTTCCTGGATATATACCCAGAAATGGAATTGCTGGTCATATGTTTAACTTGAGTAGATACAGCTGAACAGTTTTCCAGAGAGATTGTACCAATTTATAATCCCACCAACAAGCATGAAACTTTCAGTTGCTCTACATCCTCTCCAACACTTGGTATATTGTCAATCTTTTTAATATTACCTAATCCATTGGAAAGAGTTCCGGTTGCACAGTGGTTAAGACATTTGGCTGCTAACCAAAAGGTTAGCTGTTCAAACCCACTGGCCAATCCATGGGAGAAAGATGAGGCAGTCTGCTTCCATAAAAATTCATAGCCTTTCTGGGGCAGGAATGTCTCAAAAATAAGGCAAGGGCCATAACTGCAGACACATTTGTGGACTTACCTCATATCAATTGATCCTTCTTGTTGTTAAGTATCTGTACAGAGTTACTTTGAGACTATCTGAGCATAACTTTAAAATCTCTTTTAATAGCGCGCTGTCTGCTAGTGATAATGTAAAATGAATCAAGCCTAGAATCTGTCTCCAAAGCCTCAGAGCTGCTCATAGCCCCAGCTGCTGATCTGTTTCTGGGAAATCCATTCCAAAGAGCTGGCCATGGGTGGGCACAGAGCCATGCCACAGGATGCCCACTGCAGCCATTAGTCACCATTACCTATATCACAGCTGAGCAGATTGGGACAAAATAGCACTTTCTTGCAGCCATAATATTTGCTTCCAAGGTTCATACAGATTTTCTAACAGCACAGGGGATTGTTATGCTTTAAAAAAAAAAAGAAGAAGAAAAGAAAAAAGAAAAGGAAAAGAAGAATGTAAAAGTTTAAAAAATATGTATTGCAAAATACTAGAAGAAAATGCCCCCAAAATACTATCAACAACTGTTTCAAAGTAGAGGAGTTGATAATGTATCATACTTTCTTTAACTTTCCAGTTGTGTTTACAGTGAACTCCATTTCTCCTAAATCAGGGGGAGGAGGGGTAAAGCAGTCATGTTTTTTTAAGCCATCCATTTCCCCAAATATTGGGATCAGGTTTCACACCCCTTACCAAACCAAACCCACTGCCATGGAGTCGGATCCAACTCATAGTGACCCCCCTTGGGTTTCCAAGGCAGTATCACTACGGAAGTAGATTGCCCAACCTTCCTTCCGAGGAGTGGCTGGTGGGTTTAAGCACCTCTTCCCTCACCCATGAGGGAAACAGAATTGTGATCTCAGGAAGCTCTGCTTGCCGCTTCCCAAATTCCTTCCCTGAGCCCCAGGCTCTGGCACTTTGCCCACCCCCTCCCTGAACCCGGTCTCCCCCTGGGAGATTCCTGAGTCCCCTGAAAAGATGACACAGGGAGACCTCAGCCCTGGCTCAAGGTAGACTGGCTGGCTGCTGGCAATATTACAATGACAGGCATCCTTGAGTGGGTTTTCCTTAGACTTTAATGAGAGTAGCAGTGTTGACCAAGCACAAGGACATAGTAGATTCTGAAAATCAAAGAATGGTTAATGCCTATGAGGTTTTAGGTGTCAGCAACAGATTCCAACCCAAACTATTAAGATTAAACAAGAAAGGAAAGTTACTGACCCAGGCAGCTGCAATGTCCAGGGGTACACCCAAGAGGACATGTGCAGCCTCCTTGTGCAGGCTGGAAGGGCATCTGGGTCCCCCACCCCAACCGAGTGTCTCCTTCCCCAGTACCAGCGGTTGTTCCTGATCGTTCAACTAACCCTTTTCACATATCTGGAGACGTGGATTTCTTCTTGCTCAGAGACCAAGAGCGGAATAAGGCTCACTTGGTGAGTACCCAGGACTGGGGCCAAACCTACCCCCACCCCCTCATCACAACTTCCCTGCCCCCAGATCTTTCTGCTTTTGGAGCCAGATTTCTCAAAAATAGCACTTTTCTTGGTCACTCTTTCACTCAAGAACCATCAATGGCTCACCTTTTCCTCTGAAATCAATTTGAAGCTCTCCCTGGCTCTCACATGTCTGGCCTAATCTCCTCCATCTTACCCAGTCTGGTCCTCACTGTTCTTGTGCCTCTGTCAGGGTGGACCCATTAGAGCTGCATATGTTAATAGCCTCACCACTGTGCCTCCTCCTCTGCTGCTCCCTGCCTGAGATGCCCCTCTTCAAGACCTCAGTCTTCTGAGGCCATTAAAGACCATGCTATCCCAGCTTCTCCTGCTCACCTTCTCCAAGAGCCACCCTGACTGTTCAGCCATGCCCAGTCCCCTCTCATTGGAGTTCCTGGAGGCCAGATATGCACACAGGAGCTCTGGTAGCTTAGTGCCTAAGGCACTTGACTGCTAACCAGAAGGCTAGCAGTTCAAACCCACCAGCCATTCCTTGGAAGGAAGATAGGGCAATCTACTTCCATAGTGATACTGCCTCAGAAACCCAAGGAGGGGTCGCTATGAGTCGGGTCCAACTCAATGACACATAACAACAACAACAACAGATATGCACACAGATATGTAGATGCATGCACACACATATGGCCCTCAGCAATGCTTAGCACTCACCAGGGCCATCTGTGACCCGTGAGCGAGTTTTTTTTTTTTTTTTGCACCCAAGTATGTTTTCTCTTGCTTTCCCATCCCTGAGAACTGTGTGTCCAGAGGTAAAGATAGTCCACTCCATCCACAGTACCCAGGACAGCCCAGAGAGGTCCTACTAGAGCCAGGTGTCTCCATAACTGTGGGAAGTGGCCAGGGGTTCAGTAGAGTCTTACTCCTCCTTGCTTTGGCTTGGAGCCTCCTCTAGACTTCGTGAGAGAGGCACACTAGTGGTAACCACGTAAACACACATGTGACCAGGATCTCAGACCACCCCTCTTCCCCAGCAGACACACAACCTGTTGGGAATGCACATTATTGGCCTGCCCCAAATGGACAGATTCTGAAATGCTAGGTAGGGCCCAATTCCCTGCCCCAAAAGCTGATACAGCCATTTGAGAGTTTTGGCTGTTAGGCGCACTCACCTGGCAGTGTTGTGGTCCCTATGTCCCTGAAGCTTCTATGGTGGAGGTGGAGGAGTGACTGTAACTCCATACACAAACCTTTCTCAGACATCAAACTTTGGAAACCTTCCCTTTCTTCTGTCCTTTGCAGGCTTTTCCTCTTCTCACAGGACCAGCCCAGCCTTAGACTTCCTTTGCCTTCTCCTCTCTGACTCCTGTGTCCTTTGCCCTCAGCCCCGCAGCCTCAGCTCTCACATCTAGCTCACAGCCCACTCCAGGCAGAGCTCTGCAAACCCTCACTCCCAGGGGTGTGAAAGCCAGCCAGGGTGTTTCAGGCACCTGGGCCTAGCACAGAGGGCTAGGCCTCTAGGAGGATTGTTGTTGTTGTTGTTATATGCCGTCCAGTCGGCCCCGACTCATAGCGACCCCTCCTTGGGTTTCCGAGGCAATATCACTACAGAAGTAGGATTGCCCAACCTTCCTTCCGAGGAGTGGCTGGTGGGTTTGAACCGCCAGCCTTCTGGTTAGCAATCAAGTGCCTTAGGCACTATGCTACCATGCTATTGTCAGAGACCCACACAGGAGCCTGGGCCTGAGGGGAGGAAGGCAAGAGGGCCTAGAGCAGACAAAAAGAGACAAATGGGGGGTAGGGGCTAACTTTCAAGTTATTTTGGAAACTCAGAAGATCCAAACCAAAGGTTGTCAGATTTAGCAAATCAAATTACAGGGAAAATGGTTAAATTTGGATTTTATTTATTATTTTTTTTTTAATTTAAGAGTTTGCTTTACATTCAACGTTACGTGTACATTTAGTTTCACTCCCCATCTACCATGCCCGACCCAAACTCGGTCTCCTCCCCTCCCTGCCCAGTAACCCTCCCCCAGTGCCCCTCATATTTATGCACTCCTGTCTGTCCTATATTACCTCCATAAGATTTTAGATAAACAAGGTATGTCCTATGCAATATTTTTCTGACAATCAAGTTTAACTAGGCATCCTGCATTTTACCTGGCAGCTCTACCTGGACCCCTTTCTTGGATGGCAAGCAGAGCCACCTAGTAGCAGCTGTCCTTCGGGGTGCGCCATGGTTGCCCTATGTCTTTCCACTTGCCATCCTCCCCACTTCTTATATGGCTCCAGAGCCCCCCTCCTGCACACAGACACTATCACCCCTCTTCACACAGCCCCTCTCTACCCCAACCTAACCCCAGGTGGGTGTGATGGAGGAAGATGGAGACTGGGTGGGTGGCAGGGAGAGATGCCCTGACGTGGTCCAACCTACCCCCAGGAGCGGGAGCAGAAGAAAACCATGCACGTGCACGAGAAGGTGACATACTCCTCCAAGGTGTCAGCCAAGCACAGAAGTCTGCGGCGTGAGCTGCAACTGGAGGACGAAGCAGAAGAGCGCAAGGTATGCGCTGAGACTGAGCAGCTGCGCGCCTTCCGCGACAACACCATCTGGAAGCTTGCCATCACTAAAGGTAGCACCCCTTTTACACACACACAGAGACACACACACCTTCACTTTTGCCCCTGCCACCAGTGTCAGGAGACTCTGAGCAGAACCCAGCCCTGCACATCCTGGTGCAGGGAAAGGCCCTGTTTTCATAGAAGCTGGAACTCATGGGTCTTTTGCCATGCAGGTGCTGGGGGTGTTTTAAAGGGCTTTGAAAGAAATAGGGCCATGTTCATTGGATAGCCGCATGGAAAAAAGGATCTGATCCCTACCTCACACTGATCACAAATGTAAGTCCAGATGGAGTGCAAGGTTAAGGTGCTCTTGTAGAGAAAGCCATTTGAATCACAGTACTGTTTGCTTTCTAAATATTGTTCACACACAATGGATGCAGGCTGTACAGATATAAATACAGGCAATTTGTTTCAGGGGTTGCACGTAGCAGCTTTTGAACTAGATTTCTTGGTTTCACATCTGAGCCCCCAACAACCCATCCACTAGCTTTGTGGTGGGTAAGTTACTTAATCCTTCTGCCCCTCGGTTTACTTCTGTGCCAGCCTAATGAGATCATGGAGATTAAATGTGTTCATACATCTAACATGCTTAGAATACTGTCCACCACAGAGTAAGAATGAACTACACATGTGTGAGTTATTATTAGTGGTAGTTCCCTAGAGGAACTCTTGAAGGAACTCTGGTGGTGTAGGGGGTAAGGCATTTGGCTGCTAACCAGGAGGTCAGAGATTCAAACCCATCAGATGCTCCACAGGAGGAAGATGAAACAATCTACTTTAGGAAAGATTTATAGCCTTGGAAACCCAGGGGAGGTTGCTATGAGTCAGAATTAACTTGATGGCAGTAGGTTTGGTTTTTAGGTTTGTTTTTTTTCAGTAGGAAATCTTACATACTAAATACACATCAATATCCTACCAACCCAGATAATAAAGTACAAAATAACAAAGTTTATTCAATCTATATGCTGAGCAAATAATCCAAGAAGCTAGACTATATGAAGAATATGGTATCAGAATTGGAAAAAGATTCATTAACAACCTGTGACATGCAGACGACACAACCTTGCATGCTGAAAGTGAGGATGACTTGAAACACTTACTGATGAAGATTAAAGACCATAGTCTGCAGTATGGATTACATCTCAACATAAAGAAAACTAAAATCCTCACAACCGGACCAATAAGCAGCATCATGATAAATAGATAAAGTTTGAAGTTGTCATATTATTTGGTTCCACATTCAAAACCAATGGAAGCAGCAGTCAAGAAATCAGATGGCGCATCGCACTAGGCAAATCTCCTGCAAAAGACCACTTTAAAGTGCTGAAGAGGAAATATGTCTCTTTGAAGACTAAGGTGTGCCTAGCCCAAGCCATGTTGTTTTCAATTGCCTCATATGCATGTGAGAGCTGGATAATGAATAAGGAAGACTAGAGAAGAGTTGATGCTTTTGAGTTGTGGTGCTGGCAAAGAGTAATGAAAGTACCATGGACTGCCAGAAGAACAAACAAATCTGTCCTGGAAGAAATGCAGCCAGAATGCTCCTTGGAAGCAAGAATGGCCAGACTTTGTCTCATCTACTTTGGTCGTCTTGTCACAAGAGACTATCCCTGGAGAAGGCTCTCATGCTTGGTAAAGTGGAGGATCAGTGAAAAAGGGGAAGGCCCTCAACAAGATGGATTGACACAGACATAGTGGCTGCAACGATGGGCTCAGGTGTAGCAAGGATTGAGAGGCTGGCACAGGACCAGGCAGTGTTTTGTTCTGTTGTACAGAAGGTCACTATGAGTCAGAGCTGATTTGATGGCACCTAACAAGAACAATGGAAATAAAGAATTGGGAGTGGAGAGTTCCAAAACATAGAAGGATTGCACTGGTACTAAGTGTTTAAGTATGAAGATCAAAAGGATGCCTCAGTCTCCCTGACAGGCCAGGTGATTGTTATTTTTGTTAGGAAACAACTGAATTTGCTTGGATGTTTCCTGTATGATTGCTTGGCCCCTAGAATGTCCCTTACTGCCCATTAAATTTCTGCTGTTCACCTTCCACTCCTAATACCTGAGAGAGGCAGATAGTGTTTGGATGGGTGAGTTGTGCCTTCCTCTGGAAATACAGAAATGATCTCAAGCAGAGAAGTGGATGAGATTCAACAAGGAGACAGGTGTAGACCCCTAGAAAGGATGGGCCCCCAGTATTGCAGAAGCCATGTCTCAACCTTCATCTACAGGGAGGAAGATGGGTCCCTTAGAATCAAGGGCTTCCTCAAGGCCACCAATGATGCAGGGATCTCTTTCCACCATGCCAGTGCTTTTCTTCTGGAAAGAAAAGGACTAAAGTGGCAAGGCCAGAGAGCCACATGATTTTGAGGTCCTCTGCAAGTGCTCAGACTCTCCAAAGTCTAAGAGCTAAGAATTTTCCCTACAGAAAGGCCAAGGAGAGGCCCCCGTGGCCTTGATATTTGGCTTCACTGTCTTTCTGCTGGCACTTGGGAAGCTTGTTCAGATGTGCACCTTAATTTTCTCCTGCTTGGTTTAAACCCTGGCAGTATAGACATTGCTGCTACCTAACTGGACTCTGAGAGCTTAGGGTATCACAAGTCAAGATCCTCTTTTCAGGTACTGGCTAATATTATTATTAAGTCCAGCTGGGTGCCACTTCCAGGATGAGGTGTTCAGAGCCTCATTTTTAGTGAGAAGAATGCTATAGCAAAAGAGGGCCAAGTCAGACCTAAAGAAGGACTTCTCACCTGGTACAATCTCCAGCCATAGAGTATACGTGTTTCCTGCTGTAGACAGGACAAGAGCACCATCTCCCACGGACCTGTCATAACCTGGTATCACAGTGGGCACATAGCAGAGCCCCAGACTAGGAGTCTGTGTGTCCTCCTTGCTGCAGGGCTTCCTGCCCTATCCCTAAATACGTCCCTTATTTCATTGCAGAAAAACGAATGGAATCAGATAACATAAACAGCTATGTTGACCAGAAGCGGCAGATGTTCCTCATCCAGGTAGGCCCAGCTGCCCATGTGAGGGTCCGTCGGTGGGCATGCCAGCTTGGTGTGGCACCATGACTGCTCTGGTGGCCCTCAGTATGCCCTGGAGATGAAGCGGAATGAGATCCAGCGGCTAGAGATGCTGGCAGCCAAGGAGGAAGCCAAGCTGGAGCTGGCGGAGAAGTCTCTGGAGAAGGATGCAGCTCTGTTTGATGAGTTCCTCAGAGAGAATGACCGCAGTTCCGTGCAGGCCCTGAGAGCGTGAGCCTGTAGGCTGGGGGCTGCAGGGGCCATGGGAGCGTGACTCTGATCCCTGTGTGACCTGGTTCTGCACCCCCATCTACACCCCCACTCAGCCCAAGCCTGGCCACCCCTGGCACTTCCTGCACTCCCTCATGTCCCTTTGATAATCTGCAACTGGCTCCCTGCACCCACCCCATCCTAGGGCTGAGAAGGAGACCAAAGCAAAGATAGAGAAGATCTTTGAGTTCCGAGATCTAACCACCCAGATCATGAACATCAAAAGGTAAAGACAGCAGCCACAGACCATGCGGGAGTTCAGAAGCCGAACTGGGCCCTTGGCTGGCTCTGCCTCAGTTTCCCTCTAGCATTTCTCTAGCCAAAGGTATTGTCTCAAAACCTGAGGAGATGGTATGCCCATTTTTAGATGAGGACACCAAAAGAGAGTCACTTTTCCAGTCACCCCCCTGGCCACTGGGAGGCAAGGATGACTTGGCCAAAGGCCACCTCTTTTCCATATCCAGAGAGAAGGATACACAGAGCCCCTGGAACAGACTAGAACCTGAACATCACAAGACCTAGTGGTCCCAGGTTAACTCTCGAGGCCTCCCTACTCTGGTGTGTCCCAGGGGCAAGTACTCTTTCCTTCCTGGCAGGAAAACAAAAAGCCACCCCAGGCATGACCAAGGTAGAGGGCAGGATGGCCTTGCCTACATGTCCTGCTGAGGTCTGAGCTTGGCTTCCCTTCCTTCCTGGTCCAGCGAAATCTCTAAGTTTGAAGACACTCTGCAGCATTACAAGATCTATAAGGATTTCCTGTACAAGTTGTCACCCAAGGAGTGGTTTGACGAGCAGGAGAAGAAGCGGCTGGCTCTCAAAAAGGCCAAGGAGGTGGCCAACACCCCCAAGGAGAGCAGTGTGCCCTCCACTTCAGGAGACAAAGGTAGCAGAGGGGAAGGGTGGCCCACAAGGGCAGGTGCACCAGTGGCCCACCAAGACCCACACCCAGCTGGCAGGGGCCTTGGAGGAGCCCAGGCCCACGACAGACCCCTCCCACCAGGTTCGTTCAGCCCAGAGTGGTGATGGCCCATATGTCCACAGCTCAGCCAAGGCTAGCAATGGCTTGGGAAAGAAGGGCTTTCCCCCCAAGTCCCTCCCTCCTTCTAAGATTGGGGAAAGACAGGGAGGCTTTATGCCCCTGGGCATTGCCCCCGAGTTCTGGCTGCAGCTGTAGCTGCTAGGATTTCTCTTTGCCTCCTGTAGGGCAAGGTAGCAGGAGTAAGACCACCTTCTCATGGGTCAGAGGTACCTGGTGGAGCCACGTGGGAGGGGTGCTCCAAGCCCCTATGGAGCACCTGGAAACCATTCTTTGGCTTCTTCCAGAGGGGCAGGCCTCAAAGAAGACCCCAAAACTCCAGGCGGTCCGGCTGGCACCAACCCTGTCAAACACCAGCAGCCTCCAGCCGAGCAGCCAGATCAGTGTGCCCAGCGGGGTAGAGTCCAGAAGGTGAATGGGTGGAGACGGCTGCAGGCCAGGGTCAATGTCATGCCCACCATGGCCCCAGGCTGTGGAGCTCGGGCTAGGGCCCAGCTCCTACAACTCCCAGCCCAGAAACCAGAATGTCTCATAAGTCTTGGAAGTTACCACCATTCAGGTCATTTCTGTCTGGTTCTGTCAACTGGAGCCTGGTTTTAGGGGTAGAAGGAATACAGTGCCAAGCAGTCCCCGGACCTATCCTGTAGGCCTGGGGAGACACTGAGAGGAGGCAGAACTTCAGAGTCTTTTAAGAGAAGCCAAAAATCTGGACCCTTATGTAGAATTACATTTTAAATAGATTTTAAATGTAACAATTTCTTTTGAGTCTTTTAACAATATGATGGGGAACAAATAGAAACTTCAAACTAATCTGTGGGCAGTTTTACATTCTCCACCCCATTTCCAAGAGGCCAGGCCCATCCTCCCACCCATTCCCTGGCTGTGGCAACACCGCATTTCTCCCCCATTCATAAAAACTAAAAGCGTTTTTTTTTTTAAATTAAATTTAAATTTTCTCAATAAGTAATACATTTACCTGATTCGCAAACCAAAACTGTACAGAAAGCTATGATCAAGCAGTCAGACCCAACCCATCCCTGTCCTCATCCTGCCAGCTCCCACCCTGTGCTGCTGGAAGCCACAGGTGGGCCCTGCAATAAGTTTGATTTTCCTCTGTATTTCCTTCCAGTAATTTCCATGCAACAGTAGGTTGAACCAAATGAATTTGCTATTTCTGTAGGTTGAACAAAGTCACATACAGGCATGTTTTTATAATTCACCTTAAGAAAAGTAAAGGCTATATTCTTAGGACCTCTTCCTGTTACAAAGGGAGCTGACCACACGTACCTCCTTTCTCTCTCTCAGTGCTGAGGCCATGAGATGCATCAATATCATGTCCAGGATGCCCTTTGTCTCCTGCAGCATGGCCCCACCATGTGTGCCATTGTAGACTTGGGTTCTCTGTAAGTGGGCTATGGTCTTGTCTTGAATGTATCATGGCAGGAGTACAAGGGAACTGTAGGAGACATTGTCAAAGGAGTGCAGCTGAGTCAGGTGGTTCACTTATAGTATAGTCTGCCACCGACCAGGCACCCTACAGCCTCACCAACAAGGTTCTTTGTCAAGGCCGAGAAACAGAGTCACTTGGTATAAGTGAAGTTGGCTTCTTTTCATACATCTATGGGGCGCTGGTGGGGCAATAGTTAAGCATGTGACTGATAACAAAACCACCAGCTGTCCCATGAAAGAAGGATGAGGCAGTCTGCTTTCATAAAGATTATAGTCTTGGAAATCCTATGGGGCAGTTCTACTTTGTCCTACAGGGTGGCTATGGTCAAAATCAACTCAATGGCAACAGGTTTGGTTTGGTTTTGATTATAAGCCATTTGACGTCCCGGGTGGTACAAACTGTTAATACACTAAGCCACTAGCTGGAAGTTTGGCTACTTCTGAAAAATCAGCCACTGAAAACTCTATGGAGCATAGTTTTACTCCATCACACATGGGGGCGCCATGACTCAGAACTGACTTCACGGCAACTGGATTTTTTTATGAACTATTTATCTGGGAACTGTCAGTATATTATGCCTACATTTCCCCTGGGATGTTGGTCTTCCTTCACCCACTGTTTCAAACCCACTGCCATCGAGTTGATTCCAACTCATAATGACCCCTATTGGGTTTCCAAGGTGGTAAATCATTACAGAAGTAGATTGCCCCATCTTCCTTCTTCAGAGCAACTGGTGGGTTTAACCACCAACCTTGACTGGTTAGCAGTCAGATGACTCTGCACCACCAGAGCTCCTTATCCATTGTTTAGGAAGCTTATCTTTGGTAAGGGCAGCTCTTTGATATGAGTTGCAGATGTTTGTTACCATTGGTCATGAGTCTCTTGAATTTACTTATGGTGGTTTTCTCCATGGAGAATATTTTTTTTTCTTTTGTTCTGAATGCAGATGGATTTGTCAGGCTTTCTTTGTGGTGTCCGGTTCTAAATTATGGTTCAAAAGATTGTCCCCTCTCTGGAGTTGTAAAGGATTTTTGCCGCTTGCTCCTCGGCTTCCTCTGCCCCTCAAATCCTTTTCTTTTGGGGGTTTTCAAGGAGTGATGGCCTCTCCAGAACTTGGGCCTCAAGGTGCTGGCAGGGGTGATGTTCAACCTCTGTGACAATGATGAATGGCCCCGTAGGAGTGCTGGCCCTGAGAACCGGCCATAGCCTCAAGAGTGCCAGGGCCTCTGCTGGGTTGCTGGCCTGCTCCATAGAATCTAGACCCTCTGGGGCAATGGGTCCTAGCAGGCAGCTGGTAAAACAGGGTTGCCTTGGCAGTGCCCATCCATGGCCCCAGGCTATAGCAATTGGGGACTCAAGGCTGTGTCTAACTATAGGCTGAGCAGAATCATTTGCAGTTAGAAGACCAGTTTGGCTACCCCGTGTATCCAGCTGGAGGCCAGGCCTCATACTGGATCATTTCAGTTCCAGTGACTTTCACTCCATGCCACCACCACCACTCATATCCTAGGACCACCTCTTGGCCACTTCATAAAATCCCCCTGCACCGTACTGATGTCCCTCACAGACCCTATGCTTTGCAGCCCTGAGAGTGACCACTGACAAGCTCCACCTGCACCTCCTAGGAGAAGCCCCCTATTCTCTCATCTCCTTAACCCCCTGCACTCCTGGAGGCTGCCACCATACATGGTCCCCACTGGGTACTGAAAATGTTCTCTGTCTGGATGTGGGTGTTGTTACATGGGTGTGTATGTGTATGTGAAAAGTCAATGAAGTTTTCAATTAAGATTATCTCATTTTATGAACTGTCAAACCTCAATTAAAAAAAAAAAAAACCCTAAGCCAAACCAGAGTAGATAGAGTACAGGTACCCTCTGTAGTTAACTCTATTTACCCTCAATGTCACCCTAGGACATTTTCACATCTCCTCCCCTCCCACTCTCTGCATCCACTTTCTTCCACCCTTTCATCCTGTCCTTCTTCCCCTACTCCAGTCCCTTCTTTTTCTTTCCTCTCCCTCTACTTCTTTCCCCCTCCTACTCCCCTTTTCCTCTGCTTCTCCTTTTGCCCTCCTCTTCCCTTTCTCCTCCTCCCTCTCCTTCTTCCTCTAGTCTTTCCCTCTACCCCTCTCACTGCACTTCTCCTCTCTCTCCCTGCCCCTTCTTGAACAGCTGCCTCTGAACTAGTTCTTCCCACTAAGCAGCCTCTGACACTGATAGCACTCACTCCCCCTCTTTATTCCACAAGCACTGCTGGGCACCTGCTATATGGCAGACACTGGGCTTTTGAGATATAAAAGAGACAAAGAAAGCTTGACAGAGCAGACAGACAGAAGCAGGAGTTGATAGCGTGTGTCAGGAGACTACCTGGGTTCAATGGAGATAGAAGCCATACAGGAGATTGTACACAAGTTTACTGGATTGGGAAACTCCATGAAGTTCCTAGCAATAGACTTGGACAGGGTTTAGACCTCAGTGGGAGTGGTTCAGTCACCTATAGCAGTGAAGTTCTCCAGTTCAGCCACAAAGGAACTGGTCTGGAGTCACCAGGCAAACAATGGGCCACCCTGGAGGGGTGATCAGAAGCTGGTGGTATAAGTGTACAGGGGCCAGCAGGGCAGGAGGCCTTCAGAGCATGTGGATGGATCACACTGTGGGGAGGGTGTGCTTGTAGAAGGAATGACAGCTCAGTGGTGGCCCTCTGAGCTCCAGAAAACTGCATGTAGTGCTGATTTTGAGGAGAGGGTCTGGCCAAGGCTACACAGCCCCACAAGACCCCATGCTGTACACACACTGATGAAACTCCTCTACTTGCACCAGAAGTTGCAGGAAGCTTCTTCCTTTTGCTACATCCATCCAGTACCCTCCATTGAGGTGTCCTCATGTAAAAGGACAAATGCTAAAATGAATTCTGCTACTTATCACCACCAGCAATATTGAAGGGTGGGGGGCAATACACTGATAGCAGACAATGACAAGTGCTATTTAAAACAAACAATTGCCTTCAATTGATTCAGACTCATAGTGACCCTGTAGGACAGAGTAGAACTTTCTCATAGGAGTTCCATGGCTGTAATCTTTATGGAAGCAGACTTTCACATCTTTCTCCCACAGAGCAGCTGGTGAGTTCAAACTACTGACCTTTCAGTTTGCAGCAGAGCACTTAACCACTGTGCCACCAGAGAGCAGGGCAAGGAGCTGAGGTATTGGGGTAGAGGCATTCTGATGCAATAGGGTAGTCAGGGAAGGCCTCACTGAGACACAGCATTTCAGCAAGAACTTGAAGGAGGTCAGAGTGAAGATATGGGTGTCTGAGGGGAAAGTGCAACAGGCAAACAGGACAGCTAGTGCAAGGCCTTGAGTTCAGTAAGCCTGTTTGTTTGAGGAACACTGAAGAGGCCAGTGGGTGTGGAGTAGGGAGAGAAGGAGGAGGGCTGGAGAGGTCAAGGCAGGAGCCCACTGACAGGTGGCAAGCAGTGACAAAATTTGGCTTAGGGTTTTTTTTTTTTTTTTTTAATTGAGGTTTGACAGTTCATAAAATGAGCTAATCTTAATTGAAAACTTCATTGAATTTTCACATACACATACACACCCATGTAACACCACCCACATCCAGACATAGGACATTTTCAGTACCCAGAACTCCCTATTTCTCCCTCCCAATCAGACCCCCGCAGAGGTAACCACTATTTTGATCTCTATCATTCTGGAAGATGTGCCCTTGCTCTTAAACTTGGCATCATTATATTAGGCAACATGTCCTCTTTTGGTCTAACTTCTTTCACTTGATGTTTACCTTGTTTGTGAGGCAGTCCACCAGTTTTTTCAGAAAGTGTATATGAATCAACCCCAAGTTGTCAAGTCTTACTGGTTATTTGGGTTGTTTCCAGTTCTTGGTTATGTTAATTAAAGCTGCTACAAACATCTTGTCCATGACTTAAAAAGGAGTGGAATTGCTGGTTCACAGGGTAGGCATGTGTTTAGCTTTAATATGTGCTGCCAAGTAGTTCTCCAAAGTGGTCACACCATTTTACATGCAAACCAGCAGGGTTCCAGTTGTACACATCCTCACCAAATCTTGGTGGTGTCGGTTCTTTTCATTCTAGCGATGCTGATGGGGGTGAAGTGATACCTCATTATAGTTTTAATCATGTTTTCCTGATGACAAATATGAACCTCTTTCATGTTTTTTGCACATTCAGAGATCTATCTCCCTTTATGAAGTGCCTGCTCAGTTTTTGTCCATTCATATTGGATCACTGGCATTTTTCTTATGGCTTTCTATTCTGCCCATATATTTGGCCCTTTATGTGATAAGTGTATTATAAATACCTTCTCCTAGTCTGTGTCTTACGGAGCTCTGGTAGTGCAGTGGATAAGGCATTTGGCTGCAAACCAGATCAGTGGTTCAAACCCACCAGCCACTCTGTGGAAAGAAGATGGGGCAATCTACTTCTGTAAAGACTTACAACCTTGGAAACCCAGTGGGGGTCACTAGGAGTCAGAATCAACTCAATGGCAATGAGTTTGGTTTTTCTTTTTGGAGTCTGTGTCTTGCCTTATTACTGTCTTTCTATTGTCTTTTTCAGAACAGAAATTTTAATGAAGACTATTTACTAATCATTTCTCTTGTGGTTGGTGTGATTTTGTGTTTCAAGAAATCTTTGCTAACTCTGAAGTCATCAAGATACTCTCTCATGTCTTCCTCAGGAAGCTTTTTTGCTTTTCCTTTTACAGCTAGATCTTGGCTGTCCCGCGTTAGGTTTTAGGTAAAGGGGAGTGACTGAAGTTTGACCAGGATGAAGATCAGACTGCACGGTGAGGTTGGAAATGGGAACCCTAGAGGGAGGCTGCTTCAGTAATCCAGGTGGAGGTGGCAGTGGCTTGATGAGGGCAGTGGCATGACACACAAGGTCAGGGGTCCCGGCTGCCCTCCCTCATCCTCTCTCTTTTGCAAGTTGTCTTCTGCTCATTCCTTGCATGTCCCATCCTTTGCCCTCCCTTCTCTATGACCATCTGACTCCCCTGAATTTATCACCACCTGCCCCTGAGCTCTACATCCAAATAAGTATCCCTTTTAGATGTCTACCCTCAGCCTCCCATGTCCCCAACAGCTGCTTCTCAAGCTGGACAGACCCAACTATCACCAGTTTTCAAACTGGCTCTCATTCTTCTAATCTTCAATCCTGACCCATTGTGGCCAGGGGGCCTCTTCAAGAAGACAAATACTACTACAGTGTCAGGGCTAGGCCAAGCACATTCCTTAAGGGAAGGATAATGCCCTGAAAGCAAGCTATGCAGTACTTCAGTTCATCTCAGTGAGGAGTCCCTAAGTTGGGGAGTAGCTGACAGCAGAGATGTAAATCCTGGCCCTCCACCTGTCAACCATGTGGCAGAGCTGTTAAGTGTGGCTGGGTAGGCTGTGACTGCTAGGCGGAGAGGGCCAGTAAGAGTCCAGACCATCTCCTTTGTGGTCCAGGATCCTACCCTGGCTACAGCCATTTGGAGAGTGGGTTTTCAGAAAGGCACCTTATGGGCTTGCAGTGCCCTGCAGGTGTCATTGGTAGAGTGGCCCGCCTCACTGAACCTCCCTTCCTAGTTTGTAAAGTGGGCCTGGAACTGTTTGCTGGGGATCTCCATTCCCTTCTGGGCTTCCAAAGGCCTTGCACTTGCCACCTAGGTGGGATTATTTGTCTCCACTTCAGTCTTATAACTCAGAGTTGGGTCAGATCTGACTCTCAGGCCTGCCCTCAGGGAGCTGAGGATGTCCCAGGCCTCATGTGTTCTTTGGGCCGACCAGGATCAGAAGCCACACTGGGAAAGAGCTCTGAAGCTGGTGCAGCTTGAGTGCCCATGTGCGAAGGAGTCAGGGCCTGGTCCCAAGGGTGTGGCTCAGCCACGGAGCCCCGCATTCCCAGTCTGAGCAGATAGGGATAGGAGCTATTAGGCCCAGGAGGGTCTCCATCCAGTGGCTTTCCAGCTGCCCCCACGCCATACTCCCTAAACTCTTCAGGTGGGCTCTGGATGCAGACGCCCCGTGACCACTACCCACGCTGCCCATCACGGATCAGCATTGGTGGCTGGGCAGGGGGTCTCACTCGCGGCCGTGGAGCTGCAGCGCGCGGACTGAAGGGCCGGGGCGCTTTACCCAATGCGACGAGAAACCGTTCTGGAAACGGGGAGGGGGTGCTCTGAGAGGTGCAAAGTCCTTTAGGGCTGCGGCAAGACAGCTAGGGACCCTAGGGTGCAGCTTGAGGGCGGGCGGGTTAGGGGCTTTCCGCCAGACTATCCCCACCCCGCCCTCCACATCCCCATAGCTCACGGCCTGCTGCTGGCGTGGCTGAGTCCCGCTTCTCCGCAGGTCGAGCTCTGGAATCCTCCTGGAGGAGGACCCGGACAGCGACAGCGAGGTCAGTGGCCCAGCTGGGACGGGAATTGGGGCGGGCACTGGAGTGGGGGCGGGACGGCCCACGATCCCATCTTGTCGCAGGAGCTGGAGCTCTACTTCACCGAGCCCCAGCAGCTCCTGGACGTCTTCACCAAGCTGGAGGAGCAGAACCTCTCACTGATTCAAAACACGCAAGAGATGGAAGAGACCTTGGAGGAGCTGAGCTTCACCCTGAAAAACACCCAGAACCGCATGTAAGTCCCGTGTTGGTAAGGCAACCTCTATCCTGGGGCAGGGGGAACCCTCCAAGGTTGGTCCATGCCCCAGGGCTTCACACCCCAGACTCCTTCTGCTGGGCCCCTGATGCCCTGGTACAGGATGACGAGCCCTGAGGAGGGAGAATAGTTCAAAGCAAGCCTGGCAGCAGGCTTGGGTGGAGGTGCCCAATGGCTCACTCAGGGCCAAGCTGGGTGGAAGGGGCTGGAAGCTGTGTTTGCATATACAGGTGTACCTATCAAAGAATAAGGAGCTCTGGTGGTGCAGTGCCTAAGGCACGTGACTGCTAACTAGAAAGTTGACAGTTCAAACTCATCAGCCACTCCACAGAAGGAAGACGAAACAATCCACTTCCATAAAGATTTATTGCCTCAGAAACCCAATGGGGGTCACTGTGAGGCAGAATCAACTTGATTGATGGCAGTGGGTTTGGTTTGATCACAGAATAGGAAAGGGACAAAGCCTCTTGACCTATGCCATTAGTTACAGCTGTACTTGCTGTTTTCAGCCATTTCTTAGTGGACAGAGCAGCACAAATGGAGTGGAAGCAGGCCTCTTGAGAGAGAACAGAGAGTAGGTGTTGTTAGAGAGGCATGCTAGGACCAGTGTGGGTTAGGCCTGGGCCAAGTGGGGTTATCTGGCCAGCTCAAGAGCAGTGATGGTCAGGGCTGAGGACCTCAGGGCCCAGGAAGCAGGCCAGGAGCTCTGCAACCTGAGCCAGAAAGGCCTTCCTAGAAGAGGAGAGGCATACAGGCATGTCCAGCCTGGCAAGGCAGTCAGGGCCCTATCAAGACCCTTGGGAAACCCAGTCCCAAGGAGTTAGGCCAGAAGAGTGTGTGTGAAGGGACCTGGAGTGCTTTGTCTCCCCTGCTGGTATAGGGAGGGGCTCTACAGGTACCTGCTACCTGGGCTCAGGACAGCTGGGCAGGGTAAGGACTGATGGAAGGAAGCAGGAAGTCATGTATTCCTGGAACAATACTCACCAAGCCTCTCTCCTGGGCCAGGCCTGGTTCTAGGCCCTGCAAGGTTAGATCAAGGCCCTAACCTTCTGGAGCTGACCTTCCAATGGGGCACAGACAACAGATGTCTCGGTACTGACATGTGTTAAAAGGAACACAAAGCTAAATGACCAAGAAGGAGGAATTAAGGTGGAGAATAACAGCAGATGGGAGGAACAGGCCAAGAACGCACTGAGGGATGAGGGATAGGGAAGGAAGCTAGCCACATGCAGGGGAAGAGCATTCTAGACAAAGGGCAAAGGCCTTGAGGTGGGGGCTGCCTATTGGCCTCAGTGCCCCATGGGTGAGTTATGCTCACAAGTACCCATGTCCTGTGGTTACCAGTGGGTAAGTCTTCAGAATGATATGAAACTATCAATTCTCAGGCAAGATTTCAGAGGTAGCAGAGGCAAAGACAGGTGCACCAAGGATAGGCAAGCAGCCTCCTCGTGTCCCAGAGAACCCAGCCAGAGCACAATCCATCCTCAACACACACTCACACATGCACATACATGCATGCACTCATGTACACTCACACTCACTCATGTACATCCACATGCACACTCATGCACACATACCAGAGCAGAGCCTGCAGGTGCCAAGCCAGTGCTAGTCTTCAGTGGGAGCAGCCATGCTGATGGTGAGCCACCCCTGAGAACACTTTATTTCTAGAAGTCCCAACCAGGTGAACTTAACGTCCATGAACTCGACCACCCTTCCATGGCAAACAACATAGTGTTTAAAATATAGACAACAAGGAGTGAGAAATCTGTCCCAGCACTGGAAGCAAGCATGGTTGTGTGAGAGAAACAATGTACAAAAAATAGCACAAGAATGTTCGTAGTAGATTCACATAATTGCCAAGAATGAAAACCACCCAGATGTCCATTAGCAAGTGAATATGGTACTTCCATACCATGTGCATTCGTTTTCAAGGGCTGCTGCAGCAAATTACCACAATGGAGAGACTTTAAGCAACATAAATTTATTATCTTAACAATTCTAGAGGTCAGAAGGGCAGAGTTCCTTTCTATAGCCCTGGGGGAGAAATCATTTCCTTTTTTCTCCACCTTCTAAAGCCAGCCACATTCCCTGGCTTGTGGACCCTTGTACAAAGCAGCAATGGCAGTTTGAGTCTTCCTCATCTCTCTTTCTGACTCTCCTGTCATATTCTTTCACTTATAAGAAACTTTATGACTAGACTGGGCCCACCTAGATAATCCAGGATCATCTATCTCCCCACCTCAATGTCAGATTATTAGCAACCTTAATTCCCCTTTTGAGATTAACACAACATATTCACAGGTGCTGGAGATTAGAATATGTACACACCTTTGGGAGGGAGGTCTTTACATACCATGAAGTTAATACTCAGTAATAAAAAGGAACAAGTTTAATACAAGCAGCAATATGGATATATCTCACAGACATTATGATAGAGGAATAAAGCTCTAGAGCCAGCTGTATTATTATTGCATAACAGATTACCCTAAAATTTGAGCAACTTAAAATAACACCCACTTATTATTTCATGATTTCTGTGGGACCAGACTCTGGGCACAGCTTAGCAGCTCCTCTGCTTCAAGACTCTCACAGTTGCCATCAAGGTTGGCTAGGCTGTGGTTATCTCAAGGCTCCACTTGGAGAGGAACTGATGCCACGATGTTGCTGGCAGGATCCAGTGTCTCAAAGCATCATTACACTGAGGCCTGAGTTCCTCACTGGCTGTTGGCTGGAGGCTATCCCCAGTCCCCTGTTCTGTGGACTCTCTAAATATCAGCTTAGAAGTGCTGGTAAGATGTTGTTGTTGTTGTTATGTGCCATCGATTCGGACCCAACTCATAGTGACCCTTCCTTGGGTTTCCAAGGCAGTTATCACTACGGAAGTAGATTGCCCAACCTTCCTTCCGAGGAGTGGCTGGTGGGTTTGAACCACCAGCTTTCTTGTTAGCAGTCAAGTGCCTTAGGCACTATGCTACCAGAGCTCCTCAATAACAAATATATAGTAGCAACTTAGGGCTTTTTATGACTTTGTCACCTGAGTTTGCACATTAACTTTATGAGTCTAAGGGCTTTAAAACCCAAAAAAACCAAACTCATTGCCATCGAGTCAGATCCAACTCATAGTGACCCCTTGGGTTTCTGAGGTGGTATCACTACAGAAGTAGATTGCCCAACCTTCCTCCGGAGGAGTGGCTGGTGGGTTTGAACCGCCAGCCTTCTGGTTAGCATTCAAGTGCCTTAGGCACTACACCACCAGGTGAATCCATTTCTGCCTAGTCTTTTGACTAGAGGATGGAGCATCATTTATTCTCTGTACAGCTAGGTTAGAGTAAGTAAAGGAGGTGCCTGGGGCATAAAATTTAAGGAGATGCATGTACACCCGAGTAAGGCTCCCTTAAAATATGTGCCCCTGGCACCTCCCTTGCTGTCCCTAGTCCCAGCCCTCTTCTCTGCCCACCCCGCTGAGAGTTGAGACACTCACACCCCAGCCCCTTCCAGTGGGGGCCAAGGAGAGCCCAGACTCAGGAAGATGGAACCTGAGACAAGGAGCACAAGTACACTCTGGGAAGTGACAGAGCTTGAACATGAAAACTAGTGCTGTACTTCCTGGCAGCCAGAGTGTGTGTGGAAGGAGTTGTGGGGTATGTAAAGGCATGAATCAATGAGAGGAAGTGACCAGAGGTGTTCTGGTGAGACAAAAACCTAACAAGACACTAGCCCCTCCCAGGTTCCCACCATGGTGGCCAAGGGAACAGAAGAGAGAAACCAAGTCTGAAATCATTCCTGGACACTGTGCAGAGCTGCCGACTTCTCCAAGGAGGGTTAGCCTAGTGAATAAGTCAGAAAATAAGCCAGTCTACACAGAAGGATACCAGACTCTCCCATCACCATGAGCATCAGGGCCAGAGGTAAGCACCAGCCTCTGGCAGGCAGAGCATCAGGGGCAGGAGAGGCTACACAGCCAGCTCCTGGCCGCCCTAACCCCCAGTAGAAGGAAGGGGACTGGGGTGACAAGTTGTGGACAGCCACTACCTTGTGGAAATGAAACTCCATGGCCCAGAGGAACCATCCTGCACACTGTTGTTGTTGTTGTTATATGCCGTCGAGTCGAGTCGGCCCCGACTCATAGCGACCCCTCCTTGGGTTTCCGAGGCAGTATCACTACGGAAGTAGGATTGCCCAACCTTCCTTCCGAGGAGTGGCTAGTGGGTTTGAACCGCCAGCCTTCTGGTTAGCAGTCAAGTGCCTTAGGCACTATGCTACCAGAGCTCCTCAATAACAACCTGCACACTAACCCCAGCCAAAACCAGATGAAAATGGCACAGCTGGTGTTGATTTACAGCTCTAAGGACAAGCAAACAAAGATTCACCAAGGACGTGATAAAATACACTCAATAAGTTTAAGAAATCAAAGCAAATGTTTTTCTATAGTGTAGATTCTGCAAACACTAGGAGATAATGTCTAATTCCTCTTCCTGAGAGGCACTGCATCCATGACACCTGAGAGACCCCTCCAGAGCAGGAAGAACACAGGTAAGACTGCAAGGAAGACATGAAACAGCAGATAGCCAGGTTCTGAGGGAACCTCCCAGAACTCAGAGGCAGAGAATAAGAGGGAAATGAGGGGAGAAAAGGACAGACCATGAGGAGGATACACTGAGTGACATCACAGGGATTACAGAAGATGAGGACAGAGCAAATGGAGGAAAAGCAAAGGCCAGCCGCATAGCAGAGGCGAACCTTCCTGAACGGACAAGGCATTGCAACTCATGGCCCAAGCGAAGTGCTGGAGGAAGGACACACACGCAGACACATCCCAATGGAACTGCAGACAGAACAAGCACACCTACAACCACCAAAGCAGACAAGAAAACAAAAAAAACACTGGGGCACCTATAAAGGAACCAAGAAACCATGCACCTCATTTGATTCCTCCCAAATTCTAGATACCAGGATCAGCAGGGCCACACGCTCAGGCTGAAGTTCTGTGTGTTGGTGGTGCTATTCCTGATGTATCTGCAGAAAAATGGTAGATCTTTGTTTTTTGCTTGGTCTTGTGAATGGCTTTTATTAATGTTTGGTGGTATTTATTTTTAATACCAGTCTAATACATTTTCTGACTTGGTGTACCTAGGCATTTATGAAGGAATCCTCTTTCTTGTATTTTAAAATTTATAACTTCTTCTCCAATTCAGTCCAACAGCTCTAAGAGTTTCAAACATATAAATGTATGCAAATGTGGAATAGTGTTAACAAGCCTCAGGTTCTCATCCCCCAGTTTCACCATCGATCCCTCATAGCTATCTGGTCCCTATGAACCCCATCCATTTCCACATCTCCTATATTAATCTGAAGCAAATTCAATAGTGTACATCTCATCTGTAAATATTCTAGTGGCTGCCTCTTAAGGACTCTTTAACTTAACCACCATCACATCAAATATCTATTTTCAAATTTCTAGTCTCATAAATGTCATAAATAGTTTTAAAAAAATTTAAATTGTTAGTTTGAATTAGAATCCAAATTAATTCCACACTTTACAGCTGGCATACATCTTTGATCTTTAAGTTTCCTATCTTTTTCCCCTTGCAGTTTATTTGTTAAAGAAGCCTCGTCACTTTTCCTGTAGTGAAGTGCTTCTCACACTGTAAAGCACATTCAGAGCCCCAGGTCTTGTTAAAATGAAGTAAGTGTCTGATTCATCAGGTCTGGACCTGAGACTCTACATTTCTGCAAAGCCAGATAATACCAAGGGCCACCCTTGGTCCTTGCAGTATCACTGTTCCTCTGTTATTCTTGTGAAATTGGCTGTTGGAACTAGTTTGGGAAGAAAATGTTGTGACCTAAGAATTTTAAAGATTAAGAGAAGAAAAAAAAAATGTATTTTCCCCAGTCACTCCAAGAAGAAATAGCACAAAGCACAGTCCATATACTGAAAAAGACAGAGCTCAGGCACGGCTCTGAGAGCAGACTTACTAATGTGGCAATGAAAGTGAAGAACAGAATGTGATAGTGTATCATTTATAAGAAGTACCCTGGAACCAAGCTCATTCACCTCCTGTGGTTGAGTGCTGGGGGCCTGGCATCTGGCACCCAGTAGGTGCTTACCACCTATTTCCCAATGAGCCTACACCAGGATGTGTTGTAGACTTTGGGTTTGGACTAGGGATTCTTGACCTCCTGGCCTTCACCCTGTCTCCCCAGAAGCCCAGCTGAGTCAGCCTCACCCTTAGTCTCCACAGCAGGGGGTTGCAGCCTGGGACTGCTGGGGAGCTGTGGCCCACACCTATGGGCAAAAGAAGTCATAACCAGTGGTGCTGTAAGATAAGGCAGTTCAGGTGGTCACATCAAGGGGGAGCCAATGGGGAGTGGGAGGACACCTCTGAAGTTCCCAAGCACCACTGAGTGGAGTGCTGGCTCTCACTGCCATCACTGTGGTCAGGACGTGCCAGCAACTGGCACATGCTGGTTGGATCCTTGCCACATACTGCAAGTGCTGGGATTCCTGCTCTAGAAACCCCAACAGTGTCTGCCATAATGATGGTTAAGAACTTTTTGATTTTTATTATGTAGCTGAAAAGTTGATTGTTGCAGTTCTACTCCTAAATGTGCACCCAAGAGAACTGAAAACCTACGTCCACACAAAAACTTCTACATACATGTTCATTGTATTATTCTTAATAGCCAAAAAGTGGAGACAACCCAAACGAATTAAAAATAAAACAACTGTGGTATATCCATACAATGAAATACTATTCACCCACAAAAAGGAATGAAGTTCTGATGCATACCACAACATGAAACATTTTGATGTTCAATGAAAGCCAGGCACAAAACATCACATATTGTAGGATTTCATTTATATGAAATGTCCAGAATAGGCAAATTGATAGTGACAGAAAGTAGATCAGTCATTGCCAGGGACTGGGGAAGGAAGGAATAGGGACTGATTGCTAATGGGTACAAGGTTTTCTTCTGAGATGATGAATATATTCTAAGATAAGATTATGATAATTGTCAGACAACTCTAAATATATTAAAAAACCACTGAACTGTACACTTTAGAAGAATGTTATGGTATGTGAATGATTTTGGCCCCTATTGCATGCCCTGTGCAAACATGCATGAGTTCAATTAACTCTCAGAACAGTGGCCATGGCTGGGTCCTTCTGGCCTTAGAGGGGGAAAGGCCCTTGTCTGGCTGAGTGAGCCTACCCTGCTGGTCCTACTCCCACCCAGGGACCGGGAGGTCAACCAACTGAAGCAATGGATCACCACAATGATGATGTCCATCGCCAAAGAGGAGGAGACAGCTGCCGAGCTAGAGCTCAAAGCCCGAGTCTTCTACTTCGGAGAGTACCAAGGCGCTCAGCAGGTAGGCCAATGGACATAGGGTGGAGGGAGGGCAGGAAGAGATGTCTCTATGGGATCTGGGGTGGCTACAGGCCCAGAGCAGGAAAGAAGCCCCTTCAGCTCTGACAGGCCACAAGGGGAGTAAATTATGCTGCTGGGAAGTGCGGCCAGGTGCTAAATGGCTGCCTGTGGCCCTCCCTTGGCCATCACCCTGGGAACCAAGCCCAATGAGGCCACACATCACTCAGCCTTTGGTCTCTTATGCAACAACTGTTTCTTCAACACATTTGTGTCTAACAAGGTGAACCTGTGGGGAGGAAAAGGGGTGTCCCCAAGTCCAGCTCAGAGGGGACAAAGGCTCCATGATACCTCAGGCTCAGCTGGTGTCCTTCCTGACCACACACCTAGATCCCTCATCCATAAGGACCCAGCTTCCTCATTCATTCTTGGTGTGCTGGGCAATGAGCGAGAGTATGGCCCTGCCTCTGGGACTCAGGGTCACTTACTGCAGATGTACCTCTGTAGGGCCTTTCAGTGGCCCTGCTCACGTCATTCCACCCAGCCTAGGAGAAAGGTGGTATTAATCATCTCCCAAGTATCCAGTAGCCTCAGAGAAATCAGGGAACAGGAAGTGATCTTGGGGGCGAGTATGGAGGGCTCCCCAGAAAAGGGGCTGGGCAGTGATGTGCATGTTGAGGCAGCTGGCAAAGCTGCCAAGAAGCGGGAGTGAGCCTGTGCCAGAGCAGGGACCCAGCTGATCACAAGAAAGGGAGGGGGTTTCTGAGCCAGGACTCCAGGTAGCACCTGGGACATACTCACTGCCCTCCTCAGGGGGCCTTGGGTAGCTATGGAATAGCTAGACTGCTAAAGCCTGTCCACCTCCTGCAGGACAAACTGCTGGAAAGTCTGAACTGCAAGGTGCTGGATGTGTATCGGCACTGCATCGGCACCCAGCAGGACACCAACCTGGGCACTGTGCAGATGCTGACCATCATTGAGCACCAGCTGGACGAGCTGCTCGAGAGCCTGGAGCGTGTGCCCCCGGCCAAGATTGACCAGGCCGAGAAGGCTAAAGAGAAGGAGCGCCGCATGAGGTGGGTGTGCCCTTCCCACTGGGCCAACCATAGGCATCCCACACAGGAGGGCAGGCTGGAGCAGTGGCAGGCTTTCACAGCTCCTTGAAGGGAGGCATGAGGGAAGACGTGGTCTCTGTCCTCCCAGAGCTCCTGAAGGAGGGGAGGGCAGGGCCCATTAGCACCATGCTGAGAAATGGCAACTCAGGGGTCTTTGTAGGATGTTAGAGGATGCACCAAACACAGCCTGGGGGATCTGGGGGACTTCCTGGAGGAGGTGACAATAATGCTGATTACTGACAAGCACCAAAATAGGAGGCTCAGGAAAGGGAAAGGATCTACGAGAGCTGGAGCAGCGTTAAAGGGTAGCCAGCAGAGACTTGCCCTGAAGACAAGGGGCATCAACGAAGGGCTTTATGCAGGGACAAATACGGTCAGGTCCAACCTGGTTAGAATTTTTTTCTGGCTGGATTGGAGAAGAGGCAAGGTGGGATGTGGGAGAGCTTTAGGTCATCCCAGGCTGAGTTTAGGGCTGGAGCAGGCAGTGCCAGCTCCATGTGTCAAATACAACAGAGTGCAGTGTTGGTCCATCCTTGGGAGGTCCAGGGGGTCTCCACACAGGTCTAGCAGCCCAGTACACCAGTGTCCCTGCCTGTCCAGCCCTGAGACCCTATCTGCCAACAGCCACCTATCTGCCCCACAAGTACAGAAGCTTCTCCCTGGCCTAGCACTCTGTTTGAAGCAGGGATTGGCATATGCTGGCTGACCCAAAGGATGGGACAAAGGCCACACTGACCCAGCCTGTGGGGGCTGGAGCCCACAGGGATGATGGTGATGGTCCTGGGCAGTGACAGTCAGGGACACGGGAGTCTGTGCCTCCTGTGGGGATGGTCTGATGGGCCTTAGTGATGAAGAGGATGACCCTGGGCATCTTTGCCAGAAAAGTGTCATCATCCTTGGCTGTGGGGAAGTGGCAATACCCTGCCAGGGCAGGGAATGGCTGGGCATCCCTGATCTTCAGAACTGTGTACTGGGGTGGGCAGGTCAGCAGGAACTCCCAGTTCTTCATGCCATCTCTTGCTACCCAGGCTACGGGAAGAGAAGGCCATGTTACAGAAGCAGCTCCAGGAGGAGCGTCTACAGCGAGCCCGGGCCCGAGCCCACGCAGAGATTAAGAAGAAAGTAGGTGATTACCCTGGGGGGTGAGGTCCCAAGACTAGGTACATAGTGCTGCCCTTGCAGCCCCTGTACCCCAACCCACATTGCAGATGGCATCACTGAGACTCTGCAGGCCAGGTGGCAGCTGGGTTTCTACACCCAGGTCCCAGGGACTACCCTCCTTTTGGGATTTGTCCTCTCCTGGGGACTTCTTCTGCCTCAGGACATCTCCCAGCCTATGGGGTTGATAGCACCCCCTTCAAGAGGCCCATAGGCACCCCCTACTCCTCTACACTCTGGGTCCATGACTGGCCATAGGGCAGGGCCCTCACATTACAGTCCAGCCACATGTACTCCCCACTTAAGGAGCTGATAGGGACAAATCAGTCCCGGCTTCCACACCCCCACAAGGCCTGTCCCTAGGAGCCCATCATGCTGTCACTTGGCCTCCCCTCTACACAAATGGGCTACAGTAGCCAGTGTCCTTGGGTCCAAGGAGAACTCTGGCCAAAGGAAGCCCTGGCAACAAGAGTGTGTCCCCAAAACAGGCTGGGAGCTTGGAGGATCCTCCCAATTGACCAGTAAGGATGACTCCAGTGTTCTCTGTGGAGAACAATAGCCTTTGCTCCAACCAGTATTCCCCTATGAACTCCACAAATGCTTTAGGGTCTCCACGGTTCCCACAGCAAAGGAAATGGACTGTCTAGCCCAGCATTCCCCAAGCTATGGGACTAAGCCACTGCCCCCCTCAGCATTTAGAAGTTAGTGTTCCATGGAACTTATGTTAGCAAATGTTGATATAGACCTTTTGACACCAAAGCTATGTCTGAATCAATCAAACTCAATCCCACTGGGCTGGCCAGAAGAGCTGACTGTGGCCACTGAAAGGCTCCTAGGCAGGGCTACACCTGCCCAGAGGTTCTCTGGCTTCCTCCCCCATTAGGGTTTGGGGAGTATTATGAAAATCATCACACTAAGCTAGGCCTTTGGGGCAGAGATGACACAAAACAGACACTGATGATGTTCATTTCCTCTTGGCAGAAAGGCAGAAAACTGGTGTGCCGTTCCCGGCCCCCAGTTCTCAGAACAAAGGAAGAGTCTGAACACATGTTTATGGATAAGGAAAAGGAAGAGCAGCTCTTCTTCTTCACCTAACCTTCATGGAACCGCCTGGGGAGTGCAGCTGACAGTGTATGAAAGAAGCCAACAGTGGAAGCAGAGCCTGTGCCCTGTGCATTCTAGCAGTTCCCTTCTGTACATTTCTTTTCTCCCACTTAAATAAACTCCATGTCTCCTTGATGTCTGGAGGCCTATATAAGGAAGATGATGCTTTCATTATTTGGCCTTAAGCCTGTGCTTGACAGAAGGAGCACCATCTTGGTTCTCCTTTAAAAGAGCTGCTTTAAGAGACAAAAGCATTGGGATGGAAGCTCTAATTTCATGAAAAGATGCAGTGTGGAATTATCCCTGATGTGAAAATGAGAAACATAAGCAACAGGTGATTACTACTAATTGAAGGGGGGGAAAAAGTTTCAACAATCTATACCCACAGTACCACAGTTCCTTGAATTAAACCAACAAAAACCTTTGGTGTATGACTATACAAAAACTTTTATTCATGTGCACTGGGAATTGGGCCCATCACCAGCAGTGAACCTCTATGCCCACAAGATGTTGACAGCCTACCCCAATCTGTGGTGCATGATCCCCAAGGCCTGTGGAGGGGAGAGACAGAGACCATGCCCCCAAGAAGTGGTGCTCCTGTGGGCTAGACCCTCCTCCCTTTAGGGAGGGAGTGAGGGAGCCCATTTGGACACACAGGGCCCATAGCCACACCAGAGGGTGCCTAGCTCCTCAGAGAGGAAGGCAGTATTTGCTAGTCCTAGATGGGCTGGGGCAAAGGCCAGGTGGGCATGTTCAATCCCTGAACGCCAGTGTGTATTGCAGCACAGACTTCTGTGGAAAAGAACCGTTTATAAATGTGGTTTCAAATTTTCCAGCAGAAAAGTACTCTGGGCAGATGTACCTCTAAGCAGGACAGACATAGGAATCACAGAAAGCACTGGAGTCACTCCAAAAAGCCAAAGCCCAAAATTCAAGAAACACACACAGAATTGGCAGAATTTGGATGATTCCAGTCTGAGAACCAAAACAGTATCTGTTGAACAAACATACACTCCAAAAGGCACAAGGCAAAAAAGCATTTCTGAATGACCCTGTGTCCAATCCATCAACTGTAATTAACAAATAAATATGTGCAAGATTATCAACTTGTCTTTTTGCCAAGACAGACCTTACTCTGAACATATATACCTTGGCATATTATATGCACATCTTAAACCTCAACAATAAGAAAACATACACATACCATTATTACAGTCCTATACATAATTTATAGTATTCAGAACATCACTGTATAAACTGTTGTCAAATTACTATTAAACATTAATACTCAACAACAGAATTTAGAAAGATTATTTTAAAAGTGTTAACTTTACCATCCCCAAACTATGAATGATACCTGGGGCCTATGAAGCAGGGCTTGCTCAGGTCCACTGATGGCCCACTGCACTTACCACTACTTCCCTCCAAACTGGCTTCCTGCTTGTCCTGCACTTGCCTGGTCTACTGTCATAGCAAGAACATGGATTAGAACTTGGCTTCTCTGGGAGGGTGCCACAGCCACCTACAACATGGCAAAATCAGTCTGACTACGAACACTGTCCACGTGACTGGGAGATGGCCTTACAGCTCTTAGAGACAACAATCTTTCTAGGTATCCCGCAGGCAAAATGCCAAAATAGTGAAAAGTTAAAAGACCCCATATGATTCATGAGAGAAAGCTAGATTCTACTGGGAAACCTGAATTCTATCCTATTCCTGCAGACATCTTTTACTTCTTAATGCAACAAGTGCTGCAGGGCTTAGGCCAAGAGGGACGGGAAGGACATTCTGCATAGGTGGCTAGTAAGGACTCAACACAGGCCTCTCTAGAGGTAAGCCCTGCATCTCAAAGTACTGCATCTGTACAGGGCACATTCAAACAGCACAGCCCCATACTGGTTCCTGGTAAAATATAAAAAAAACATTTTCCATAAATGGACCAAAAAACTTTTTCTGAAGAATTAGGCTGGACTTTTGAGCAGAAGCTGAGTGGGAGTCCTAGCCACACCCACAGGAATTGAATCTTCAGGGGCTCTCACTGCAAGTCCTGAAGGTTGATGGTGCTTCTGGCAAACTGTGCAGGCTCAGGACCAGTGGCATCCTCCGGGGCTGGGAACACCTCCTGTGAGCCAAGCAGAGAGTGTAAGGGACAAATGGAATGGGGATAGGCCAGAAACAGACCATCATCGGGCTCTGAAGGCCAGTAGCTTGACTGGGACCAAAATTACACACACACCTCAGAGAATGACATCTCAGCTCTCCACCCAAATTTTCTTATGGTCCATTATCAAGCACCAGAAACTAATGAGACCAATCAGGCACATCTGACTTTTCTTAATTAAAAAGAACATGTTTTCCCATATTTTAAAAGCATACTCTTTGAAAAAAAAAAATCCAAATATGAACAGAATGAAGTGAAAATGGACTCAATACTATATTGTCGTTGTATTTTTTACATACCCACAATGATCAATGGCTCACATACTAGTCTCTTTTTATAAAAATGAGATCACTTGAATATGAATGAGGTTATTTCATTTATAACCTTCTCCCACTTCATTCATGGTTAAGTATCTTCCCAAGTTATTAAGCATTCACCTGTATTATTTTCAATAGCTAGGCAGTATTGCAGCCACATGGCTGTACCAAGACTCATTGGATCCATCTCGTTAGAAGACAATTTTTTACTTTTTTATATAATAAATCAATGTCACAATGAGCATCGTTTGCCCAATTACTTATACATCACCTTATTTCCTTAGGCGTAGAATTGCCAGACAAAATGGAGGAGACACTACTCGGATTGTGATATACAATAGATACACAAAGTATGTTCCAATTTATACACCCTCAGCAGCCTGAGTGCCAACCCTCTGTTTCTCACCAATGCTTTAGTTTATATTTATTTTTGATGTTAAGGAAAATGCTAATTAGCCCCATGTGAATGTAACAAAATTGACTCTAGATTTAAAAAAAAAAAAATCTAAGCTGTACTGATAATTAGGTAAGCTCATACTTCCATTCTTTCATATTCAAAGTTGAATTCTCCAACGTCACCCATTCTCAGCAACTTAATTCTCTTGGGTCTTCTCCCCACATAAGAAAAACTAGCCAGCTTACTTCCCATAGGAGAAAGCAACAAGAAATTTTTAGTAACAAATACTCCAAGGGCATACTAAATCTTATCTCGTTTGCAAGAGACCTCCAGGATGAGCCAATCTGAGCTATCCATACTCTCCAACTTGTCATCGACCTGCCTTTTCCAAAAGCAGCACAAGGTCCATGGAAACCAGCCCAGAGTCTTTGCAGGGAACCTAGCTCAGTGACTAATCTGCTGAAGCTAGGAAATACTTTAATTTAAAAGTTCTAAGAATAAAAATAAGGAGTTGTAATAAGGCATCCAGACCTGGAGAACGTATACAGGTAAGTCCACGGTGAGCAGGGGATGGACCAGAGGGGGCTGCAAGCTGAGTGCAAGTGGCAAGACTCCTTCACCTGAGGGGTCGTCCTGGGGAAGCAACAATGAAAACATCTTTCACATGATTATTATACAAAGCATGGCAACATTTCCATCTTTGCTAGAAATTCCTCTTTCTTGTGGCGCTAAGTGTAACTAGTCCCACCCATAGAGTCTAGGTAAGGAAGCAGGCCCAAGGCACTGGGCCCTGAACCTTCCATCATCTGACTCATCCACTCTCCTCAGACTCCTCTCTGGGGACTCTCATGTGCACCGACACTCCAAACACCTCCCCTCAAACACAACGCCCATTTTCTTGCCAAGACTACTCCTGCACTCCCTTCACTGAGTGCCAGGCCTCTGTCCACAGGTGCTCTCCAACAGCCCCCTCTGTGCCAGCCACTTCACAAGAGAGCTGAGAGGGACCAGACAGGGGTCTATGGGCAGGTCTTCAGGCAGCTAATTAAGAAAATGGGTAGTATTTGGGATCTGCCTATATATAATCCTCAAGTCCAACCAGTTCACAACCCATCACTGTGATGTCATCTCAGGCTCACATCTCATTCCTCCCATAGCCTCAAGAACCTTCCATGGATCAAGCAGTGAACATTATTATTCTCATTTTATAGATGATAAAACAGAGGCCCAGAGTGGTTAAGTAACTTGCCCAAGATTACACTAGCTGATAAGGGGCAGATAAAAGGGCTCAGACCCAGGTTTTTGACATAAAAATTTTTTATTTTAATTGGATACCTCTAAAAAATACTTACTCCCTTCCCAAACAGCTCCTTTTCTACCTATGGCACCAGGTTTCCTCTAGTTTCCATTTTAAAACCTGTAACTCTTCCCTTCTGATATGCAAGCTGTACCCATGCGCAGACAATCCTTGCCCAGAGGTTTCTGATTCCCTTTTCCCTCTCTACTCACTGCCCTTTATCTTTGGGGGTGCTGTATCTCTTCACAAGCTCTGAACTACTCTAACACTCCTGGTCCCATACCTAAAGAACAGGTTTTCTTATTCTTCTCTGCAGACAAATCTTCCTCAGTCTCCCGCCCCAGCCAAATACTCACAAGGGCCTCTTGTTTTCTACATTAGCAAGAACATCTTACTGTGCTGCTCTTTTAGGGCCTCTTCAGGCCCCACCACTGACTTCTGCCCCTCATTTGCTACCACTACCAAGCATCCATGCACACTGGTTCCCTTCACCTGTCTACATCCTGCCTCTTCAAAAGCAGTGAACCTATTCCCTCCATGAATGCTCTGAATGACAGGACCAAAGATACCCCTTCTAATTCTCCCTCCAAGTGTCACAATCAGCTCAGCACACAGATGTGCTCAGTCAGCTATGATTCTCCCTTCCCAGGTAAACAGTAATCTAGGACCCAGAGAGCCAAGAATATGAGGCATGACTGATGAACAGGTGGCATGTCACTGAGCCAGTCATAGCCATGTATCAAACTCCGCTTTAAATCACTTCTTTCCCAAAACCTCTCCAAAATCTCTTATTTCCCATTCCAGACACTAAAAAAGAAACTGAAAACTGAGGCATACATGGAGCTGTTGAAATAGTTGCAAGGCAGGCACCTGCTGCTCAGACACAGCAAGGTCTGACAGACAGTGGCCTTATCCCTGAAGGACTCTGCTTGGTGGGGGAAGAAAGCACCTTCAACATAGTACATCAAAGGTCACCACCCCTTGGGGCGATAGTAGTGCCCAGGGCACAAAGGAAGGAGTGACCAAGGTGCTTGAGGAAGCGAGTAGAGAGGCGTGGCACGAAGTCAGTAAGCCAAGGCTCTGGGTCAGGCATCAACTGCTTGGCTGACCTCGCCCCTCTCCAGCACTGACGGGGCCCCAGCTCTGGGTGCTCAGTGTCCATCCTCTCTGTCCCTCAGGTATTGTGGGGCTGGGGGTTGCATGGACTCCATGCCTGTGCAAGGAGGGCCAGGTTCCCAGCTAACTACCCAGAGCCCCAGCCCCTCCTAATCACAAGCACACCTACTGGGCCAGCGACCTTGGACACAGGTGACTGATGGACTCTGCATTTTCAATGTGCCTTCTCCTGCTTCAGGGCCCGGGGGTCCTTCCTGACGCTGCGGCCCCAGCCCTGGGCCTGGTCTCACCTTCTGGAGCCTAGAGCTGCTTCTCAGGTGAGGGCCTCACAGGCCTCTTCCCTTTTGATTTCAGTGCCTTGCTCAGCCCTTGTTAGGGAACTCTGCCTACCCCCTACATCAGTCTTCATATGTATGATGGAACGGTGCCTCCAGGTCTCCTGGGGTCACGGTAGTCTGTCTGAGGGTCCAGCAGACAGCAGGGGCATCTGCTTGCCTTGGGGTGATGTGTGCTTGGTGGTGGCAGGCAGCAAGACCCCCACTACACCTTGGGCCCTGCAGCCTGAGCCCAAGAGGAGTCTATGCCATAATTGCTACCAACCCTGTCCTCACTGTTCATCTGCTCCCCTTCAATTCTCCCAGCTTGTGCCCTCATATATTTTCTGTCCACGTGACACATAAGGCCCCTTCCCTGTCTGCCGTTTTGAGTGCTTCCCAGGAGGCTCTGCCCCAGGGTGGGCAGCACAGGGAGGTCACCAAGGTGGCAGCACCAAGGATACTGAAGACCATTGCCAGGCGCTCCCTGGAGCTGCCCAGCTGTGTGCTAAAAACTCAATTAAAACATCTTACCTCCTCCTCCAAAGAAAAGAGTCTACATGGCCAGATAAGAGCACAAGGGCTTCCTGCGGCCAAACCAGGAAGAGTATGATTAGCTGCACTTCATCTTGATGGAAAACAGGTGCAGCAGAGGGCCATGAGCCCATTCACATTTTAGGAGAGTAACTCAGAGGTCTGGAAGGTACACTGCACTGGGAGAAAGCCAGATACAGAGATGACGGTAAAGACCAAATAAAGGCAGAAGTCTGGACAAATGCAGTGTCACAGGGTAGGAAGGAAGAAGTGGGGCTATGAAGAGCTTTAGGGTAAAGAACAGGACTTGGGGACTGTTCAGAAGCAGGGTGGAGATGGGTGGTGAAGAATTAGGCAGCTGAGATGAGGTCATCAGGAAGCAGGGCTTGTGGAGAGTTGACGGTGCCAGTACTGAGGGGAGTCAGCAGCTGCAGACTAAGGTACACTAGTCTTGCCCAGCCTGGTGTGGCCTGCCTCCAGTGTCTGCAGACTGCTTCCTCCTGGATCCCTGGCTCTTACCTGCAATAGCTGGACCTGAACACACTGTACCCCGGCCGCTGGCTCTGGTCCCGTCAGACCTCCGCTTGGCACCACAACATCCCCACACAGCCAACTGCTCTGGCTTGTGTGGAAGTGAGTAGGACTGATTTTGTCACCTTTTATTTTACTTTGAGCAGGCCCTGAGGATCCTAAAATGAAACAGACAAACCAGCACATCCAATATACAATCTACTGGTCAGGAACCTATCCTTACTGGGGTTACACTATGGGAATTACACTGTGTAATTCTGCACAGACCAGCAGACTAAAAAGTACTCAATGAGAATAACTGCAAAGTTAAGAGGTTAAAAAAAAAAAAAAAAAGACTTTGATTAGGTAATTTAAAAAGACAGTCATCAGACCAAAATTGCCCATTGCTGGAGGACAGAGCTCTTCCTTATCCATCTAACTCCAGCAGCTGCTGACATCCAGGACATTTCATTCACTGGTAAAGCAACCACACTGAGCAACAGTAGCATGGAGAGAAGATGGGAAGGTGGCAAAAGGCCATCATATCCCACTCATGCTCAATTTGGCCTGCTAAAGAACTACCAAATTCTTCCAAATGTTGTTTTTGTCCAGTTTCCTTTTTTAAAAAATGACTTAATTAGTTTTATAAAAAATACACTTTTATTAAAATGAATTATATACAAAGAAGAAAGGAAAATCCTAACACCCAGAAATAACCATGTTGTCATTAGGAAGCACTGGAGCCACTGAGAGTAGGAGCTCAGAGCAGGTGCTAGAGAGTTGAGTCCTGGCTCCACCACCTAATTTGCCATGTGATGATGGGCCAATAACTTAATCTCTGGGTCTCAGTGTTCTCTGCCTATAAAATGGGAATAGCCTCTAAATCATAAAGTTGTTGGTAGGCTTAAACAAATAAATATGTGAGAGGAGCCTAGAATAATACCTGCCTCAGAAACTCCAAAGCATTTTAGCTGTCATTAATTGTTCTGTCCAGACACCCCTGGACACATTTACACAGACACATTCACAATTTTAAAAGTTATCGATTAAGTAAGTTTGGCTGGAGATCTATTTTTGCTGTCTGTAAAGGAGAGGAACAGTGAGAGGAATGGTGGGAAGAAGCACCTGCAGAACACCTGACTGAAACATGCTTTCTCATTCAATGCATTTTTAGGAAAGGTCACACGTGGAAGGTAAGGATCTGAAAGTTGGCTCCTTAAAAAAACAATCTATGCCTGCAGCCCCCTGAAAGGTCTTCTCATACACCCAAGAGTACTGGAGCCCAGGCTTAAGGATGCCCATAGCCACTGTCTTAACTAGTTATTTTGTGCTGCTATAACAGAAATACAACAAGTGGATGGTTTTAACACACAGAAATTTATTCTCTCATATTTTAGAAGGCTAGAAGTCTGAATTCAAGGTACCAACTCTAGGCTTTCTCTGTTGATTCTAGAGAAAGGTCTTGCCTCCTTTCAACTTCTGTGAGCCTGGAGATCTCCAAGTGTCTTGGCATCAATCTTCCCCTGGCTCTAGGAGGTTCTCAGCACAAGGACCCTGGGTCCAAAGGACATGCTCTACTCATGGCTCTTCTTTATTGGTGGTACTGAGATTTCCTCTCTCCCTGATCCCTTCTTTCCTCTTTTACCTCTTGTAAGATAAAAGGTAACGCAGGCTACATCCCACGGAGACTCAGAGCTGTGACCTGAGTGAGGGTGCTGACTTAAGTAAGGGTGATAGATCCCACTTAATTCTGCCTCATTAACCACAGGCAGAGGTTAGGATTTACATCACAAAATGGAGTACAACCTTATAATCCTGAGACTCATGGCCTAGCTAAGTTGACACTTATTTTAAGGGGACACAATTGGATCCATGACAAGCACCACATGAAACACAGGAGGAGAAGGGGCCTGGGCCCCACAGGGTATGGCTAACCTACTCCTCAGCCCACGGCAGTTGGCTCCGAGACTCCTGGCTCAAGAAGAAAAAGCAAAACCTTTACCTGTTAAAGACACTAGGGCAGGGTGTTCTGTTATATGAGCCCAGATAATCCAACTTGCCATCTGCTAATTTATCATGACCATTTAAGGTGGCTAAAAAATTAATATACTTCCTGTGTTAATTTAGCTAGTATGTTTATCTAGGATATCTAAAAGCATGAGAGAGCAAAACAAAAGGTCTACATACTTAATCCCTACAAAGATCATGAAGCCCTAATCATCACTAGTCACAGATGTCGTGGCAATGTGACCAATCTAATACACCAATCAGAAGAAAAATAATTTCTTTCTCATTGTTGCCCTTTTAGAGCAAGGTAATCTTCATACTGAACAGAATTTTGCTTCAACAAATATCAACATTTATCCAAAACACAGAGACCCTCCCCACACACACATACATACATATATACATACCTATACACACACACATTCATACACATACACACACACACGGAGCTCTGGTGACACAGTGCCTAAGGCATTTGACTGCTAACCAGGAAGGCTGATGGTTCAAACCTACAAGCCACTTGGCAGGAGGAAGACTGGGCAATCTATTTCCATAAAAATTTACCACCTAAGAGACCCAATGGGGGTTGTTATGAGTCAGAATCAACTTGATGACAGTGGGTTTGTTTTGTTTTATATGTATACATATATATTCAAGAGACTAAAAGGCAGGGATACCTATGTTCATAGCAGCACTATATAAAAGAGCCAAAAGGTGGAAACAACCCAAATATCCATCAACAGATGGATTAAAAAATGTGGTATAAACACACAATGGAGTACTACCCAGCCATAAAGAGAAATTAAGTCCTGATATGCACTACAATATAGATGAACCTTGAAAACATCTGCCTATTCTACACATTTCATAGAAGTAACATCATATAATATTTGTCCTTTTGTGACTGATTTCACTTAGAATGATTTCAAATCCACTGCCATTAGTCAATTCTGACTCACAGTGACCCTACAGAACACAGCAGAACTGCCCCATAGCATCTCTAAGGCTGTGTATCTTTATGGAAGCAGACTGCCTCATCTTTCGCCCACACAGTGGGTAGTGGATTCAAACTGCCAACCTTCTGGCTAGCAGTTGAATGCTTTAGTCACTGTGCCACCAAGGCTCTTCATTAAACAGGATTGTAGTAATAAATTTTTATTCATATGATCAATGCATTTTAAAATACAAAAGTAAAGAAGTGATTATAAAAAACAAAATGAAATCCCTTGCGGTGTAGTAAATGACTTAGTGTGGCTTTTCCACCCATAAGTCTTTGTAAACTCCAAGGTGGGATTTTCTATGAGCAACTGAGGAGCTCCTGATTGCTGAAGGTATCCACCTGGAGTATTTCTGTTGGGCGTGGCACAAAACAATGTTCTGGGAGGTGCCCACTCTCTCTCACGTGCTTAGAGTTCTGATGATGTGATTGGCTAGTTTAACC
>NW_006921869.1:3663303-3663978 GCF_000298275.1 Orycteropus afer afer
GGGAGGCAGCATGTCTGGCCTTGCAGTAATAGGCCTTGGGTTACTGCTGGTAATCCTATCTTCCTCTTGTGGGATTAGAGGAGGTCAGAACATGTGGCCTTCTTGCTGTTTGTGCATCCCTTAACACTCAGGAACTACTACCCTTACATTGACACATGTTCTATCAGTTTTGTTTCTATGCAAATATACTCACAAATGACATTCTGGCTGTCAAACAGTTACTAGGAATAGATCTGCAACAAACAATAGCTGGCCCATGGTACCTCTGCATATATCCCTAGACGTTCCCTTGAGATGAATTCTAAAGACACGTAATTGCAAGGCCAAACATCAGACATTTTTCTTAGCTTTTGAAAACATTACTAAATGGCCCTCTAGAAATGTCACAGTGGATCCTCAGGGACGCTCCCATCAGAAGGCATGAAAATGTGCCCCCTCATATTTAAGGGCCCTAATATATGGCATAAATAGACTATCAAGCATAACTCAAAATGCACAAACAGCAGAACACAAACCAGATGATTGGGACCTTCTAAAAATTAAATTTTTAGGTGCTTCCAAAGACTTCTCCAAGAGAGTTAAAAGAGAACCTACAGGAGGCGGGGCAAGATGGCGGACTAGGCAGAAGGATTGCACAGACCCTCTTCAACAAAGAAAAGGGAAACCAATAAATAC
>NW_006921869.1:3669563-3670841 GCF_000298275.1 Orycteropus afer afer
AAAAAAAAAAAAAAAAAGTGCTCCCATTCATTTTGGCCAGTGCAAGGTTTTTAAACCCTCTGCAGGAACCACGCTCCACTCTGACCTTGTTGTTGTTATGTGCTGTCAAGTCATCCCCGACTCATAGCGACCCCTCCTTGGGTTTCCGAAGTGGTATCACTACGGAAGTAGATTGCCCAACCCTCCTTCTGAGGAGGGGCCACTGGGTTTGAACCGCCAGTCTTCTGGTTAACAATCAAGTGACTTAGGCACTATGTTACCAGAGCTTGTCTTTCATGCCTAGTAGCATATTCTGTGAAGTGCTTGCTCATGCCTCATACCCTAAAGAGCATTCATCTTTCTTAGCAGCTTTAGCTTTCTTCTCATGTTAAGCTATTTTTGGCCAGGTAGAAATGCTGACAGATCCATGGCTGTGTTCTTCCATTAGCCTGCTTTCCCTGGGACACAGTCATAGTGACACAGAGAAATCATGGATCCTCTGGGGTTAGTGGCTCAAAGGTAACAGGGGTTGATCATAATACAGTTGATCGTAATACCTTACATGGTGGTTGTGAGGATGAAATGAGTTGCTATATGTAAAGGACATAAAATACCACAACGGAAATTAAGTGCTTGCTAGTATTATTGCATCCAACTGTGTGAATAATAAATTGTGGACAACATTGTGAAGAACGGGAGTTCCATAACAGTTAATTGTGTTCATGAGGAACCTGTACATAGACCAAGAGGTTGCTGTTCGAACAGAACTAGGGCGCACTACATGTTTTAAAATCAGGAAGGGAGCGTGTCAGGGTTGTATCTTTCACCATACTTATTCAACCTGTATGCTGAGCAAAATCTGAGAAGCTGGACTATATGAAGAACATGGTAGCAGGATTGGAAGGAGAACCACTAACAACGTACGACATGCAGATGATACAACCTTGCTTGCTGAAAGTAAAGATGACTTAAAGCACTTACTGATGAAGATCAAAAACTATTGTCTTCACTAGGAATTAAACCTCAACATAAAGAAAAAAAAACAATCCTCACAACTAGACCAATACGGAACATCATGATTGCAAAAATGGCAAGGAGGCCACATGTTCCGACCTCCTCTAATTCCACAAAGGGAAGACAGGGTTACCAGCAGTAACCCAAAGCCTATTACTGCCAGGCCAGACATGTTGCCTCCCTCCAGTCCTTTCTCCAACCGTTCCTCCCAGAGCACCCACCACCTCTCTCCTGGGTTCGATAATTCACTGCAGTGGCCACACAGAACTCACGGATTACGGGGTT
>NW_006921869.1:3671336-3687580 GCF_000298275.1 Orycteropus afer afer
CACGTGAGAGAGAGTGGGAACCTCCCAGAACATTGTATTGTGCCACGCCCAACAGAAATAACCCAGGTGGGCAACTTTAAAATCAGGATCTCCTCAGTTGCTAATAGCAATTCCCACCTTGGAGTTTACAAAGACTTATGGGTAGAAAAGCCACACTAAGTAATTTACTACACCACAATGATAAATGGAGAAAATATTTCATTTTACTTGGTTCCACAAGCAGCACTCATGGAAGTATCAGTCAAGAAATCAGACATCGTACTACACTGGGCAAATCTGCTACAAAAGACCTCTTTGAAGTGTTAAAGAGCAAAGATGTCACTTTGAAGACTAAGGTGCACCTAACCAAAATCATGGTATTTTCAATTGCTGGATAATGAATAAGGAAGATCAGAGAAGAACTGATGCTTTTAAATTGTGGTGTTGGTGAAAAATACTGAAAATGCCATAGACTGACAGAACAAACAAATCTATCCTGGATGCAGTGCAACTGGAATGCTCTTTAGAAGCAAGAATGGCCAGACTTCATCTCATCTACTTTAGTCATATGGTCAGAAGGGACCAGTCCCTGGAGAAGGATATTATGCTTGGTAAAGCAGAGAGTCAGAGTGAACAGTGAGACCCTCAATGAGATGGATTGGCACAATGGTTGCAATGATGGGCTCAAGCATAGCAAGGACTGTGAGGATGGCGCAGGACAGGGCAGTTTTGTTCTGTTGTACATAGGGTTACTGTGAGTTGGCGTCAACTCAATGGCACCTAACAATTATTACTGCTATTTATACATTTTAAAATGCTTTGACCTTTATTCTTTATGGCATTTTAATACATCCCCCCCCAAAAAAGGTCAGCATTCATTTGCCAATTAGTCCTCATTTCCCAGTAATTTAGAGACTACCTTTACATATACAGATTAATATGGCTGTAGGTTTGTTTCTGGTTCAGGGCCCTGCCTGTGAGGCACTAGGGCTACCCATACCATCTTCAACTGTGATGGCCTTGTGCTAGGTTTTAACAACTATAGCACAAAGCCCTCTATTTTCTTAATGCCTCCTTAGGATTCCTGGCCCTAAGTTCTTCCACAATTTTCCTGAAATTTCATTGGAATATCAAACGGAACTACATTAAAATATTTTGGAAGGAAATCACATTTTAGTAATAATTCCTTCTTTTTTCTATCTCATAGCCCGCATTTTATCTGTCAGCAAATTGTGCTGGTTCTACCCACTTCTCACTACCACTCAGCCATCACTAAATCAATCTCTTGCCTGGACGACTACAATAAGTGCCTAACTATTCTTGCTTCCTCCCTTGGCACCTTAGGTTTTTTTTTTTTTTTTTTTTCCCCAGAAGAGCAGGAACAGTGATCTTGTGAAAAAATATCATGTCACATTTCTACTTATGGGTGGAGCTAGTAACCAAAAGGTTGATGGCTGGAACCCACCCAGAAGTACCTTGGAAAATAGGCCTGGCAATCTGCTTCCAAAAGGTCACAGCCTTGAAAAACTCATGAAGCAGTTTTACTCTGCAACACAAGGGGTCACTGTGAGTCAGAACTAACATTTTCCTACATCATTCCAAGTGGCAGCCAAGGCCCTGATAATGACCCACACAGTCCTATATAACCGGGCTTCACATTCCCTCTAATCTCTTTTCTTAAACCTCTCCCCTTGGCTTAATCTGCTCTAATAACAATGGTCTCTGCTTCTCCTGGAAGCCTTTGCAGTGATTGCTCCCTATATCCCAAAAGTTCTTTCCTCTAGATACACAAACATGGCCCCCTTTCTCACGTTTCAGGGATCTATCTACTCAGATGTTATGTTCTCTAAGGCCATCCTTGCCTGTCCTACTTAAAGCTGCAAATCGTCAGAGACTTCTTTCCTTGTTCTCTTTCTTCACTGCATTTGTAATCTGTTCTTACTCTATTTTTATTGTTTTGGCATGTTTCCCACTCCCTTCACTGGAAGGCAAGCTGGGGTGTTTGATGTGTCCACCACCATGTCTGGCACCTAGAAGATTGCCTGCCAACAGGAGGCATTTGTTAAATGCAGAGAAGTCATCTTGTCCAAACCACCGACTCTTCATCTCTCAGGCAGGTGGCGTTTCCTCCATTTAGTTCCTGTCCACTTGTTTTCTCTCAGGTGTTTCGTATTTTTGTCATTATTATAAACCAGAGATTTTCTACCATTGTGTTTTCTAGCCAGTTTTGTAGCCATGCAGGAAAATTCCAGATAGTATACATTTATTCTGTTACTGGTTATTTAAATATCTTCTAAGTTCTAGTCATTTTTGAACTGACTCTCTTGGGTTTTCTAATAAACAGTTAAATTTCCTCTAAATTATTATATGGTTCCTTGCTACAGTTCTACTGCATTTTTCTTGGTCTATTTCAATGGCAAAAACCTCCAGCTTATGTTAAATATCAAGGGTAAAAATGGTGATAAAAGTAAATCTCTTTTATGTAATCTAGGTGTGTGTATACATCTTTGACAGTTCACCATGAAGTTAGTTTGGGTCACAGAAACTTTACTATATACAGGGGTGCTTTCTCATTCCTATTTCCATCAGTAATAAATATCATTTAAAAAAGAAAATCAAATACAGGATCTGTTAAGAAAACAATAAAGTTTTTCACTGATCTAGTATTGTGATAAACTATTATTTCCCCTTGGCTGATTTTAATTTGTATTCTCACTGTAATAAACCACACCATGAATATAACTAACAACTTTCAGTGTTCTGTGAGTCTGTCTAGAAAATTGACAAACCTAATCTACTTCCGTAGTGATACTGCCTCAGAAAACCAAGAAGGGGTCGCTATGAGTCGGGTCCGACTGGATGGCACATAACAACAAGGGTGATCCTGGGGACCTTCAAACTTAACTGATTTGAGAAAAGATAGTGGCCTTGGGGACTTCCAAACTTTGCACATAGCCTCAAAGTCCCTCCCTCAAAATAAATATAAATTATAAACGGAAAAAATAGTAACTTCATAGTGGAAAATCCTGGCAGACAACACCTTAACCCAGTAATCAAAGTTAACATTAAAACCCACTGCTGTCCACCTGGATCTGACTCATAGCAACCCCACCTTGGGTTTCCGAGACGGTATCACTACAGAAGTAGATTGCCCAACCTTCCTTCCGAGGAGTGGCTGGTGGGTTTGAACTGCCAGCTTTCTGGCTAATAGTCAAATGCCTTAGGCACTATGTCACCAGAGCTCCCCAAAGTTAATCATGTCGATATTATGTACCCTGATATGATGCAATGAGAAGGGCATATCACCTCTGGTTCCAAAAAACCCATTACCCCAGTGTAATCATGAGAAAACGTCAGACAAACCCAAACTGAGGGATATACTACAAAGTAACTGACTAGTACTTTTCAAAAGTGTCATAAAAGACATGGAAAGACTGAGGAGCTGATACAAAGGAAAGTAAGGAGACTTTACAGTTGAAGGCAACATGGGATCCTGGACCAGATTCTGGAACAGAAAAAGAACACTGGTGGAAAAAAAAAAAAGGTCCAATCCAAATAATGTCTGTAGTTCAGCTAATAGTGAAATTAACAGTATTCACTTCTTAATTTTGGTAAATATACCAATTACCTAAGATGTTAACATTAGGAAAAGTATGATGAAAGGTGTCACTATGGGAGGATACAAATTAAAATCATCAGAAGGAAGAGGCACATGAGGCAGTCAGGATAGCCCCTAACATGAAGCTTTCAGCTGTCCTCTCCCAGTGGAGTTGTAACAGGGCTAACTTCTCCCAAAAACCATGTATGACAATATGCATGGAGTTTCACCAGCCAGGGAAGCAATTCTTCTGTGAGTCTAAAATCATCTCCAAATAAAATGTTGGGGGTGGGGAGTGGGAGCAGGCAGCAGCAGTGGCAGACACACAATTGTCCCCAAAGGTTTTAGAAGAGAGACTGTGGACCTATATTTATATTTCCTCTATCATTCAGATGGTTCCAGTACTTTGAAAGGATTTTTCAAAAAGGATATATATATATAGGTGGCCAAACTTAAGTCTGCACACTTACAAAGAAATTTTTGTCTTCACATTATGAATGCCAGATATTTGGCTGGTACAAGATTTACATTTCCCTTTAAACTCTAATGTCTAAATCAGTGAATGCATAAAAATCTTTGATCACCACTGGAGGATTCCAAGAAACCAACTCATTATTTGAAAACAGATAAAGATTAAAACGTTTATCCTGATTTTCCTGTATGAACTGCATCTCAGAGTATGAGAAGTTTCTCTTTATAGAAGCATTCTAGCTAATAAATGAGAAAGGAGTGACAGAATTAGACTACCATCTTTAGATCTATACTCACGGATATTCAACGGTTGCTCAACACAAAAAGACCATCAGACCTCAGGTGGTTCGTAAGACATAATGCTACCTAGGAAACAGTTTACTACCGCCACAAAAGAGAATCAAATTTCAATCAGACTAAGCCCCCAGATGTAATTACTAATTAATAGGAAGCAAAAGATAAAGGGATATGTGATGCAATTAGCAAAATACAGATTGGCAAACTTGACAGAAAACAAATCACCCAGTTTCTTCTTTAACAACTTCATTTAAAGAAAAAGAACAAAGATGGAGAGAGAAACTTACAGATTCGAGAAACTTAAGAAACCTATCAATCAATAATACTGCATGAACTTTATTTGGATTCTGATTCGAAAGATGGTTATACAAAATACATATTTTTATAAATAAATAAAATTGGGACAATTGAAAGTCTGAATACCTGCTAGATACTGGTATTAAGGAAATACTGCTAATTTTGAAAGACATGATAATAGAATGGGGCTATATATTTTTTAAAGTATCCTTAATCTTTTTAGAGATAATGCTGAAATATTTATAAAAACAATGATTTTTTTTTAAAAAAGAAAATATGTCCATAGGTGTCACTGTGATGCAATGCCAAGAATTCAACATGTTTTTTTCACTTAATGCTTGTAATATTCCTTTTCCTTCAAGTTCAAGCTTATCTAAATAGCTATATAAAAAGCTTTTGGTCTCTTCTGTTCATTTTGTTTCCTATGTGTGAATTCTTCCATTCTACAGATTTTTCACCACCATCACCACAACTTTCTTCTATTACCTCTGAAAATTCCATTTTGATACTCTGTGAACTGTGGAAGTAACCCTTTCTAAATCACAATAAACACTGACATGTACAACATTCATTGCAGGGAAATATTTGCTTTGAGAATACTGATTAACAGAAAATAGTAATTTATTTTAAAGAAGCAGCTATGATATAACTAAGAGCTGAAAGTAAGATATAAAACTGAACTGCTGATCCTACAAGTGATGCTGTTCTGTGCTGGATTATTAACCAGAAGATTGGCAGTTGCAACCTACCCGTGGGTCCACGGAAGAAAGGCCTGGCAACCTGCTTCCATAAAGATTACTGCCAAGAAAGCCCTATGGAGCTCAGTTCTATTTTGCAACACTTGGTCACCACGAGTCAGAATCAATTCAATGGCAATGGGTTTCTTTCACCCTACAAACACCCTGACATTTTAAAATTTAAAAATAAGTTAAAAAGATAAATGAAATACACAAAAAATATATGGGGGAAGCAGGCATTAAGAATTTACTGTTACATTTACAAAAGGATTTTCCAGGTTCCTTTAAACACTGTCCCACTATTACATTTTTCAAACGGACTTACATATCGGATTACACAAGTATTGTTTGTCCACCGTGTCTTTTGAAAATTCAAACAAATTGCTGACACTTTACAGTGATTTTAATACCACTCAGGACGGGGGCACACAATACCAGGTGGCACCCAGTGGCTGGCACCACAGAATAACTGCCCCTGGGAACAGTGTCAGCCCCACTCCAGGGTCTTCTCACTTCCAAAGGCCATTTGTTATCAGGTTTCCACCTCTGCTTTCCTGACACCAAGCCTGCTTTTGCTCATTTACCTTAGAAAACTTCCAGATAACAGAATATGCAACCGAACTTTCATGCAGCCATTTTAACTAAATAAAACATGTCCATACTGATGCTGGGAATTTTGTTACTAATTTTTTTAATTGATAAAACTAAAGAGTTGATAAAAGGGCATTTGGAACATTTAAGTAATAGAACACTGAAATGACTATTCTATGTGTTTCCTCAGTGCTTAATTGACAAATAACTCATTTATTTTCATCAGAAGAAAACAGACCTCAAAAACTCATCATTGAAGTACATACATCCTCACCTGCATTGTTCCCAGTTCCTTTCTGCTTTTTTTTCTTGGCTAGTTGAATGGCTCGGTAATCAGTTCTTGCTGAGCCCCCACTTTCCTGAGACCAAAGAAAAGTGTGTCAGTCATTGGATCTAAACAGCAAAGGAAGGGTAGCAAGTGAACTACTGAAATCTGTAAGTCTGCTTTTTGAATGTGAACATATTAAAGCTCCAAAAATCATGCCAGGACCTCCAGCAAAGGCATAAAAAGAATCAAATGCCACAATCAATTAGTGATAGCTAAACAAACTCAGAGTTGGAACAATGTACATAATTTTATTATTCAGAGAAGCAAAGTTTATTCTTCCAATCTAAACATAGTAAACATTTTCATAGAAAGTTATAAAATGAGTGACACACTTCTCTGCTTTCTAAAATGAATAACCAGCTTTTCCTTGGTGACTCGGGGTTAATTTACTATAGCACTTCCCAACATTTCTCAAAATATGCCACAAAACAGTATTGTACACCAGCCAGGGGAAGGTCCTATTTTATATACCCCCTGCAAAGGCCTCCCTGGCAGCAGGTGCTATACTCAAACTCTCATCCACCAAAACAATAATTAAAGTCACTGAATTGAGGAAGTTTACTGATGGAGCCAGACAACAATATTCAAAGAGGACATCAATTGTTGTATGAGTATTTTATAAGAAAAATGGTTTAATGCTTATCACTATAAAAAAAAGGAAGGAAAAAGAACAACCCTCAATAGCTTGTGGCATACCTGAAACCCATTCACCACACACCATTTGTACTCAGAGAAGCGAGGCTGCCCAAGGTCACACAGCTAGCAAGAAAATGAACAAGGGGTTAGGATCAAGGTCTTGCTAGCTCCTCCTGCCTCCACCCGCAGCTCTGGCCCTAGAGATGGAGTGGGGTGTGAGAGAACTACCAAGACACCAAGCCCCAACACACAAGGACTGATTACATCCCTTACCTCTCAACTGTAGTCCATCTCCCACTCCCTGCCCATTTATCTGTCCACTTAGCAACCGTAACAACCTAAGCAAATACGAGGAAGTATAGCTATGACAGTGACAAAATAAGACATAAGGAAAGGAGAGACAGTACTTCTTTCAAACTAGAAATAAAGAAAGCTGGCTCTATGTTAGATTAGTTACTATGTTCCCTCACAATTAATTCTGTTTCAGAAGATCTAAAATTTTTACACAATATAAATATCACCATCAAATCTACCCTGTGCCATAAAGAAAAACAACTATCTGATCATTCACATTTGAAACCGAAGAAAAAGACTCTTTTTTTGTTCGAGTCTTTAAATTATTTTAAATTATATTAAATGTATAATTGATATAAATATAATTAAAGTATATAAAATGTTCAGCCTCAAAACTGGAGAAGTACTTTCACAATTCTCCAGAATGGAGGAGGTTCACAAGCCACTCCCTTTTTTTTTCCTTGTTAATTCTAAGCTTGTGAAAAATATCTGAAATGTTTTTAAAGTTTCCATTAACCTTTAAAGACAGTTTGTAACGTGATTCCTTTTCCTCTGGTCATTAGCAACTCTTAAGGTCATTTTATTATGTAAGAAGCACAAAGGCAAAAACATTTCAACATTATGAAATATTCCAATTATTTTTTAAGGAAAAGAACACATTATCATGGAATCACAGAATTCAACAGGACCTTAGAAATCATCTAGCCAAACACTCTCATTTCAGAAATAAGCGAGAATTTAAGGCTCAGATTTGTTAAGTGATTTGCTCAAGGTCATGAAAACTAGTCAGTTCCAGACTTAAGATCAGAATTCAGATTTCCAAACTTGTAGGCCAGGGTTCTGTCCTCTTTTTTGCAAACCAGTAAGAAACATCTGCATAAAAATGATTAATCCAGAATATCCTCAAAATTGAGTGTAACAGGAGTGAACTATTTGGTGGTGACTGAATATAGCACTTCATACCAAATACAAGTTGCCAGGCACTGCACTGAGGTCGGTATCTTTCTGAGCACTGCAGTTTTCTGCTGGGTTGGAGAGCATAAACTGGGTCACCATTTTGCCTCTTTCCTGTGGCCCAACATCTGGGCCAGGAGGCAAGTTCTGTTCCACTTTGATTGGAGCCAGCAGTTCTGGGACATGGTTGTTTCCACTGGGATTGTTTGAAGGAGTTGGTGTGGAGGTCAAATCCTGCGGATCTTGACTCAAATTCTTCACAGGCAGAGACACCAGACAACCTAGTGCTTCTGCACTTACAGTTTGCACATCATCTGGATTTAAGTTGCTCTGCTGAAGAACCGTGGCCGTTGACCCAAGCATAAGAGGGCTATCCAGACTGGGAGGAATGTCACTGTTGGCCACCAGGACGAGTGGGTCCATCTGCACCAAGGAATTGTTGTTAACAGGAAGGTTCCCTCCCAGAGATGAGTTCACAGAAGTAACATCAATAGTCAAAATTCCAGAGTTCACCAATGCCATGTCTGATGCAACTGCTGAACTATTACTATCACCAGATGCATTAGAGAAGAGAGACACTAAGTCTATATTATTGAGCTCACTTTGTCCTGAGCTGGTAAGTTCACTGCTGGGCGTAAGAGAACTTGCAGCTTCTAGCTGAGATAAGAGATCTGAAAAAGCAATATAGTTTCCAGTTACTTTATGACCTCAGAAGATTAAGGAAATTTTATGTTCAAAATGTTAGCAAGTGACCCATCAAAGCAACATTTACTGTCATATGCAAGTACGCTGTTGCCTAATTTTGACTGACTAGGACTTCCTGTTTGGGACATCAAGGGGACTGACAAAACCAACTATAGAAACAGAATGCTCATTGGGGTGTTTTTTATTTTCACATACACTGTCTCAAATCCTTAAGCTAAAAGAATTCTTCCAGACAGATGAAATGACACAAGAGTAAATAACTTTTCCAAAACTTACATTAACTGAACATTAAATGGCTGATAACATTAAATGGCATTTGAATCCCTACCTTTCAACCTTCAAAGCTTGTACTTTTCTTCTACACCACAGCACCACCTACCTGAGAATATAAAAGTCTCCATGGAACACAAACCTTCAGAAGTCAGTGTTAAGCTGATCTCTCTGGCTGAGTGTACACTTTGGGGCTCAGCTTATGTCAGCTACATCTCATCAAACTCTGTAACCTCACTTCCACCTCAAAATTGACTTCCATCATCTGGAGGTGACCAGTAAGAACACAACTGTCCTGACTGGTCTGACTCCAGAGTCAGCAAATGCAAAGCTCTAGCTAAATAAACAGAACTCAGACATGAGGCTCACCCCTAATGCTCTAGAAATATGTCCAACTCAATCAAGTTTTTTCTTGATGGGTTCCTCAGCCCAGAGACCGACAACTCTACCCTTTGTGACACCCTTACTCCACCACTATTTTCCAACCTTGAGTACCTTCTTCTTCCCTTCTACCCTCTCAGGCAATAATTACCTTGAGAGCAGAGGCCTGCCAGACTCATTTCTGTACCTTCAGCACCTAGCACAGTACCTGGTTCATAAGCAGCATTTAATGATTATAGTAGAAGTAATTCTAATATATCCCTTTTCATTTGGAATCTTAACTTATAGCCAGAACATTCTTCAGGACATGAGGATTATTTTTTGTTCAGTTAAGTAACTTAAATAATCAGAATCCCTAAGGAGAATAATCAATATTAACATACTTCAAAAAAAATTACAATGAATACTCAGAATGGATCATATATACAAGTACACAGCAATCATACCAAATCTGAGACCTCTTTTTAAGCATCAAGCAAACAGGAAAATGGGAGCATAATAAATTTGAGCAAAAGAGCAAGTCTGAATAAACAAAGCCTCTATATTATTCTTTCCCAAGAAATCTCTAGCTACGGCTTCCTGAGTGTACTAGTACCTGACCCAGAGGAAATAATGCAGGGCCCAGAGGAAAAGGTTCTCTTGGTTCTGTGGTTCTACCCCATACACCAAATGTTAGCTAAGCCCACACTCTTACCCTAAAGCTGTGAATGCCCAGAATGCCTATTACATTTATAGTGCAACCTATAAAAGAAATCTACTCTAAACCCAAAAGGTAAAACATGTATCTGGTGGTACAGTGCCTAAGGCATGTGACTGCTAACCAGAAGGTTGGTGGTTCAAATCCACCAGCCACTCTGCAGAAGGAAGATGGGCCGATCTACTTCTGTAAAGATTTACTGCCTTGGAAATATAATGGGGGTCACTGAGTCAGAATCAACTCAGTGGCAGTGAGTTTGGGTTTTAAGTTTTGAGCTACCATAGTACTTCAGTTTTTTAAAAAAGGATCAATATATTAGCACTTTTTCAATAAATCTCTCAGTATCAATGAAGGGAGCTCTAATGACACTAATGGTTTGTGACTGGCTATTAACCTAAAGGTTGGTGGTTGGAATTCACCCAGCTGTGCAATGGAAGAAAGACCTGGTGATCTGCTTCTGTATAGATTATAAACAAGAAAACCCCATCTACTCTGTCATACATGGGGTTGCCTCACTGGCAGCCAATGAGTACCAATAAAACATTTTGAAAGAAAATGGTTATCATTCTTTTGAGAAATTAAAAATTCCACACTAAGCAATTTAACAAGGCTTTTCATTCTGAGAACTATTCAAATTATCTTCCAATGATAAAGATGAGGAAAATGGGAATCTAAGAGATGTCACACATCTGTGGAAAAGAGCCACAGCCTCAGGCAGGTAATTCTGTCTACACCATGACACTGCCTGTCAAATAGGCAGCAATAAGAAGCATCTGTTCATTTAACATACAGGTCTTCCTCAGCCAGGAAAGGACAGGGGAGAGGTAGCCATTGCTGCTACCCACATTCATATAATGTTCTGCCAAAGTGTCTGTGGACAAGGTCCCAGAGGCAGGTTTCTGAGTCCCATGCCATAATGTTGTACAGTGTTTGAAAGAACTATGCTCTAAAATTCTCTCCTCTACATGCATCTGGGCCATTGTATTGTTTCCTCTCTTGTCCTTTCTCCAGGTCTGCACACCCCCTCACCAGAGCATATCCTTAAACACAATTCTATTCTGATCTTTAATAGCTTACTACCTCCCAAAGGAAATAAATCTCCTCAACAATCTGAAATCAACTTCACAGTGCAGAAAGAGAAGAGAAGACAGATTGGAGTGCCACTGCTTAGAAAGAACAACATGACTTTGAAAGAGAAGAGTCAAAGTGAATAGAAATACTGGAGTAACAGGATGAATCCAAGAGAAAGGTCACAGTGGGAAGACACAGATTTAGGAGACAAATGCTAAGAAAATCAACAAAGTGAAAGATTAGAAATTCTTCAAGGAAAGCACTTTACAGACAAGAGAAGAATCAGAGGTCAGAGGCAGGGAAATGACAGGAGATTCTCAAGAGAGACCACTAGGCTTAGTACCCATTAGTACAGGGCTGGTAAGATGTCGCTATACTAGAATAATCAGAACTAAGAACTGGATAATTTCTGAAGAGCGACATTCTTTACTATTCTTCTTTTGGTAGAAACCCTTATACATGTCAAGTACATACATCTCTGTCACTCTCTCAGAGACATATAAGGTAACAAGACCTTGGTGCAGGTTGTGCTGTTTGACCACATGAGTCTTCATGCTATGTTTGGACGTGAACTGTCGATTACAGCTGGAGACTGGGCAGCGGCTTTTCGATGTGTCCACATCCTGGAGGTGCTTCTTAGAGTGAATGTACAGACTACTGCGAGCAGAAAACCGAGCACAGCACCCTAGAACAAGAAGCAGAATGTGAAACTAAGGATTATCAAGAAAACAGTAGCATGGAGGAACAACTCAGAAAAGGAAGGTGAGAAAGTTTGCACAATTTGAAGAATGTAATCAATGTCACTAAATTATATATGTAGAAACTGATGAATTGGCATATGTTCCGCTGTTTATATTCTCAACAACAAAATCAATTCAAAAAACAAAAAAAAGAAACTAGTATACACATTTTTTCATCAGCTCAAGACCATGAGACACTATACTGCTATGCTTTGGCCACCAGTAAGGGACATATATCAAATATTCCTAGGAGCATCATCACAGGCAATGAAAACAGAAAGCAAAGTGCTTTTAAAACGTAAGAGACAAAATAAAAACCTTAAGGAGATTTAAGTTCTGTATCAGCCACTTATAAGACACATGACCTTGGACAAGTCAACTCTGTACCTATTTCTTCACTGTAAAAAATATCGTGGAGGTGGCATCTGACCTACTCTAACTTCACAAGGCGGGGGGAAGGAGGATCAAGATCAACATCAACAGCCCAAGGATGATTCCTATGAAGTAGAAGACATGTGCTATCCTCCAACTGGTTTACTAATTCTGACACCAACCATCTCCCCCTCCCACAACACCACTTTAACAACTGTTGGGTTGTTCAACAATGTGTTGCAATGGCCACACAGAATTCACAAAAAATACTCATGATTATGAGGTTTATTAGGGAAGTAACAGTTTACAATTCAGGATCAGGAACGCTCAGGATACGGTTCTTCAATCAGGACAGGCTTTCCTTCAGCTGTGCCCAAAGGCAAGTCTCTGTGGCCCTTGGGCCCATCTACCTGGCCTCTGCCCTGCTCAGGCAAGTGTTACAAAGTTCTTTTAGCTCTGCCTCTGCCAGAGGCATCTCACTCTGCCAGCAAGGCTCCTGTCTGAAGGCACTCAGCATTTTCATTCTATGGGCTGGGAAGCCCATTGTGTAGTCTGTTGCTGCTGTTTCTCACTCTCTCTCGCCTCGAGTCCAAGAATATGCTCCCCTCCTGTCGCTTCTTTCTTCATGGTAGTGAGATCCCCCCTTTCTGACTCTGGGATGGCTCATTTTAAGCCCAAGGAAAAAGCAAAACTGACCAACTCCCACACTAGAGTTCCATACACCTTATATGCATGGCCTCACCCCCACAGGGTACTAGGCACCTATTTACACCATTAGCAAGCTATCTAATCCTCTTGGTGGGCCACAAACACCTAACATTTGCATAGTCCCACCCAGTCATCTGGTGGGAGTCACAAAGACCATGGTTAGAAGGGCCATACCAAGCAATTTACTGTACCACATCACTCACTACCCAGGGCTGTTGGGAGGACTAAGTCAAGTAACACACATGACTCCTTAAATGTGAAACTACTAAAAAGTTAACCAATCATCTCTATTATGCAGTTACTATAGAAATAAACCACCATTCATCTGTCACTTCATCATACAGTGGTGGCCTGTGTGTTGCTATGACACCCGTTATTTCAAATAGCAGCAGGGTCATCCACAGTGCACAGGTTTCAACGGAATTTCTAAATTAAAACAAACTGAAGAAAGGCCCAGTGATCTCATTCCACCAATTACCCAATAAAAACCCTGTTGTTGTTATGTGCCGTCAAGTCAGACCCGACTCACAGCGACCCCTCCTTGGGTTTCAGAGGCAGTATCACTACGGAAGTAGATTGCCCCATCAGATCCCAAAAGAAGATGGATGCAGTGCTGAAGATGAACATTCTTGATTAGAAGGCACTCAAAATACAGTGGCCACAACAATGGACTTGAGCATACTAACGATCATAAAGATGGAGCAAGACTGGGCAATGTTTCATTCTGTTGCACATGGGTTCACCCTGAGTTGAAGTTAATTCAACAGCAGCTAACAACAGCATAAATAACAATAATCATATGACATTTACAGTCGAAAACCATCTCAGCAAATCACCAAAGGCAACTCCTCTCATTTTACTCCTGAGAAGCTAAGCCCAAAGACCAAGCAATGGCCCTAGTTACCAAGAGTCACAGTGAAGTCCATGCACACACAATTTACCAAAGGGCTTTCCCAAAGAAAGCAATCAGTGTATACTCTTACCCAGCAAAGAAATGTTCCCCATGTTCTGGCCAGCACTGAGTTTTTTTTTTTCTTTTTTTTTAAATTGCGATTTGGGTAAAAGTTTACAGAGCAAATTCACTTTCCATACAACAGTTCACATACACTTTGTCTCATGACATCGACTACAATTTACCACAATGCAACAGGTCCCCTCCCACTTCCTCCCAATAGTTTCCTCTTCCCTGTGTGCATCCCTCCATGCACTCTGCCCCCTTAGCTGTCTCCCTGTGCATAAGCAGTCCTTCTTTCTCCCATGACTGTACACTCCAAGGAGTGTATCTACCTCAGGTAAATGTTCAACTCATATGTCTGTCTTTTGTTTGGCTGGAAGCCACAGGTGTGGGTTCAATTCCAGACCTGAAGGGCAGTTAGGGGCCACAGTCTCAGTGGTTCCACCAGGCTCTATCAGACCAGCAAACCTGCTCCCTGCCCCCTTGTGTTTTTTCCCCAAATGATTTTGCATTTTGTTCCACATTGTTCTCCCTCTCTATCCAGATCTCCTACACAGATCCCCCTCTGGGTGGTTGACAGTGGTAGCCAGGCACCATCTAGTTCTTCTGGTCTCACAGTCGTATAGGCTACGCATCGCATGGTGTACCAGTCGCTAGGACTTGTTTCCATGAATCTTTGGTTTTCTTCATTCCACTTTGCTCTGGATGAGGAGAACCCATCAATGCATCTAGATGGATGCCTGCAAGCTTTTAAGATCCCAGTCGTTACTCGCTAAAGAAAGAAGTGGAACAATGTTTTGTGTAGTATGTTATGCCAATTGAGCTTGATGTCCCCTGTGACTATGGTCCTGAGCCCACAGGTTCAACTACTGACTCCCTCTGGGTAGCTGGCTGTGGCCAAGAAGTGACTACAACCTTGTCCCTTGTCAGCGCTACTATACACCTGGGAATTCTTATAGTACATGTAACACTTAAAGAACCATTGTCTGCCAATCCTATGCATGGACTTGGGTCACTCCCCGCTGCATAGACATACCTAATAGTTCAGTCTGTCCACCCATCTATCCCACTGTATACACATCTCTGCTTTCACTGACAACACAGTACTGTATGTGCGAAAGGGTTCATCTTTGTTGTCTGCACATCCCATATATACCTCTCTCTGTCTTCCACTTCAATACCACCACAATGAACACTCACATTTGGTACACTGCCCCTCTCTTCACCCAAATCAATACTTATCTCTACCTATCTAAGAGTGTTCTCTCCCCTCCACTCCCCTCCCTAGTAACCAACAAAAGAATTTTCCTTCCATAGATAAACCTTTCCTTGACTTTTACAATAATGGACTAATACAATATTTGTCCTTCTGTGATTGACTTATTTCACTCAGCATAATGTCCTTCAAGTTCATCCACATTATGCGGTGTTTTGCAGATTCTTGGTTAGTTTTTATGGTTGCATAATATTCCATTATGTGTATGTACCATAGTTTGGTTAGCCATTCCTCAGTTGATGGACACCTAGGTTGTTTCCATCTTTTGTCTATTGTAAGTAGTGCTGCAAGGTACATGGTGTACATATGTCTGTTCTTGTCACAGCCCTCATTTCTTTAGGATACATACCTAGTAATGGAATAGATGGTCAAATGGTATTTCTAATTCCAACTTTTGAAGGAATCACCACACTGCTTTCCATAATGGTTGTACCATTTTACAGTCCCACCAGCAGTGTATCAGAGTCCCAATCTCTCCACATCCTCGCCAGCATTTTTTTTTTTTTGGAAACCTTGGAAAGCGTTTATTGATTGCTTGTTTCTTTTCAAAACACAGTGGGAAGTGGCTGAAGGATATTGAACAGAGAAATGATATAATCCCAACTTCTGGTAGAGCACAGGCAGTACCTCTGTAGCTCCTGCTTAGGTCAAATTTTTGTTGCTGTTGTTTTATATAGATAGATAGAGATAGAGATTTGGGTGAAAGTTTACAGAGCAAATTCACTTTCCATACAGCAGTTCACATACACTTTGCCTCATGACATTGACCACAGTTTACCACAATGGAATAGCTCCCCTCCCACTTCCTCCCCATAGTTACCTCTTCCCAGTGTCCATCCCTCCCTCCATACACTCCTGCCCCCTGAGCTGTCTCCCTGTGCATAAGC
>NW_006921869.1:3690661-3695864 GCF_000298275.1 Orycteropus afer afer
AAAAGAAAAAAGGTAGAGAAGGAAAATAATGAAGGAAAAATGCAAAAAAAAAAAAAAAAAAGGAACGGGGGTTAACCACGAGAAAAAAAGAAAACTTAAAAAAATAATAATAATTCAACCAGGAACAGGGAAAAGAAAAAAAGCTGAAAACTAGGACCTGGAGGGGAAGAATAAGATTAAGAGTAAAAAGGGCAAAAGTATTAATAATAATAGTTGTTTTAAAACAGACAAATACAAGCAAACTAATCACCGGGAAAATAAAAAGGAAAAGAAAAAAAAATCGGTGGAGGACAGGGCAGGGCACCGAGGCTCCCTCTGAGCACACAGACTGTGATGCAGTTCCTGTGGGCCCAGAAGGTGGGTGGGAGTGGGGGATGGCCGCACCTCCATTCACCAAGCAGGTATGGGGTATAAGAATAACAAGAGGAATGTCGCATCTTTTCAGTCTTGCAGGTCTCGAGTGTCTCTAGGGTTGCTGGAAAGCCGAACCTCTTCTTAAGCCCCTGGGATCTCGGAGAGTACTGTCTCTTTAAATACCCAAAATAGTCAAGATGCTTGCAACATTCAAAATGGCGCACCCTCCGGACTGGCAAAAGCCTACAGCTCAGCCGCTTTTCTCTTCACCTTCTCCATTTATTCCCCAGTCACCAGAGCTGTCCCTGTGCAGTCCCTGGGTAGCAGCGCTGATTTTTAGGTTAATTCTTAGGTCCTACCACCACTCGGGAATCTCCAAGCTGTCTGTGCCATCAGGACACCTCAGGATTGCTGCCAGACCATGGCTCCGTCTGTCTCCCTTTTTGGTATTTTCATGCAAATTCTTCTGCTAATTGGGATTTAGTCCACTTCAAGGCTCAGGGGTCCAGGATTACCTTCTGTGTCTGTGTTAACTGGTTTCCCTTTTGTTGAAGAGGGTCTGTGCAGTCTTTCTGCCAAGTCCGCCATCTTACCATAACTTTTTGCCAGCATTTATTTTGTGTCTTGTTAAACTTTGCTACTAGTGCTGCAGCAAGATGGTATGTCATTGTTGTTTTGATTTGCATCTCTCTAATAGCTAATGATCGTGAGCATTTCCTCATGTTTGTTGGACATCTGAATATCCTCCTTGGTGAAGTGTCTATTCATGTCTTATGCCCATTTTTGAATTGGATTATTTGTCTTTTTGTTACCGAGGTGTTGGCACTTTCTATAAATTCTAGAGATAGGTCCCTTGTCAGATATATCATTGCCAAATATTTTTGCCCAATCTGTAGGTTCTCTTCTGACTCTTTTGGAGAAGTCTTTAGAAGCACATAAAAATTTAATTATTAGAAGGTCCCATTCATCTAGTTTCTCTTCTTTGTGCATTTTGGGCTATGCTTGATCGTCTATTTATGCCATATATTAGGGCCCCTAAATTTGGCCCTACTTTTTCCTTTAGGTTTCACATTTAAGTCTTTGATCCATCTGGAGTCAGTTTCTGTATATGGTGTGAGGTACAGATCTTGTTTCATTTTTCTGCAAATGGATCTCCAGTTTTGCCAGCACCATTTATTAAACAAACATTCTCTTTCCCATTTAATGGATTTCGGCCCTTTGTCAAAGATCAGCTCACCAAAGGTCAATGGATCTATTTCGGGTTTCTCAATTCTATTCCATTGGTCTATGTGTCTGTCATTGTACCAATACCACACAATTTTGACTACTGTGGCTGTATAGTTGGTTTTGAGATCCAGTAGTGTGAGACCTCCTACTTTGTTGTTCTTCAAGAGTGCTCTGCTTATCCGAGATCTTTTTCCTTTCCGTATAAAATTAGTGATTGGTTTCTCCATATCCTTAAAAAATGTTGATGGGATCTAGATTGGGAATACATTGAGTGTATAGATTGCTTTGGGTAGAACTGACATTTTCACAATGTTCAATCTTCCTAGCCACAAGCATGGTATGTTCTTCCATTTATGTAGATCTCTTATGGTTTCTTGAAGTAGTTTTTTATAGTTTTCTTTGTACAGGTCATTTATGCCCTTGGTAAGATTTATTCCTAAGTATTTTATTATTATTGTTATTATTATTATTTTGGTAGCTATTGTAAATGGTATTGATTTATTTCTTTTTCAGCAATCTCTTTGCTGGTGTAGAGGAATCCAACTGATTTTTGGATGTTGATCTTGTATTCTGCCACGATGCTAAATCTCTCAATTAGTTCCAGTAGATTTTTGACTGAGTCTCTTGAGTTTTCTAGGTACACGATCATATCATCTGCAAATAGGGATAGTTTGACTTCTTCCTTACCAATCTGGATGCCTTTGATTTCCCTTTCCTGTCATTGCCCTGGCTAGGACTTCCAACACAACGTTGAATAGAAGTGGTGATAGAGGACATCCTTGTCTGGTTCCTGTTTGGAAGGGGAATGGTTTCAGTCTCTCTCCACTCAGAATAATGTTGGCTTTTGGTTTTGTATGTTGTTGTTGTTGTTGTTATGTGCCGTCGAGTCAGACCCGACTCAAAGCGACCCCTCCTTGGGTTTCCGAGGCAGGATCACTAGCAGATTGCCCAACCTTCCTTCCAAGGAGTGGCTAGTGGGTTTGAACCTCCAGCCTTCTGGTTAGCAGTCAAGTGCCTTAGGTACTATACTACCAGAGCTCCTGATAGATACCCTTTATTATGTTGAGGAATGTACCATTTCTGTTTTGCTGAGTTTTTTATCAGGAATGGGTACTGGATTTTATCAAATGCCTTTTCTACATCAATTAATATGATCATGTGGTTCTTTTTGTTTTATTTATGTGGTGGATGATGATTTTTTTTCTAATGTTGAATCATCATTGCATACCTGATATGAACTCCACTTGGTCATAATGAATGATTTTCTTGATATGTTGTTGGAGTCTACTACTAGCTAGAATTTTTTTGAAGATTTTTGCATCTACATTCATGAGGGATATTGGTCTGTACTTTTTCCTTTTCAGTGATGTCTTTGCCTGGGTTTGGTATCTAGGTTATGCCTGCTTCATAAAATGGGTTAGGGAGGACTCCATCCTTTTCTATGTTTTGATGTCAGTTCTTCTCTGAATGTTTGGTAGAATTCTCCGGTGAAACTGTCTGGGCCAGGACTTTCTTTGTGGGTAATTTTTTATGACCTGTCCAATTTCTTCTTTTGTTATGCATCTGCTCAACTTAGGTAAGTGATGTGTTTCTTAGAAATGTGTCCATTTCATTTAGATTTTCAAATTTGTTGGAGTACAGTTCTTCACAGTATCCTGATATTACCCTTTTTATTTCAGTTGGTTCTGTTGTGATGTGACCCATTCATGGTGTCCCTGGTCTTTGTTCCATATAATTTTCTGTTATTTGTGTTATTTGTATTCTCTCCCTCTGTTCCTTTGTTAAATTTGCCAATGGTTAAATTCGTTTGTTAAATTTGTCAATTTTATTAATCTTTTCCAAAAACCACCTTCTAGTCCTGGTGATTTTTTCCATTTTCTATTTTTTGTTTCACTGATTTCTGCTAGAATCTTTATTATTTCCTTTCTTCTGGTGACTGTAGGCTTTTCTTGCTGTGTTTTTTCTAATTGTTAGAGATGTTGGTTTAAAGTGTTGATTTTGGCTCTTTCTTCTTTTTGGATGTGTGTATTTATTGCTATAAATTGGCCTTTGATCACTGCTTTTGCTGTGTCCCAAAGATTTTGGTATGTTGTGTTTTCATTTTCTTTTGATTCAAGGGATTGCTGAATTTCATTTTTAATTTCTTCTCTTACCCAGTCTTTCTTAAGGAGGGTGTTGTTCAGTTTCCATGTGTTTACTCTCTTTCCATTGACCTTCCTATTGTTAATTTCTAATTTGATAGCACTGTGATCTGAGAAGATGCTTTGCAGTATTTCAATGCTTTTAAATTTATTAAGGCTTGTTTTATGGCCTAACAAATGATCTACCATGGAAAATGTTCCATGTGCACTGGAAAAGAATGTATATTTTGCTGTTGTTGGGTGAAGTGCTCTGTAGATGTCTATAAGGTCAAGTTGGTGGATTGTATTGTTCAGTTCTTCTGCATCTTTGTTGAGTTTACAGTTGTTCTAACATTTACTGAAAGTGTTGTATCAAAGTCTCATACTATGAATGCTGAACCATCTATTTGCCTTTTCAAGTCTTTTAAAGTCTGATTTATGTATTTTGGGGCTCTTTCACTGGGTCCATAGATAGCTATTATGGTTATATCTTCTTGTTCAATTGTTCCTTTAATCATTATATAATGTCCTTCCTTGTCTCGCATGTTGGTTTTTGTCGTAAAGTGAATTTGATCAGCAATTAACATTGCAACTCCTGCTCTTTTACAGTTGCCATTAGCTTGATGTATCTTTTTCCAATCTTTGATTTTTAGTCTATTTTTGTCTTTGTCTCTAAGGTGTGCCTCTTGTAGACAGCATATTGATGGGTTTTGTTGTCTTATCCAATCTGCAACTCTCCATCTTGAGTGTTGCATTTAATCTATTAACGTTCAATGTAATTATCAACAAGTACAAATTGCTGTCATTTTCTTAAGTGTTTTTTCATGGTGTCCCTGGTCTTTGTTCCATATTGTTTTCTGTGCTGAGCTCATTATGTTTATAAATTGTGTTATCATTTCCTTTGTTGCTATTGTTATAGTATTTGCTGAGTATTTGTGCTTGTCCTCTTTTTTTTTTATTGTGATGTGAAGGTTTATCATTTTTCTTTGAGGTTACCCTGTGATTTATAATTTTCTCCCCGAGTTTATAACAGAGTCCATTCTATCTTGCAACTCTCCTGACTTCCTCACCATTTAGAAGTTCTGTAACTACACAGTATTTTCCCTCTTTTGGGTTTGTATTTATCCTCATTTGCCAATCGATGTCTCTGGTTCCCTGTTTACAATCCTGTAAGCTCATTCTACTTTGGATATGTCCATAGCTGTGGTTTCTGGGTTATGTCATCTTGTGTATTAATGGTCTTTTGTTGTTTGCTATTTTTGGTTCTCTGTTCAAAGGACGCCCTTTAGTATCTCTTGTAAGGTTGGTCTGGTTGTAACAAATTCTCTTACGTTTCTGCTTATCTGGAAATCTCCTCATTTTACCATCATATTTGTGGGACCATTTTGCCAGGTATATAATTCTTGTTTGAAAATTTTTCTCTTTCAGGGTTTTATATATACCATCCCATTGCCTTCTCACTTGCATGGTTTCTGCTGAGAAATCAGAGCTTATTCTTACTG
>NW_006921869.1:3697063-3722024 GCF_000298275.1 Orycteropus afer afer
TATGATTTCACTAACCTCTGTACAAATAATTTCAAATATAAGAATCAGTATAAAGCTAATTCCTATGAGGCAGAGGTCAAATATAACCCAGATTTCCATTCTCCAAGCTGCTACACCACTCCATCTCTTACTTCAGCCAGTCTCCCTTCCCTCAGCACTCATCCCTTCCATCTGGGTTCAGCAATTAGCTGCAAAGTCTCACAGAATTTATGAACTCTAGCCGGCCTATCTCTTAGGAGCTCTGGTGGCTTAGTGCCTAAGGCACTTGGCTGCTAACCAGAAGGCTGGCGGTTCAAACCCATCAGCCACTTCTCAGAAGGAAGGTTTGGCAACCTACTTCCGTAATGATACTGCCTCAGAAACCCAAGGAGGGTCGCTATGAGTTAAGCCCGACTCAAGGGCACATAACAACAACAACAACTTATAGGCAATTTATTTATTAAGGAGCAACCTGGATCAAGATTAGCAGGCTACAACTTAGGATCAGGAAGGATACAGGCAGTCTCCCAAATTCAGTGCAGGACAAGTTTCTCAGCTCCTCTTAATCCTGCAGGCCTCCTCTTGGCCCTGCTGTCTGTTTCCACTGGCTTTGTCACTGGACCCCTCCCGGGCCTCTCAGTCTTCAGTGTTACAGCCCTTGCTGTAGGTGTTACAGTTCTTTTAGGAGATTCTTTGCCTCTTTCTCTCTCTCTCTCTCTACTTCTCTCTTCTTTCTTCCTTCTGCTGTTTCTGTCTAAAAAGACCTGTGGGATTGGCTACTTATATACACAAGTCCTTGTCAATTTCAAGGCATAGTCCCCTCCCAATGGAGGATCACAAACTGACCAATCCCCTCTTTGTAAGCCAGAAACACTTCATTTGCTTAGTAGGCTATAGGCACCACATTTGTATAGTCTCTTGACCAATCCCTGCAAGATACATACCAATCACAGGGCAGGCTGCAACCCAGGGTTAGGCAAAAATTATCAAACCATCTTTCTTTACAGGTATCAGGAAATGTCAATCAATCTAGACAAAAGTAACAAGCCCTCTGAAATAGAAAGCTAGGGCTAAAGTAACTCCTTAGAACTCAGGGGTGAAAATCTCTCAAGCTGTTTTTCTAAAGACCTAAGGCCCAAAGCTACATATTGGAACTCATTTCACTACAACCCCATGTACCCATCACCCAGACTCGAGAATTATCAACAAAATTCACACCCTTTCTTGATGAAAACCCTGAAGATTGGAATAGAAAGAAAATTCCCCAATATGATTTAGGACACATATGAAAAGCCAATATGCAACATTATACTTAATAGAGAAAGACTGAGAACTTTCCCCTTGAATTCTGGAAAAAAACAAGAGCACCTGCCACTTCCTTTTGATATTGTATTACAGGTTTTACCCAGAGCAGTAAGACAAGACCATGAGATAAAAGGTATCAAGACTGGAAAAGAAGTCGTAAAATTATCTCTATTCACAGATGATATGATCCTTTATACAGAAAATTTCAGCATCCACAAGAAGATTTCTAAAGCTAACAGAGGAATTTAGCAAAGTTGTCAGGTACTACATCAACAAACAAAAATGAGTTAGGTTTATATGCACCAGCAATGAGAAACTTGACAGAGAAATTAGGAAAACAATTCCATTTACAATATATAGCATCTAAAAGAACAAAATTTTTATGAATAAATCTAACGAGGGACCATCTATGGACATGAAGGACTTATACAATGAAAATTATATAACACCGCTACAAGAGTTTAAAGAGGACTTAAATAAATGCAAAGATGTTCCACACTCTTGGGCTGGAAGACTTAATATTGTTAAGACATCAGTACTACCCAAAGTGATCCAGATTCAATGCAATCTCAATCAAAATTCCAAAAGCCTTCTTTACAGAATTGAAAAAACAATACTCAACTTTATATGTGGAATGGCAAGCGGCCCCAAATAGCTAAAGCAACATTGAAAGAAAACAACAAAGTAGGAGGACTCATACTTCCAAGTTTCAAAACACGTATTACTGCTACAGTAATCAAAACAGCCTAGTACTGGTATAACAATAGACACAGAGACTAATGAGAATTGAGGGTCTAGAAATAAACCCACACATCCACGGTCAACTGATTTTTGACAAGGATGCTAAGTCCATTCAATGGCAAAAGGGAGTCTCTTCAAAAAACAGGATTGGGAAAATTGGATTTCCCCATGCAGAAAAGTAAAATAGGATCCATGCCTCACACCATATATAAAAACAAATTCAAAATGGATTAAGGACATAAATGTACAAACTAAAATCATAAAATTCTTGGAAGAAATTGCAGAGGCAACACTTTGGGGCTTAGCTTTTAACAATGAATTATCTAATATAACAAACATGCAAACAGCAAAAGACAAAATAAATGGGACCTTACAAAAATTAAAAACTTTTTGTTCATCAAAAGACTTTACCATAAAAGAGAAAAGGCAAGCTACCAACTGTGACAGTATCTTTGGAAACCATCTATTTGGTAATAATCTGTAACGCAGTGAATTACTTGGTATGGCTCTTCCAGCCATAGTCTTTCTAACTCCCACCAAATAACTGGAAGGGACTACATAAATGGGAAGTGCTGTGGCACACTAAGGGGACTTGATAAGTTACTGCAAAAAAGGACACGGAGGAGGCATCCTCCTCTGACCTCCTCCAGCCTCACAAGGGGGAAACAGAATCACCATCAGCAGCCCAAGGCAATTCCTATGCAGCCAAACATACCAGCACCCTCCAGCCTTTTTACCAATTTTGATACCAATAATCCTTCCCACGGCACTCACTACTTCTCTACTGGGTTTGATATTTGTTGCAATGGCCACACAGACAATACTCATAATTATGGGGTTTATCAGGAAGTAACAGGTTCCAATTCAGGTTCAGGAACACTAAGGATAAAATTCTTCAATCAGGACAGCCTCATCCTGGCCATGCCTCTCTTTGGCTCTTGGCCTCTTAGCCCAGCCTCTGCCTTGCTCTGGCAAGTGTTGCAAGGCTGCTCTAACTCGTGCCAGTCTCTCAGTTCCACTGTCGCCATCATCCCCATTTTCTGAAGTTAGAGGAGGTCAGGTGCCAGCCCCATGATATTTTTACAATGGTGATAAAAAAAACTGCACTGATTACAGGAAAAGTTTCAGAGCCAATTATTGTAGTTGATGTCAATAAATTAATTGTACATCTATCAAAAGTTTACTTGGCAAAAGTTGTATGATATATTAATTTATAACAATAACAAAGAAGAAAGAGTAGCTGTTGAGACTGATTATGTACAACTAGAAAACCTCATGGGATTTAACTCCTTGGTATGCAGGTTTAGGGTCATGGTTTCATGGGACATCCCAGTTAACCGGCCTGATAACATCTTTAGTACCTCTGTTCTACCTTCTACTTCTATATGTAGTACCTGGTGTCTTAAAAGCTTATGAGAATCAGAACAGGATGAGGACATGGAATATGTGGCTAATATCCTCCATAACAAATGCCTCCTATGTCATAAGACCAGAAGAACTGGATGGTGCCAGGCTGCAATTACTGAAATTTTGATCAAAGATTCCATAGAAGAATCTTGATCAAAAAGGGCAAAAACAGAACAAAATTTCAAATTCTCATGGACTCTAGACTTCCTAGAACCATGAAGGTTTGATAAACCCCTTAAACTACTGCCCTGAGATAATCTTCAAACCTTAAACCAAAAATATCCCCTGAAGTCTTCTTAAAACCAATAAATAGTTTATCTTAACTAGTAAAAAAATGTCTGCCATAAGCATTATGCTTTTTTTTAAGAACTATCTAAGCCACTCCTCAGAAGGAAGATTGGGCAATCTACTTCTGTAGTGATACCACCTCGGAAACTTAAGGAGGGGTCACTATGAGTCGGATCCAACTCAACAGCAGTGAGTTTGGTTTTTGGTGGAAGTGGAATCAACAGCAACTCAAAAGACAGGCACCTTAGGAGGCAGTAAGTTGATTTAATGGGGGAGGAATAACTAAGAGAGTGAAAATGGTTGCATAACTCAAAGTATATAATCAATGTCACTGAATTATACAGGTAAAAATGGTTGAATTGGTATATATTTTGCTGCAGATATTCTCAACAATAAAATAAACTCAAAATAAAATAATAGCAATAAAAGAATTATCAACAGCCAATCTGAAAAAGGGTTTGAGATTTCTCTACCCCCAACATAAGGCTCTTATTTCTCCCACCTCACTAAATAAAGAAGCTCTCAACCAACCACCTGAGGAGTCATCCCTTTCCTCTCCCATTATCATCAACCTCTCTACCAGCTTCTCAACATTGAGACTTGCTGGAAGTTCTCAAGAATGTAAAGTTACCAAAAAATTAAAACAAAGCCATCCACTGCAGCCAGCTACCATTCTTTCCTGCTTCCCCTCCATCATCTCTAGAAGATACCAGCAAAAAGGTTCCTGGTCCACCTTCAATTCATCTCTGGTGCTCTACAGCACAGACCCCGTCTTAGCTACTACACTGAACTAGACACTACTAATCCTGTCAGGGGAGGCCAAGGGACATTTTTCAATCTCAATCCTGACTCATCTCAGCACTGAAAGCTGACTTCTCTGTCCTTTTTCAAACATGCTCTCTCTTGGTTTCAACATCACCACTGTCAACAGTTCTTTCAGCTCCTCCTTAGCCTCTTTCCTGGGATCCTCTTCTATTTTCCCCCCTGAATCTGTGTCATTCTCCAGGGTTCTTTCCTAGACTCTCTTTTTATATTTAATAGTAACAACAATGGTAACTGACATTATTGATATTTATTATTATGTGCTTTGAACTTATTACTGAGCCCTCATAACCCTATAATGTTTTATTACCACTTTGCATGAGAAAAAGAGGCACAAAGAGCTTAAGCTCCCTGTTCAAGTTCACAGAACTAGTAACTGACAGTCTCTACATTTGACCCAAGGCAATGTGACTCCAGAATTCAAGGTTTTAATCACTGTACTATGCTGTCTCTCAACTGACATACTTCCTGGAGAACTTAACTCACTTCCATAGTTTAAAAGATTTCTCAGGTACTGCTTGCTTCACTTTCAGCCCCATCAATTCACCAGGACCCCTAAGCAGAATGTCCCACTGCTGTCTGAGCATCTGAACTAGGAAGGTCTGTGGGTATCTAAAATGCAACATGTCTAATACCTGAAACACCTCATCATCTAAACCAGCCCATTTATGTTTCCCATCTCACCTAACATACTGACCTCAACAGCTCCTTCCCCCTCAAGCCCCACCTGGATCCAAATCAATCACACCAAGTACTGGGACTTCTAACTCCCAGCTACCTCTTTCATCTACCCACTTCTCTCCTCCCTCGTTGCCAAAAAAAAAAAAAACCCAGGCCAGGGCATCATCCTGTCTCACCAATAGTCCTGTCTGTTCATCTGTCTTAAAACCAGCCTGAAGTGACACTCATATATGATCATACCACTTTCTTAAGTATTCAGCTTTCTATCTTGTACCTCTTGGGGCCTCTCACACACTTGTCTTTCTGCCTGCAGTACCCAGACTCGTGTGCTAGGCTAACTCTTCCTCATTCTTTGGCCAAATTCTTTGGTCATTCCCATCCCCCTAAGAACAGTATAGTTGACAATCTGTCTTGGAAGAATAGCCACAATAATCCTCAGAAGGGAAAATGGCTAGACTTCAACTCACATACTACAGTCGTATTGTCAGAAGGGACCAGTCCCTGAAAAAAGATACCATGTTTGGTAAAGTAGAGGGTCAGCAGAAGAAGTGAAGATCCTCAATGAGGTGGATTAATACAGTGGCAGCAACGATGGACTCAAGTATACCAAAGATTGTGAGGATGGGAGAGGGCAGGGCAGTGTTTTGTTCTATTGTACACAGGGCCACTGTGAGTCAGAGTTGACTCAACAGCACTTTACAACAGCAAGAACACCCTGAATGTTACCTGTTTACCTATCTGTACCCCTGACTGGGATATGATGAGAGGAGAAAACTGTGTCTTCTTAATGCCATTTGTATCATCTTCATTATATGCCTATTTTCCAGATAAGGAAACAGGCCCAGAGAAGAAGCTTGCCTGAGGTCACAACCTGGCTAATGGTGGAGCTAAGATTTGAGTTCCTGATCCCCTGACCAACTTAGCCTTATCTCACCAGTGAGCCTATATCCCTAGGGCAGGGTTGGCATCAACAATTCACATACCAAACAGATTTTGGGTCAATGAATTATGTCTTCCATACTTTAAAGGAAATATTTAAGAAGTCCACTTACCTTGACTGCTGTTCAACTGCAATGAGCAGCTAACTTTTATTGAGTCCCTACCATGTGTCAGATAAGGAGCTCTGGTAACATAGTGCCTAAGTCACTTGACTGCTAACCAGAAGGCTGGTAGTTCAAACCCACCAGCAACTCCTCAGAGCAATCTATTTCCATAGTGATACTGCCTCAGAAACCCAGGGAAGGGTTGCTATGAGTCGGGTCTGACTCGACGGTACATAACAACAACAACGCGTCAGTTGTCAAAATAGGCATTTTCCGTATGTTATTTCATGTAATCCTCACAACCACCAAATAAGACAGGTAACCTAAAGCCACAAATCTAGTGAATGGTAGGGCTAGGACTCAAAGCGTGAGTTGCTCATGGCAACCCTATAGGAGAGGGTAGAACTGCCCCACAGGGTTTCTTAGGGAAGTAGACCCAAGCCAAGGTATTTTTAGTAGCCTCATATGCATGTGAAAGCAGGACAATGAACAAGAAAGACAAAAATTAATGTATCTGAAATAAAGAATATGTATTTAAATTGTAGTGTGGGACAAGAATACAGAATATACTGTGAACTGCCAGAAGAACGAACAAATCTGTCTTGAAAGAATGCACATTAGAAGTGGGAATGGCCTGACTTTGTTTCTCATACTTTAGTCATGTTATCAGATGGCACCAGGCCCTAGAGAAGAAGATCATGCTTGGTAGAGTGTCACCAAAAAAGAGGAAGACCCTCAATGATAAACTGACACAGTGGCTACAATGATGGGCTCCACTATAGCAATGGTTGTCAGGATGTTGCAGGACCAGGCAGTGTTTCATTCTGCTATGTACGGGGTTGCTATGAGTCAGAACCGACTCAAACAGAGAATTAGATCACCAGGTCTTTTCCCCTGCAGAATCACCAAGGGATTCCAACTGTCAACCTTCTGGTTAGCAGGCAAGTGCTTAACCACTGTGACAAGAGGGCTCCTTCTAATATACTGCTTCCAAAAATAGAACAATTAATGAGTCAATTAAACATAATGTTTACAACTTAAACTCATTTTGTGTTTAAGCCACTGAAACGTAAATGTAAGTAATTTAAACTTACACATGTCTAAAGCACAAAGTAATGTTTTAAAAATCTACCTTCTACAGGACACGCGAATGGCTTTGTGCCTAGGTGGGTTATGCTGTGGCCTTTCAAATGCTCTGCTCTTGTGAACGATTTCCCACAGCCTTCCACAGGGCAGGTAAACCTCCGGTCATCATCATGTTTCCTGCCCAACAAAAAAAACAAAAAACAAAAAAAAACCAACAGTGATTACTCATACAACTCAAAAACATAAGGTCTCTGAGAAATTTTTTTGTCTAAAATTGTCAAAGAAGAACATAATGCACATTTCACTTTGATTTTAAGGGTGTTTTTTTTCCCCTGTGAAACCAACTATTAACCGTAAAAATTTCTAAATTTAAAAAAATTTCTAATTTAAAAAATTAGGATTTTCAAATCCTACCAATGACTTGTTTCACTCAAAGTTGCTAATCTTTTCTTTCCTGTTCAAAGCCAGGCTTACATAATTTAAACTTCAAAAGGTATCATGGCTGCAAGTAGGGGGAGGGCCAGACACCACCTCCTGACCTGGTATCAGATGATCTCAGTAAAATGGGGAGGGCAGTGTTCAATCAATCATGCTAAGATTAGCCAACAGCTGATCTATTCTCCCTCTTCTTCCCTTTTTAAGCCTCACTGAAACCAGCCTACTTTGAGTCGTTCGTTTTTTTAGAATCAGAATGGGTCTCCCTGTATGCATATTGAATAACTGCTCCAAATATATCTTATGTTTCAATTTGAGTTTTACTTTTACTAAAATGTTACAAAATACACAAAACTACATACAAGCCTACACATTTAAAAAACATCAGTACATTTCAAAAAAAGTCTTAATTCTGTCTCTAATCTATGTGAGATCTCTGGTAGCATAGTGGCTAAGACACTTGCCTGCTAACCAGACGGCTGGCGGTTCAAACCCACCAGCCACTCCTCGGAAGGAAGGTTGGGCAATCCTACTTCCGTAGTGATACTGCCTCGGAAACCCAAGGAGGGGTCGCTATGAGTCGGGGCCGACTCGACGGCACATAACAACAACAACAACAACCCCATAATTAGAAATTCTACTTTAATGACTAAATTGACCCCAGAGTCAGACACTGAACATTAGTGGTACTGCAATCTAGGAACAGCTGGGTCCCAAATGTACTGATGAGGTTGCTTCCACTGTTCAAAAATCCAGCTTTCCCTGCTATAGAGTTCAATGGGTATTACACACACAGTGGACTACAAGGGCTACAAGTCTTAACAGACCCTCTAAAGCCAACATGCAGAAACTGTCTTTTTTTAAGTAACATTTTTATATTAATCCCTCAACCCCAAGTGTGTAAACCTGGACAAAGCACTCAGCATCTCTGAGTCTCATCATAAAACAGGGAGAATGAGAACACTAGCCTCAAAGTGGTAAAGATTCAATGAGATATACAAATAAAGTGCTTAGCCTTCTCTAGACACAAGCCTAGTTCACATTTGAAGTGTCTGTTCAACATTAGGAGAGTCTATTTTACCATATTTAGTTTTAAAAAACACAAAATTATATACAAAGTATACAAAAAAAAAAGCAAAAGTATACACAGAAAAAAATTACCTTTAGGTGATGAGATTCTCAGTGATTTTCTTTTTAAAGTTTTTTAAATTTTCCAAATTGTCTACATTGAGCTCCTAGTTTATTACTTAAAATTACAGAACTCTTCACTAAAGAGGACATTCAAGTAGTCAACAAACACATGAAAAGATGCTCACAATCCTTAGCCATGAAAAAACCAAACCTGTTGCCATCGATTCTCACTTACTGCCACTCTAACAAGGCAGTTGTTACATAGGGTTTCCAAAGCTGCAATCTTTACAGAAGCACACTGCTACGTCTTTCTCCCACAGAGGAGCTGGTGGGTTCAAACTGCCAACCTTTTGGTTAGCAGCTAAGCGCTTAACCACTGTGCCACCAGGGCTCCTCCCTATTTGCCATTAGACAGCAATCCCACTTCTAAGTATATACCCTAGAGTTCTAACAGCAGTGACACAAACAGACATATGCATACCTATGCATTCACTGCAACATTATTCACAATAGCAAAAAGATGGAAACAACATAAATGCCCATCAATTGATAAACAAAAACATGGTACATAAATACAATGGAATACTACCACAGACTAAAAGATTAATGAGTACTTGAAACATCATAAAACGTGGATTAATCTGGAGGACATTATGGTGAGTGAAATAAGACAATCACAAAAGGACAAATGATCACACTTTTTTAAGAACAGATACATATACAGAGACCAATGCTCATTAATGGTTACCAGAGATATTTCAGGGGGCGGGGCACGTGAGTGCTTTCAATACAGCAGACACTATCAGTTTTGCTGATGGAAAAGACAGCATTAAATATGGGTGAAGTAGACACAGTTTGACCAAGGTAAATGAGGTCACTACAAGGAGCACAAAGAAAAAAAACAATGTCTTTGGTAAAGGATATGGTAAATATAATTTGGAAACATCACCACAACCACCAAACAAATGGGTGTGGTTACACAAGTATGTATACTGAGTATGAATAAGTGGATATACGTTCACTGCATAAGTGTATGCACAGAAAGAAGTCTCTGTAGGCACATGCAGGTATGTGTGTACATGCACATATATCCATATACATAATAAACCACATAGGGGACAAAGGTACACATACTTTTTAGACATACCCAAACACCTTGTGAGATTGGTTTTCAGGGTTTGAAGACTCAGTACCATAGTCTTGTGGGACAACTCAGTTAATTAGCATAATATAGTCCATAAAGTGTACAGTATACATCCCAAAGTGGTGAGTAGTTTCTGGGATCTTAAAAAGCTTAGAAGCAATCATCTAAGATATAACTATCACTCTCTATTTGCCTGGAACAAAACAAAACAAACAAACAAAAAAAAAAACCCAGAGAAGAAAGTAATCTACACAGCTGTCTTGGCTGGGTTCTAGAGGAGCAAAATATGTATTCTCTCACATATATGTGGGGAGCACTGGTAGCCTAAGACCTAAGGCACTTGACTGCTAACCAGAAGACTGGTGGTTCAAAGCCACCAGCCACTCCTCAGAAGGCAGGTTGGGCAATCTACTTCCGCAATGATACTGCCTTGGAAAACCAAGGAGGGGTCGCTATGAGTCGGGTCCGACTCCATTGCACATAACGACAACAACAACACATACATATGAAAGAGGGGGGAAGAAGAAAGAGAGGAGGAGGGTAGAAATGAAGAGGGGGGAGGAGAAGAGAAAGAAATTTATCTCAAGGAAATGGTTCATTTAGTTTTAAGGGCTGGCAAGTCCCAAGTCTGTGGATCAATCATCAAGCTGGAGCCTTCTTCTGACTCATGCAACTGCTGGGGATAATGAACTCAAGATTGGCAGGCAATATAGCAGGCTGCTGGCTTCAGAGGCTGAGGAATCCAAGACTGGCAGGTAAAATTGCAGACTGTTGGCTCACAGCTACAAAGGCAATCCCAAGATCAGGAGGCAACACAGAAGGTCTTTGGAACTAGAGATGATCAGCCAAATGCAGGATCCAAAATGAGCAAAAAGTCAGAACCCTTTCCCAAAGCTTTCCATATGTACTAGAAGTAGGCCATACTCTAAATGAAACACCCTTTCAACTGACTGACTGCTCACAGTAGATATCATGGAAGTGACTACATTATATCAGAATTTATATGGGGAATAACAACATCATAACTGCTAAGCCGCTTAGAATCAGAGACCAGCCAAGTTGACACAAAACCTTAATTACCACAATAACTAACAGTCTACATGAACCTCATCTACCCTGAGACCCTAACAACTAGATGGTGTCTGGCTACCAACAACTGTTCACATCAGGGCCACATTAGATGGATCCTTACAGAACAGAAGAAAAATGTGGAACAGAAAAATTCTTAGTAAGCCTAGATTTACTGACAAACACTACTGCCCTGATATACTTTAAACCAAAATTATCCCTCAAGGTCACCTGTTAGCTAACTAACAGGTTGGATCATAAAATAAAGAACATCACCTGTGAGAACTGACCTTCTTTAAAAACAAACAAAAAGCACAACTATGTTGCTGTTAGGTATCATCAAGTCAGTCTGACTCATAGCAAGCCTATGTACAACAAAATGAAACACAGCCCAGTCCTGTACCATCCTCACAATCATTGCTATTATTTGAGCCCACTGTTCCAGCCCATGTACCAATCTATCTCATTAAGGATCTTCTTCTTTTTTCTTCACTGACCCTCTACTTTACCAAGCATGTGTTCTTCTCCAGGACTGGTCCTTCTTTATAACAAGCCCAAACTACAAGAGATGAAGTCTTGCTATCCTCGCTTTTTACCACCACACATCTGTCAGTTTATGGTACAGTGGTGGCTAACACACTGCTGTGATGCTGGAAGCTATGCTACCAGTATTTCAAATACCAACAGGGTCACCCAGGGTGGACAGATGTCAGCAGAACTTCCAGACTAAACAAAGTAGGAAGGACCTGGTGATCTACTTATAAGAAAACCACCTAGTGAAAACCTTATGAATAGCAAGGAAACTGTTGTTGTTAAGTGCCATCGAGTCATCGCCGACTCATAGCGATCCTATGCACAGCAGAATGAAACACCGCTTGGTCCTGAGCCAGCTTCACGATTCTTGCTACACTTGAGCCCATCGCCGCTGCCGTGTCAATCCACCTCGTTGAGGGCCTATCCCTCATTTGTCGATCCTCCACCTTACCAACATAACATCCTTTTCCAGGGAATGGTCCCTTCTGACAACATGACCAAAATATGTGAGACAAAGTCTGGCCATTCTCGCCTCCAAGTATCATTCTGGCTGCACTTTCTCCAGGACAGACCTGTTAGTTCTTTTAGCAGTCCATGGTACTTTCAGCATTTTTCGCCAACACCACAGCTGAAAAGCATCAACTCTTCTTCAGTCTTCTTTATTCATTGTCCAGCTTTCACATGCATATGAGGTGATTGAAAATACCATGGCTTGTGTCAGGCGCACTTTAGTCCTCAGGGGACATCTTTGCTCTTCAGCACTTGAAAGAGGTCCTTTGCAGCTGATTTGCCCAGCGCTATATGTCGTCTGATGTCCTGACTGCTGCTTCCATTGGCGTCGACTGTAGAACCAAGCAATGTGAAGTCTTTGACAACCTCAATCTTTTCTCCATTTATGGTGATGCTGCTTATAGGTCCAGCTGTGAGGAATTTTGTTTTCTTTATATTAAGGTGTAATCCATACTGCTGACTGTATACTTCAATCTTCATCAGCAAGTACTTCAAGTCATCCTCACTCTCAGCAAGCAAAGTTGTATCATCTGCGTATTGCAGGTTGTTAATGATTCTTCCTCCAATCCTGATGCCACATTCTACTTCATGTAGTCCAGCTTCTCAGATTAGTTCCTCAGCATACAGACTAAGTATAGTGAAATGATACAACCCTGATGTACTCCCTTCTTGATTTTAAACCATGCAGTGTTCATTATTTCTGTTTGAACAACAGCCTCCTGGTCTACATACAGGTTCCTCATGAGTACAATGAAGTGTTCTGGAATTCCCATTCTTCTCAATGTTATCCACAATTGTTATGATCCACACACTCAAATGCTTTTGCATAGTCAATAAAATACAAGTAAACATCTTTCTGATATTCTTTACTTTGAGCCAAGATCCATCTGACATCAGCAATGATATCCCTCATTTCATGTCCTCTTCTGAATCCAGCCTGCACCTCTCTGTAAGTTCTCTGTCAATATACTGCTACAATCATTTTTTAATTATCTTCAGTAAGATTTTACTTGTACGTGATATTAATGGAATCATTTGATACTTTCCACATTCTGTGGGATCACCTTTCTTTGGAATGGGTACAAATATGGATCTCTTCTAGTCAGTTGGCCAGGTAGCTGTCTTCCAAATCTCTTGGCATAACCTAGTGAGAGCCTCCAGTGGGGCATCCATATGTTGAACCATCTCAATGGGTATTCCATCAATTCCCAGAGCCTTGTTCCTCGCCAATTCCCTCAGCGCAGCTTCAACCCCTTCCCTCAATATCATTGGTTCTTGAACATATGACACCTCCTGAAATGGATGAAGATCGACCAGTTCTTTTTGGTACAGTGACTCTATGTAGCAAGGAAACTAGAATACTGGAAATGGTAAACCAAAACAGAGTGAATGAAAATAATGACACACTATGAAAAACGTACCTAGTATCACTGAAAAATCTGTGTCGTCGTTGTTAGGTACAGCTGAGTTGGGTCCGAATCAGTGACCCTGTGTACAGCAGAATACTGGCCAATTCTGCACTATCCTCACAATATTTGCTATGCTTGAGCCCTTTGTCACAACCACTATGCCAATCCATCTCATGGAGTGTCTTCCTCTCTTTTGCAGATACTCTACCAAGAATGATATTCTTCTCCAGGGACTGGATGCTTCTGACAACATGACCAAACTATGTAAGACAAAGTCTGGCAATTCTCACTTCTAAGAAGCATTACAACTATACTACTTCCAAGACAAGTATGTTCATTCTTCTGGCAATCCACAGTATTTTCAGCATTCTTCACAACACCACAATTCAAATGCATTGGTTCTTCTTTGGTCTTCATTATTTATTGTTCCACTTTCACATGCACATGAGGCAACTGAAAATACCATGGTTTGAGTCAGGCTCATCTTAGCCTTCAAAGTGGCATCTTTGCTCCGTAATACTTTAAAATGGTCATTAGCAGATTTGCTTAGTGCCAACACATCATCTGATTTCCTGACTGCTGCTTCCAAGGGCACTGATTGTAACTAATTGATCCAAGTAAAAAGAAATCCTTGACAACATTAATCTTTTCTCCATTTATTGTGATGTAGCTTACTGGTCCAGTTCTAAGGATTTTTGTTTTATGGTGCGGTGCAATCCACACTGAAGGCTGTAGTGTGTGACCTTCATAAGCAAGTGCTTCAAGTCATCTTCACTTTCAGCAAGCAAGGTTGTGTCTTCTGCATAATGCAGGTTGTTAATGAGTCTTCTCCCAATCCTGATGCCATGTTGTTTTTCATATAGTGCAGATCTCAGATTATTTATTCAGCACACAGATTGAATAAGTATGGTGAAAGGATACAACCCTGGTACACAACTTTCCTGATTTTAAACCATTCAGTATTCCCTCGTTCTGTTCAAATGACAGCCTCTTGGTCTATGTCCAGGTTCCTCATGAGCACAATTAAGTGTTCTGGAACTCTCTTTCTTCCCAATGTTATCCATAATCTGTTAAGATCCACATAGTCAAATGTCTCTGCACAGTGAATAAAACACAGGTATGCATTTTTCTGGTCATCCTTTGCTTTCAGCCAACATCTATCCAGCATCAGCAATGGTATCACTCATTCCACACCATCTTCTGACTCTGTCTTGAATTTCTGGCAGCTCCCTGTAAATATCCTGCTATAACTGGAGCCTTGTTTTTTGCCTCTTCTTTCAGTGCAGCTTAGACTTGTTCCTTCAATACCACAGGTTCTTGATCATATGCTACCTCCTGAAATGACTGAACGTTGACCAATTCTTTTTGGTATAGAGACTCTGCATTCCTTCTTCTGATGCTTCCCGTATCATTATTTTGCCCTTAAAATCCTTCAATATTATAATTTAAGTGCTTGAATTTTTCTTAAGTTCTTTCAGCTTTAGAAATGCTGGGCATGTTCTTCCCTTTTGGTTTTCTAAGGCCGGGTCTCTGCACATTGTATTACAATCCTTTACTTCGCCTTCTCGAGCTGCCTTTTAAAATCTTGTGTTCAGTTTTTCTATTTCAATTCTTCCATTACCTTTAGCCACTCTCTGTTCAAGACCAAGTTTCAGTCTTTTCTGATATCCATTTTCTTCATTTCCTGTCTTTTTAAATACCTTTTGCTTCCTTCACGTATGATGTTCTTAATGTCATCCCACAACTTGTCTAGTCTTCTGTCATAACTGTTCAATGCATCAAATATTTTCTTAAGATGATCTCTAAACCCAGGTGGGACATAATCAAGGTCATATTTGGCTATCATAGACTTGTTTAAATTTTCTTTGGGTTCAACTTACATTGCCATCAGTTGCACAGAAGCAATTGATGCTCATTTCCACAGTCAACTCCTGGCCTCGTTCTGATTGCTGATATTGAGCTTCTCCATTGCCCCTTTCCAAAGAGGCAGTTGATTTGATACCTGTGTATTCTAGCTGGTGAATTTGACATGTCTAGTCACTGCTTACATTGCTGAAAAAGGTATTTAAAATGAGTAAGTCACTGGTCTTGCAAAATTCTATCACGCAGTCTCCAGTGTCATCTTTACCACCACGGTCACATTTTCCAACTTCCAGTACTGCTTCTTTGTTTCCAACTTTTGCATTCCAATCACCAGTAATTATCAATACGTTTTGATTGTTAAGTTTGGTCAATTTCAGACTACAGAAGTTGGTAAAAGTCTTCAATTTTTCAATTTCTTCATCTTTGGTTTTAGTGGTTGGTGTGTAAATTTCAATAGTAGTATTAACTGGTCTTTCTTGTGGGCGTATGAATATTATCCTATCACCAACAGCATTATACTTCAGCATTATACTTCCTGAAATGTTCTTTTTGACATTGTCTGATATAATGAGGGAGCTCTGGTGGCATAGTGCGTAAGGCATTTGACTGCTAACCAGAAGGCCGGCGGTTCAAACCCATCAGCCACTCCTTAGAAGGAAGACTGGGCTATCTACTTTCATAGATATTGCCTCGGAAACCCAAGAAGGGGTCACTATACGTGTAGGAAGATGAGCCTTTCAGGTTGGAAGGCACTCAAAATGACTGGGCAAGAGTTGCCTTCTCAAAGTAGAGCTGATCTTAATGACATGGATGAAGTAAAGCTTTCTGGACTTTCACTTGCTTATGTGGCACAACTCAAAATGGAAAGAAGCAGCTGCAAACATCCATTAATAATTGGAACATGGAATGCACGAGTATGAATCCAGGAAAACTAGAAGTTGTCAAAAATGAAATGGAATGCATAAAGAGCTGAAATGGACTGTTATTGGTCATTCTGAATATGACAATCATATGGTCTACTATACTAAGAATGACAAATTGAAGAGGAATGGCGTCACATTCATTGTCAAAAAGAACATTTCAAATCTATCCCGAAGTATAATGCTATCAGTGATAATATCCATATACCTACAAGGAATAATCTGTGTAGAAACTGTTAAATGTGAAATTAATTTGCTGTATAAACTCTCACCTTAAACACAATGAAGTAATAAAAACTACAGATCCATAGTAATTTGGATCTGACAAATGATTCACTGTCAAACTATTAATATATACCAAAATGTGAAGATTACCTTTTGTGCCTTAGGAGTTTAGACATGCTGGTGAAGGTCCAACCACAACTATCAGAGTCACAAACAAAAGGTCTTTCACCTTATAGAAGACAAAATGACAGTGTCATTATAAATATATCATCTACCACAAAGACAAATCTTGTGGCCAAATGCCATTGCATTCTTTAGTTCATTTACCTGTATGACTTCTCAGGTGAATTTTCAGCCTACAGGCTTTGTCATATTGTTTGCTGCATCCCGGAAAGGAGCAAGAAAAGAGTTCTTGTTCCCTGAAATGGGCTCGATTATGGGAAAAAAGAGCACTCACTGTAATAAATGTCTTCTCGCAGCCTGAACAAAGAAAAAACAAACTCTGCTCACTGATATGACAAAAATCATACAACACAGTTAATGCTAGTCACAACTCCAAGGCACTATTCAGTCTCAAGTATAATTCATTCAGATGTATTTCTAAAAGGATATGGTCATGAATGCTTGGCTTTGTAATACCCAAAGTAAGGGTGGTCAATGGCAGGCAAAAGGCATAACTGGGCCACCTCTGGACTTCCAGATGAGTCACTGATCAAAAGAAAAGTCCCCACCACAGCCATCTACTCGCAGGTTTTACAGTACAGGTCTTGTATACATCTTGTTTATCCCCCAGGAACTCAAATGTCAGTGCTACTCAAATGATACCCAAGAAAATCCAACAAGAGAAATTAAAAAACAAAGGAACAAGCAGTAGTCTGGTAAGGCTGAGCTTTGGGGGGCCACAAGCCATTGTAATACAGAGGATTTTATCACCCCTCAGGGATGTACTGTACACTTTAAACTTACAGATGTAAGCAGACATCCCTGGCAGCCACACACCCCCAACACACACAGTTATCTAGCTTCTTTCTCCTTTCGCTTAGAGTTCACTGGTTCTTCAAAGCAAGTTAAGAGTATCTTCATATGATTTTTTGCACCACCTCCATCTTCAGCCCCCCGGGCTGAGCCACCATCTAATGAGCCCACCTCACCAATTCCCATACTCCCCACAATGATGGTTCTCCTTTCACAGAAATGTTCAGTACTCAACTAGGGTGGAAATTATTAGATTGAAAGGTGTTTAACAGTTTTCCTTGTTGTAGCTCTTCTTGGAGCCTTTACATGCAACCACTGTGCCTGTGAATCACCAAGCAGATATATACTACACAGCACTGAACAAGACTATCAGACCAAGGAACCCTACTCCCCCCACCCCCCCAAAACAAAACCCCAACACACTGGATTGAAGTGGTCTGACTCATAGTGATTCTGCAGAACAGAAATGCCCCAATGGGTTTTCAAGGCTGTAAATCCTTATGGAAGCAAATCACCCCATCTTTTTCCATAGAGCTGTTGGCGGGTTCGAACCATCAACCTTTGAAGTAGCAGCTGAATGTCTTAACCACTGCTCTACTTAAACCCCAGCAACACTTAACTGAGAAATGCTGATCTCCCCTAAATGCCTTGAAATTGCGGTCTTTGGCCTCAATCTGCTCCCTGGCTGCGCAGGTTCCCTATTTTGGGCTTTGGTGTACTCCCTACTCCCTTACTCAGCCAAGTAAAACGAACCCTCTGGATGTGCCCTAGAAAAAGCCTCCCACCACCCATCATCCATAATTAGTAATCATGCCCTTTGATTCTACCTCTGTAATATCTTTCCTATCTGGAGATATTCCCACTGACACTACTTGGTTCGGTCCTCAATAAATTCATGTCTGGGCCATTTAATGATGCTTCACTGGTCTCCCTCCTGCTTCTGCCCATCTAGCACACTGAAGCTCCTTCCCACTGATCATCCATCCAACTCAAAAGCCTCAGGGGGACTCATGCTAGATCCCTATCCCAGTATCATACATAAAGTGCATTTTACTCGGGAAAGGGTAAGCCACCATCAGATTCCCGCAAGAATATGTGACTATGACTGAAAATGGTTTTGAATCCATGGCTAAAGCCATGTTCTCCACAAGGAAGGATGCATGTGACAGTCCACTGTCACTAGAAGAAAATATTAGAATCTAATATTTTTCATCTCATCCTTTTAAAATGTATTTGTGCATATTTTCTGATATATACATTAAGACAACAGTGCATAAATACAAACACGTAAGTAACACAAGAGCATGATAAGTTCATGCTTGAGTTTGTTTTAATAAATGGGGCACAGGAGCTCCCCCACCCTCTACTCAGCCCTCCAGCACCCTTCCAACTTCACTCCACTGCCCCCTTACCACAGCCCACATTCTATAAGCGGCTCCTCCAGGCTCTGCAGTTTCACTGGCCTGCCCTGCTCTCCATCATATTCCCAGAGGTCAAATCCTACCGTTTCCTGCTCCAAAAGCAGGCCTACTCTGTCTACAACCTTCCAGCCAGGAATCTTCTCTTCCTCCCCTGGAGGAACACTGTCCCTCTAGAAGCACCAAGGCCTACCTGCCCTGGTGTCTTACATGCCTGTGGCTGCAGAAAAAATACAAGAAGATGAAGAATCAGCACTGGTTTTATCCACACTGCTGGGACTCAGTTCCTTCATTTGTAAGATGAAAATATTTTTTAACCTCACAAAACTATGAACTTTAATGTGAATTAAAGTATAAACGGTATATGTAAATTTTCTACATTTTCTGCACAATTTCTATGTAAATGTAAAACTGCTCTACAAAATAAAGCTATTAAAAAAGTAGGAAAGGCACAAACCAGTACAGTGACACACTGTGACTACTCCTTCAGTGCACTCACTGTGCTTCAAGGCCTTGGACCTGGCCACAGTCATCTCTGCCCTGGCACAGTGTGCATTCTATAATTACTTGATTTTTACATAAGGAAAATAAGACTCACTCATAACTCAGTGGAACTTACTGTGCAGAGTTAACACTTTCATCAAATGAAAGCAGCTGAGAGCTCTGCTGCCTACACGTTTGGGTAGGAGAGCTGTCCCAACCTCACAGATACATGCCTTCACAATGAGGGATTAAGATTTCAAATGTAGTCACCTGGTAAAACACAGGACTACAAAGGGGCGCCTGCATTCCCGCCCTGCACACTTGGATGTGATGGCCCATCGACTTTAAACCCTGACAGAATCGAGAACTAGGAGGCGGACCAACACTGCACTCTCAGGGCCTAGCAGTCACTGCCAGGGGCAAGCCCCAGCTCCCCGCTAGCCCTGGGAGCCCACCCCATGGCCGCCCCCACCAGCATCGGTGAGCAGTTACCAGGAAAATCACACTTGTACGGTCTCTCGGGCTCGAAGTGGCTGCGCTGGTGGGAACTGAGCTTGGCATGCGTGGGGAAGCGTTCCGCGCACACCTCACATTTGAACAAGTTCTCTTGCTCGTGACCCTTCATGTGCGCCTTGAGGTTATAGATGGTAGTGAACTTCTTGCCGCAGGTGCCCACGGGGCAGTTGAAGGGCCGCAGCTTGTCGTGCGACTGCAGGTGCCGCTTGAGCTTGTAGGAGGTGGTGAAGGCCCAGCCGCAGCCGTCCAGTGGGCACTTGAAGGGTCGTCGGCCCTGGCTGCCTCCGTGCGTCAGTAGGTGTACTTTGAGCTGGTGCTTCCTAGCAAACGTCTGCGCGCACTGAGGCTCGGGGCAGCGGTAGCCAGAGGGACCCGCACTCCCGCGGTGGCCCTCGGCGACGCTGGCGGCGTCCTTGCCCGACTGCGGGGCAGGCGCGCCTGGAGGCTCTGGCGGGCTCCCGGGCGGTGGCGGTGACGCCAGAGTGAAGACCCCGTTGTCTAGGCGCACTAGCAGGTCCTGGCCGGCAACAGTGACGGCGCCCGCTAAGGCCGCGGCGGGGTTGTGGGCGGAGGCTGGGCCGCTGGGGCCCTGACCGGGGCGGTCTGCAGGACTTGCGCAGCGCCCGCCCCTAGTCCTCCCAGGGACCTCGGGGGCGCCGCGCGCCACTTCCAGCAGTACCACGAAGGAGCCGTCGCCGGCGGCGTCCTCCGGGGCCGGCGGGCTCAGCTCCGGGCCAGCCGAGGCCTGCTCGCGCCGCGGCCCAGACCCGCCATCTTCGGGGCCGCACAGCAGCAGCAGGCGGCGGCGCGCGGGGCCCGGGCTGAGCCGACGAAACCAGCCAGAGACAGAGCCGGAGCCAGGGCCGCCGTTTGGGCCTCCACGCGCGGCCCGGACGGCTGGCAATCCCCGAGTGTCCATCTTCTGGCCCTTCAAGCGGCGCCGGACACTGGAGCCTCGGCGGAAGCTCGAGGTTGCCCCGCCCAGGGCGTGCGCCAGATACCGTGCAGTCGGCGCCAAAGCCTGGTACGGAGGCCGAACCGGATCGGAGCGTGGCGCGTGCGCGTCAGCCCACGGGGCGGGGCGCGCTAGGTTTGTTGAGTCCGAGCTTCCCTTTGCTTCCTAGAAAGGAGGCTTGGCTAGTCCGGTTTATAGTAGTATCTGCCAGGATAGTGCAGATAAAAGGATCAGTATCTCGTAAGGGTATTAATATTTACACTCACATAAATGTTTTAGAGATGAGGAAACTGAGCCACAGAGAGCTTGAATGTTGTTGTTGTTGTTGTTGTTGTTATGTGCCGTGGAGTCATACCTGACTCATAGCGACCCCTCCTTGGGTTTCCGAGGCAGTATCACTACGGAAGTAGGATTGCCCAACCTTCCTTCCGAGGAGTGGCTGGTGGGTTTGATCCGCCAGCCATCTGGTTAGCAGGCAAGTATCTTAGCCACTATGCTACCAGAGAGCTTGAATAGCAGGACTTAAGTCACACAGCCACAAACTGTTAAGAGTTAAGATTAGAACACAGAGTTAGCTGATGTCCAGCAGCTGCAACCATCTCCAGGAAGCCCACTAAGTGCAAACCGACACACCTCACCTCCTGGCACCCAGGGCCTCCCCAGTCTCACCCGTTACTGCATTTCTAAGTAATTTCCCACTAAACTTCACATAACCTCACACTGCAACCAGCTGAATTACTCTGTTGAGTAATTCAGCCATTTCAGTTCATCTTGAACTCAGCCATTCCTCAGCCTACCCCCACTCTCACCCCACACCTCCAGATGGAAGCTGGAGCCCCTTCACTTCATCACCACCACCTTGATCTAACCAATATAATTCCATAATGAGCCTTCCATAAGGAGTCCATCACCTGACTGTCAGTGTGTTGTACTGTGGTGACTTGAATGTTTCTGTGATGCTGGAAGCTATGCCACCGGTATGTCAATACCAGCAGAGTCACCCATGGTGGGCAGGCTTCCAGACTAGATACCCTAGGAAGCTTCCAAACTAAAACAATCTAGGAAGAAAGACGTGGCAGTCCACTTCTGAAAAAATGGGCCACTGAAAATCTTATGAATAGCAGTGAAGCACTGTCTGATAATGGTGCCAGAAGATGAGCCCTTCAAGTTGGTAGGCACTCTAAATGCAACTGGGGAAGAACTGTCTCCTCAAAGATGAGTTGACATTAATAACATGGATGGAGTAAAGCTTTCAGGACCTTCATTTGCTGATGAGGCATGACTTGAAATGAGAAGAAACAGCTGCAAACATCCATTAATAATTGTAATGTGGAATGTATGAAATATGAAACTAGGAAAATTGGAAGTTGTCAAAAAGGAAATGAAGCACATAAAAATCAATATCCTAGGTATTAATAAGCTGAAATGGACCAATATGGACCATTTTGAATTGGACAACCATATGGTCTACTAAAGGAGCTCTGGTGATGTAATGCCTAAGGCATTTAATTGTTAGCCAGAAGGCTGGCAGTTCAAACCCATCAGCCACTCCAGGGAAGGAAGACCAAACAATCTACTTCTGTAAAGATTTACCACCTCAGAAACCCAATGGGGGTTGCTACGAGTCAGAATTGACTAGTTGGCAGTGGGTTGGGTTTGGTTGTTTTGGTATAGTCTACTATGCCAGGAATGAAAAAGAGGAATGGCATCACATTCATTGTCAAAAGAAATTTTAAGATCTATCCTGAAGTACAATGTTGTTAGTGATAGGATAATATCCACACACATACAAGGAAGACCAGTTAATACTACAATTATTCAAACTTATGTATCAACCACTAAAGTCAAAGATAAAGAAATTGAAGATTTTTACCTACTTCTGCAGTCTGAAATAGACTAAATATGCAATGAAGATGGATTGATAATTACTGGTGACTGGAATACAAAAGTTGGAAACAAAGCACCTAAATATGGCCTGGGTGATAGAAATGACACTAGAGAGCTCATAATAAAATTTCACAAGACAAATGACTTATTCATTGCAAATATCTTTTTTTAATCAACATAAGCAGCAACTCTGCATGTGGACCTCACCACATGGAATATATAGGAATCAAATTGAATCAACTATATCTGTGGAAAGAGATGATGGAGAAGCCAATATCATCAGTCAAAATAAGGCCAGGTGCCAACTCTGGAATAGACCATCAATTGCTCATATGCAAGTTTAAATTGAAGCTGAAGAAAATTAAAACAAGTCCATGAGAGCCAAAATACAACTCTGAGTATATCACACCTGAATGTAGAGACCATCTGAAAAATGAATTTAATGCATTGAACACCAATGACCATAGACACAAGAAGTTATGGGATGACATCAAGGATATCACATACGAAGAAAGCAAAAGGTCATTAAAAAGATAGGAAAGGAAGAAAAGACCAAATGAATGTCAGAAGAGACTCTGAAACTTGCTCTTGAATGAAGAGTAGCTAAAGCACAAGGAAGAAATAATGATGTAAAAGAGATGATCAGAAGATTTTGAATGGCAGTTTGAGAAGACAAAGTACTATAATGAAATCAAAGACCTGGGATAAGAAAATCGAAGGGTAAGAACACACTCAGTGTTTCTCAACTGAAATAACTGAAGAAAAAATTCAAGCCTCAAGTTGCAGATGCTGTAGATGTTAAGGCATTTAGCTATTAATCAAAAGGTTGGTGGTTTGAGCCCACCAGCTGCTGTGCAGAGGAAAGAGGAGGAAGTTGGCTTCTGAAAAGAATTACAACCTTGGAAACCCAATGGGGGTTGCTATGAGCTGGGATTAACTCAATGGCAGTTTGGTTTTTTTGGTTTATGGGCAAAATATTGAATAGTGCAGGAAGAAGATGGAAGGAATATACAGAGTCACTGTACCAAAAAGAATTGGTTGATGTTCAGCCATTTCAGGAGGGACCATATGATCAAGAACCTATAGTACTGAAGGAAGAAGTCCAAGCTTCACTAAAGGAATTGGGAAAAAACAAGACTCCAGTAATTGACACAATACCCATTGAGATGTTTCAACAAACAGATGCAGCACTGGAACTGCTCACTTGTTTATGCCAAGCAATTTGGAAGACAGCTACCTGGCCATCTGACTGGAACAGATCCATATTTGTGCCCATTCCCAAGAAATGTGATCCAACAGAAGGCAGAAATTATTGACCGATAGCATTAATTTCACACACGTTAATATCACACACAAGTAAAATTTTGCTGAAAATAATTTTTAAATGATTGCAGCAGTATACTGACAGGGAAGTGCCAGAAATTTGAGACAGATTCTAAAGAGGACATGAAATGAGGGACATCATTGCTAATGTCAGATGGATTTTGTCTGAAAGCAAGGAATACCAGAAAGATATTTACTTGTGTTTTACTGACTGTGAAAAGGCATTTAACTGTGTGGATCATGACAAATTATGGATAAAATTGAGAAGGATGGGAATTCCAGAACATTTAATTGTGCTTATGAGAAATCTGTACATAGATCAAGAGACTGTCATTTGAACAGAGCAAGGGGATATTGCATGGTTTAAAATCAGGAACGATGTGTGTCAGTGTTGTGTCCTTTCACCGTACATATTCACTCTGTATGCTGAGCAAATAACCCAAGAAGCTGGACTAGATGAAGAAGAATACACTATCAGGATTGAAGGAAGACTCATTAACAACCTGTGATATGCAGATGACACAACCTTGCTTACTGAATGTGAAGAAAACTTGAAGCATTTACTGATGAAGGTCAAAGACTCAGACTTCAGTATGGATTACACTTCGGCATTAAAAAAAAAAAAAAAAAAACCTAGACCAATAAGCAATATTATTGCACAGGGCAGATCTGTTTCAAAATGCTGTTTTAAAGGTTAAAGAGTAAAGATGTCGAGAGGCGGGGCAAGATGGCGGACTAGGCAGAAGGATTGCACAGACCCTCTTCAACAAAGAAAAGGGAAACCAATAAATACAGACACAGAAGATAATCTTG
>NW_006921869.1:3751408-3773812 GCF_000298275.1 Orycteropus afer afer
GTCCAATTTCTTCATCTTTGGCATTAGTGGTTGGTGTGTATTTTTGAATAATAATCATATTAACTGATGTTCCTTGTAGGTATATGGATATTGTTCTATCACTGACAAGCTTGTACTTCAGGAGAGATCTTGAAATGCTCTTTTGATGATGAATGTGATGCTATTCCTCTTCAATTTGTCATTTCCAGCATAGTAGACCATATGTTTGTCTCATTCAAAACGGCCAATGCCAGTCCATTTCTGCTCACTGTTGTTGTTGTTACTTGCCTTCGAGTCGGACCCGACTCATAGCAACCCCTCCTTGGGTTTCCGAGGCAGTATCACTACCAAGGAGTGGGAGGTGGGTTTGAATCACCAGCCTTCTGGTTAGCAGTCAGTGCCTTAGGTACTATGCTACCAGAGCTCCTTTCTGCTCACTAATGTCTAGGATATCAATAGTTATACATTCTATTTCATTTTTTGATGACTTCCAATTCTCCTAGATTCATACTTTGTACATTTCATGTTCCTATTATTAATGAATATTTGCAGCTGTTTCTTCTCATTTTGAGTTATGTACATCAGCAAATGAATTCCTGAAAGCTTCACTCCACAAACTTCATTAAGGTCAACTCTACTTTGGTCATGTTGTCATAAGGGACCATTCCCTGCAGAAGGATATCATGCTTGTCAAAAACAAAAACGGGAAGGCCTTCAATGAGGTGGACTGACACAGTGGCTGCAATGATGGGATCATGTATAGCAAGGATTGTAATGCTGGCACAGGACCAGGCAGTGTTTCATTCTGTTGTATATAGGGTCACTATGAGTTGGAGCCAACTTGACGGCAACTAACAATAATAACAACTACTTTGACGAAGCAGCTCTTCCCTAGTCATATGTTGAGTACCTTCCAACTTGAGGGGTTCCACAAGTTTTTCACTGGCCAATTTTTTCAGAAGCAGATTGCTGGGTCTTCCCAGTCTGTCTTAGCCTGGAAGCTCCACTGAAACCAGTCTCTCATGGATGATCCTGCTGGTATTTGAAATACTAGTGGCACAGCTTCCAGCATCACAACAATATGCAAGCCATCACCATGAGACAAACTGAGAGACTAGTGTTAGATGTTTGTCTTTACTCCTGCAAATTAACCATTAGTTTGGCCTGGGAAGCCAATTTTGTCACCTTGTGGCTGTCATACTCTACATGGCCACAGTGACACAGAAAGGGGCAGATGGAATCTCTTTGGCTTGGAAGAGATACTTGTCTGATATGAGTCATCACAGGAGGAGCATGGGGGTGTCAGAGAGGAAGCCTGTGCACAGCAGGGAAAGCATAAGTTTATTAGGGAGAGTTGTGATGTGCCTTCACTGCATACAGATGGTCTCCCTGTATGCAGAGCAGCAAACAGATAGAACTGGGATAAGAAGGGAGGCAGGAAGACCAGGGGGGAGACCTGCACAGAACTCTAAGCAAGACCTGCTTCACACTGTCCATACTGAAGACATCTAAAAGGGCTGATTAATTAAGGTTACTTTTATTTAAGACCTCTCCTTGGGCTTCTGAGGCAGTATCTCTATGGAAGTAGATTGCACTTCTGAGGAGTGGCTCCTGGTAAGCAGTCAAATGCCTTGTTGTTGTTGTTGTTATTTGCCGTCGAGTCGGCCCCGACTCATAGTGACCCCTCCTTGGGTTTCCGAGGCAGTATCACTACGGAAGTAGGATTGCCCAACCTTCCTTCCGAGGAGTGGCTGGTGGGTTCGAACCACCAGCCTTCTGGTTAGCAGTCAAGTGCCTTAGGCACTATGCTACCAGAGCTCCCTCAAATGCCTTAGGCACTGTGATAGTTGGAGCTGTGTGTCAACTTGGCTGGACCACAATTCTGTGTGCTTTAATTAGTTGTGATGTGGTTATTCCCATGATGGGATCAGATGAATATGTTTTGACCAGCCAATCTGTTGAAAGGGACTTTCCCTAGGGGTGTGGCCTGCTTCTAGTATATTTATGGACATCCTGGGAAAAGAGACACTCTTCTGTGGATTGGGATACTGTTGTGCTGCCTACAACTGTCCGTAAGCGAACAATCCACCATTCAGCCTGGAGATCTTGGATTTGTCATTCGTTGGAGTCAACAGCCAGTATACTGCCTGCTAACCTTGAGCTACTCAGACCCTGAAGCTGCGAGAGTTGGGAAAAGCCTCCAGCTTGACATTTTATCCAAGAACTTTGGACTTGCCAGCTTCTATAAGTGTGTGAGTCATTTTCCCAAGATAAATTTCTCTCTTTATGTATATATGCTTTACTGGTTTTATTTCTCTAGAGAACCCAGTCTAACACAGGCACTACACCACTAAAGCTTCTAAATTTATATTAAATATAATTAAATAAAAATAAAAATATTTTAAATTCAGTTTCTGACTCTCACTAGCCACATGTCAAAACAAATCTGACTATGCCACCTGAGGCTAGTGGCTACTCTAGCAGCTGTTGGCTATTGGCAAGGGCTCAGCTAGGGCTATTGGTGGGACATTCTGGTTCTCTTCCACACAGCTTGCCTGGGATTCTCCCAGCACTGCAGCTAGACTCTGAGAGGGAGCCTTAGGAAGGCGTGTCAGCAGAAGCTAAGTGTCTGTTAAGGCAATGGCACAGTGTCCCTTCTGCCACTTTCTACTGATTAAAGCGAGTTCCAAGAGCAGGTCAGGTCCATTTCTCAAGGGAGGTGCTGGAAAGAACTTGCAGCCATCTTTAATCCATCATAACTTCTCTGTGCGTCAGCTTCCTCATCTATAACATGGAGAAGAGTGAGAAAGAAGCAAGAGCAGCCTCTGACATGGAAGGGTGCCTGGCACTCACATCTGGACTCTGCTGTTCTCCTGTGGGAGCTTAAATAATCTCATGGAAAACCAACTTCAGATAAGATCATTCTGAAATTCATGATAATAAAATACACAAAGCAAAGTCACTGCATAATTTTGTCTAAGCCCAGACAAAACGAGGTCCCTGTGCTGCCCACAAAACACCAAACATCTCTCTCTTGGCCAAAGCTAGTGATCAAGCAACTTTACCAATCATAACTTGCCCTCATGCTCATCTTCCTTCCTATAAACAGATGTATGGAGACAGGGAATCACCCCCACTTCCTGACAGCCCCCAATCCAGTGGACCTATTTCCTTTGACTTCCCTCAGTCACCCAACCAATGCCCCAGTGCTATGACAGGTTCTTCTAACACTCCCTGCTGAGATGCTCTACATAGGTTCTCTCTGCTATAAGTAATAGGGTTAAATGTACTGATTCATCTGATGTACTTGAGTATTTGTTGTTATCATTCAGTGGTGTCTCAGCAGAGACATGAACTCAATATTCTCAAAAGACTTTTTCCCAAAATTATGAAGACTAAAAAGCATTGGTTCATCCTCAATAATCCAGAACCTACATCCTCCAAGCAGTTGCTGCATAGAAAGTAGTTTGGAGGAGACAAAGGAAGAGGAGGATGCACATGTGCTTTTAAAGTTTTCTGCATTTGGAAAACACCCCATCCACCTGGATATCCCTAAATGCTTAGCATACTAAGCTGGCTGGAAGGCATCAGTGGGGACTTTGAGATAGCTAACGTCCCAAGTTCTGAGAGGATAGGGGCAGGTGGGAAATGTTGGGAGTGAAAGGAAATTTCTACATCGAGGGTCACAAAGTCAGATCATAACAGAAAACATGCAAGTGGGTATAAGAAAAACAGAAGTTCATGCATAAGAATAAACAACAAACACATGAGCTTACTACTGGGGAGCCACTGGAGTTGGTAGAAGGAGGCTTGGTGGCACAATGGTTAAGTGCTTGGCTAAGAACTGAAAGGTTGGTGGTTTGACGGCACATAACAACAACAACAACAGTGGCTGCTCAGAAAGGCCTGGCAACCTGCTCCCATAAAGATTACAGCCCCCCTGTAAAACCAATGGGGCAGTTCTACTAAGACAAGTGAGATTGCTATGAGTCAAAATCAACTCACTGGCAGCCAACAACAACAGGGATTAGTGGGGCCTATGGAAAACTGGCATTTGACTGCTAACCAGAAGGCTGGTAGTTCAAACCCACCAGCCACTCCTAGGAAGGAAGGTTGGGCAATCTACTTCCATAGTGATAACCGCCTCGGAAACCCAAGGAGGGGTCACTATGAGTTGGATCCGACTCGATGGCAGCGCGTTTGGGTTTTTTTTGTTTATGGCAAACTGGAAAGAACAAGCCCTGCCTAAAGGAGGCTCTAGCTGGTTGCTCCCACAAAGGCACGAGTGCACAGTGTTGCCTGATCTTTTGATTTTCCCAAATAAGGTCATAATTTGAATTTTTAAGTGAAATCCCCTAATTTGCATTTTTTTTTTTTTTTTTAAAAAACAGGGCAAGCCAAAAAAGAAAAAAAAAACAAAAAACAAAAAACTGCCTCTAGTCAATACTAGCCCACTGGCCCCAAGTTGGGAACCTGCTCTGGAAAAACTAAGGATGAGAGAGCAGATCAGATCACTCAGGTGGAGCCCTCTATAACTCAAGCAATGGGTTCCTAGAGAGTGCTAGGTTCACAGAGAGCAGAGGCTACCAACACAGAGGATGCCAAGGCTGGAGTGTCAGGGCCTGTGCCATTTCACAACCTTGAGTTCTCAGAGCAATGAAGCCTGTATACCCTTACTGGTCTAAATGGAGTACCCTTACTGATCAGCTTTCTTAAACAGCAGAGTGAACTGAACATACCAGAAACCACACTGATACTGAAAGCTGAGGCCACTGCTCAACTCTATAATGACTCCTTCAGTGTCCTTTCTCTTGATGTCACCTGTCATCTTTCTCTGCTGATAGCTGGCAGCAGGCCAATGTGGTGTGGCCCAGGAAGGTATGGAACCAAGAGGGGGCCTGAGGACCTCCCTGTGGCTCGAAGCCACCTGAAACCTTGGTCCAAGCTGACCATGATCCCTTTCTGTCCTGGAGGGAGAAAAGAAGAGGGGAGAACTTGATTTTCAAACTTAACACACCTTCTTGGTTTCTCCGTAACCAGCTACCATTGAGTCGATCCCAACTCATGGCAACCCCATGTGTGTCAGAGAAGAACAGTGCTCCACAGGGTTTTCAATGGGTGATTTTTTGGAAGTAGATGGGTAGGCTTCTCTTCCAGGTACCTCTGGGTAGACATGAACAGCCAACTTTTCAGTTGGAAACACAGCATCTCCTTGTTTCTCCCTAGAAATAGGGAATGCCCAGACAGATATTTGGAGACTTGTTAACAGGTAATTTATCAGTTAGAGATTGTCATTTCTGCATGGACAATGCAGGGCTAAAATGGGCTGCACTACCTCCCTGCTCCAATTTTTTACATGCTTCTATGGTCCTCATAAGGAGCTCTGGTGGCACAGTGCCTGAAGCACTTGACTGCTAACTAGAAGGTTGGCAAGTTCAAATCCACCAGCTGCTCTACAGAAGGAAGATGAGGCAATCTACTTCCATAAAGATGTACAGCCTCAGAAACCTAAAAGGGGTTGCTATGAGTCAGAATCAACTCAAATCAACTCAATAGCAGAGTTTTTTTTTTTTTTTTTTTTCTTTTAAAAGGTATTCGTGGTCACAAGGTGGTTGTTGGACTTCCAGGTATTACATCTGAGGTCTGGCAGGAAGAAGGGGGAGGAAGGCAGAATGCAATCCAGCTGAGTCTGTCCCTTTTTATTAGAAATACTGCAGCTTTCTCAGACATCCTACCCAGCTGACTTCCACCTTATCTTGTTGACCAGAAGGAGGTCAACAAGATAAGGTTTCTAAGATCAATTGGAGATCAAGTATCTTTACTGGGTGCATTGCTACCCAAACCAAAATCAAGGTTTGTTAGTAAGGAAAAAGGGGAGACTGACTACTGGGGAGGAGACAATCAGTGTTGAGAGGTTGAGGACCATGATTCCAGCTAGACTGGCCCTCCTCCAGTCTGCAAACATGGGTCAGCATCAAGTTTTCAGTGGCCCCTCAGAGACTCAGGGGAAAGGAGGACTCCTGCTCCATCCCCCAATCTCTTTCCCAAATCTTTGTTTAGCAGCACCAGAGTCAGTCATTTTAAGTATGCCATAGGTGGGCCTAGGGCAGTGCAGTGAATTGCTTGATGTGGCCCTTCTAGCCATTGTCCTCCATTCTGTGGTGTTTTGTAAATCCCATTATCCATGCCTGTTTGGGGTGGTGTGGTAGTTAAGGTCAGGTATCAACTTGGCTGGGCAGCTGGTAGTAGTCATTCCCTACAATGACTGGCAATCGACTCTGTGATGGGATTTAGGTTAATTCTGTTGGGACAACACAAGTGGAATGTATCTTGAGTCCTGCCTTGCTGGAGGGTATAAAAAAAATCACCACCCTTAGCTTCCTGGAGGGTTTTACCTACGAATCTCCTGGGAAGATTCGCTTGCTTCTTGCTCCGGCTTTGATCCTTGGCTTATCGTCATCTCACCCCTGGATTTGGGACAGCAGCCGCCGTCTGATCTGCTGATCGAGGTTCATCTAACCCCAAGAGTTGGGAGGATCCGCCAGACCTACTCACGGACCTGGGACTCGCCAGCCTGCCAGCCTCCACCACCACTACGTGAGACGAACCCTTGGGTGTCTGTGAGTTCTGTGAGGCGTTACAGCGAAATTCAGAACCCTAAGACTGGGGAAATTACTGGGAGGAGGAGGAGGGGTTAATGTCTGAGATGATGGAGTGGCATGGTAGTTTGGACATTTGGGACATCTTTGACCTCCGCCTCATGGGGACCAGCCTCGTGCTGATCTTTCTAAGAGAAATTGTTCAAGCAATTGGTGTCAGAATGGTGGGATTCGCTGCAACAGCCCAGACTCACTGGAATATGTGGTTTTGGGAGAAAGGAGATAAACGGGAAAGTAAGAAACCTTTGGCTTCTGGATGGGATAAAAGAAACCCATGGATTGAAGCAGCTTTTTTGTTGAGATCAGTCACCCAAGGAAAAAGCTATTCATGGGATTTAGGAGAGATGGATCTAACTCCTGAGGAATTGGCTAGTTGTATGTATACAGAAATACAGAATGACGAGGAAAGGGCTAGACTTACGATTCCTTGGTTGCTGTTATCGGCAATAGCTGCAATGGCAGGGAAAAAGAATGTAGAGCAGGGTTGTAGCACTAAATCAAGCTCAGATCCAGGCCAATTAGAGCTACGACCCCTAGTTTCAGGGCCTACCCAGAAAGGAAAAATTGTGTCAGAACAACAGGCAGTACCAGTAAGACCACTGGTCACCAAAAAGGTAGTCCGGGAAGGGAACGGGCAAAGCCAAGAAACTATTGAAAGCAGAGGGTATAGTTTGAAAGAGCTGCTTCAGTTTGTAGATCGATATCGTCAGCTTCCCGAGGAACCTTTACTAAAATGGCTTGTGAGAGTGACTAATTTAGGGGCAGCATCTTTAGTTTTGAATACTGCCGAGTGGAAGAGTATGTTTGGATTGATGCAAGACCCACAACTTACTATGGAACAGGCACAAATGTTAATCCAAGATCCATTTACAGGGCAGGATAACCCTGAGGGGGCAGCTAGTCTGTTGGAATGGATAAAATTTGCGGTCAGGTTTGTGTATCCTGAGAAGGGAAACTGCCCCTCTCCCCCTCTAAATGCCCCCTGGAACACCCCAGAGGAAGCAGCTGATATGCTACTTATGCAAGCCATGCTGGAATGGCTTTATGGTGATCGGGATATTCACCCAATGAGAATGCCCCTTACACAGGTCATGGCAGATATGGTGATCAGGGGAGCCCCTTCTACATGGGCACCCCATGTAACTCTGTTGTTGCAAAACAAAGCAACAATTCGAGAAGCCGTGTCAGGTCTATTAGCACAACTTCCCCGCATGGGTTTTACAAATCCAAGAAGCATAAGAGTGATTAATAGGAGAATGGAAAGGGGCAATAGGGAAAGAACTTATCTCAACAGGTCAGAGATTTTTCAATGGTTGTTAAGGCATGGGATGAATATAGCAGACATTGATGGAGTAGAGACAAGGGTGCTGATGCAGCACTACAGGAGGTTGGGTGGGACATCTTTGACCTCCGCCTCATGGGGACCAGCCTCGTGCTGATCTTTCTAAGAGAAATTGTTCAAGCAGGCAGAGTGAAGGCACAGAACCATGAGATTGAGATGGATGGTCAAGGCTGCCCCTGCCTCCCACAGCTCACTGAGGGTAGTGATGTCATTGTGTGCCAGGGCTCCAAGTATGGATGGCCGAATCCTCAGCCTCTGCCTGGTTCCTTGTGTGCCTGGCACCTGGAATAGGGCCTGGAACAGAATGGTGCTGGACACACACGTGTCAAATGCTAGCAGCAGGAGCATGTTCACAGGGGTGGGGTGGGGTAGGAAGACAACATGGAAGAGGGGCAGCGCCTTTTCTTTGCATTTGGCTCTTGTTCATAACTTGAGTAAGAATAAAAGAAACCATCCTCCCCTTGGGCTGTGATCCAAGTGTAATTATTCTGTTATACAGATTACAGAGTGGAGGGTCAGAGAGCCAAAGACACCCCAGGTCCTGGCAGGCAGAGCTGGGAGAAAGTGAGAATTGTCTGGCCTCAAATCCAATCTTAATTTAGGAGAAATTCTTATTTTATAAGAGAAACACACTCTTACATACTGAGATTTCAGGCTTTAGCCTCTATAATCCTTCTCTATTAGTACATTAGTTACAAAGAGAAAGGGCCTATTTCACTGGCTCTAAGGAAGGGGGAGGGCAGTGACCCCATCCCCCCAACACCATCTCCCAGGCCTGGTGTCATAACAGAATATTGCCACAATTCTCTCTTGGGTAGGATAGGGTTGGCAATTGGCAAACACCAGACCCCTCTGAGTCAGCTGAAACTTGTCTTGACTCCCCAAAGGGGTCTTCTCTGGGGGAAGCAAAGGGTTTGGCCTGGATCTCCCTGTGTGTGCTCAGCCAGACATGTGTCCTCACCCAGCCAGCCACTCAGCTCTGGGGCCAGATGCCACTGCTCTCTTTGGAAGATCTTTCTCCCCACTCTCCCCCACTGCCACCCTGTCTTTCCTCCTACCCCGACTCAGCCCCAGAGGATGGGCAGTCACATCTAAACCTGCAGGTTCCTGCCCCAGAAGAGTGCAAGAGTGGGGGTGGTGGTGACACTGTTCTTATAGGGCAGCCCAGCTCCCAACAGGGCTTTGGAATGAACTTCTTGAGTAAGAATTCAAGCTGTGTTGGCTCATGTTCCATGCTGAGCCAGCCCCCTGGAGTGCCCTATGCTCTCCTTCTTTCCACCAAATTATTACTGTCCTTTAGGGTGGAGCTCAGTTTCCCCGTTTTATGAAGCCCTGATACCCTCATCCCACCTACTGCTTCCCCTCTGCCGCAGGATGCCATAATACAGGCTCTACTTCAGCATGTGTCATGTTGCATTTTATTTGCTTATTTCCCATTTATCTTATTCCCTAAACTCTTCCAGGGCAAGGGCATGATGTGGGTGGGGCATTTGTATCCCCCGAGCCTGGGACATTGAGGTACTGGAAGCACATGGATGAAGAACATGCATGGGCAAATGAGTGGATAGATGGATGCAAGAGACGCAGTGAGGCAGTGAAACACTAGAAGAAAACCTGCCTGTGTGCTGGAGCGAGAATGCGCGAAGCTCGGAAGGGACCCATATACACAAATTCAGCAATATCCTTGTCCAACAGCATTTCATGGTGGCCATGGGCTGAGGGTGCATCATTAGCCAGCAAGCAATCTGCTGCTTCCTGGCTGCTTGAGAAGCAAGGTAAAGAAGGTGTACAGTGGAAGGGGGAAGGGCCATGTGGCTGCACAGTGAGGCCTGGGGCCAAGAGTGAGGGGTATGAAATGGGCCAGCTTTTGGGCTTCTCAGGGCTGCAGGGCCTTCTGGAGCAGGCACTTGTCCACCACCTCATGAGGGAGGGTCACCACCAAGCCCTTGTTCTCCTGCATTGTCTGGCAGATGATCTCATAGGCCTTCTGATTTCCAGACCAGCAGCGCCGAGCCACCTGACAAAATGGCCATGTTGGGGAAGAGAGAATAGTGCAGCAATTGGTGTCAGGGATTGGTGCCAGGAAGATACCCTGGACACTGCATTTGGGTCCCAAACTTCCTGCCCTCCTCCACTTCCAGGACCCTCTGTTGATACTGGTGGGGCCAGCAGTCTTTTGCACCTGCCTCCACCCCCCAGCTCAGATGTCCTCCTCTCTTGCCTGGACTTTATTCTCATCTCAGATCTAAAACTGAGCCATCATTCCAACCTGCCCGAACTCCCCTACTTGCGTCACCTGCAAAAATGACAGCACCTCCATCAGGGGCACCAGGCCCAACCAAAGAGTCATTCTCTGTATTCATCTCTAGTCACATGGAACCCACTCGCAGTTCTGAATCCTGTCAATTCTACCTTCAATATCTCCCTCCAGTCACTTCCTTCTCTCTTTTGCCCTCAGCAGGGTCTAGCCATCATCTCTCTCCTTGAGAAATGCCACAGCTTACCTCACCCTCAGACCTCCCTGCTGCCATTCTAAGGCCACCCCACAAACACATCTCCTTCCCCATCCACACAGTCTCCAACTACAGCCAGGGATCTCCTAGAGGGAGAATTCCACTGCAGCTCTCCTGATTCTCATGGTCTGTACTGTCTATTGGGTAAAGGCAACCTCACCACATGGGAAGCCCTACACCATCTGTTTGGGGTCAACTTATTCAACACCTCCTACTGCTCCGCTAACCCTCTAGACCTGATGGGCCCTTCAACTATCAAACACCAAGCTCACTCTCACCTCTGGAGCCTTGTGCTTGGTTGGATCCCTAAGTCCATACCTCCTCATTTCACTGGCATCTACCACTTGCCCTCCCATAATGTGGTCATGGAGAGGAATGAAACTCCTCCCACCCTGCAAAAAGAGGGCTTTGTATTACAGCAAACGGGAGCTACAGCTGGCAACTGAGGGCCGTTATCTCTTAAGAGTCTGCATTCTTCTCACCCTAGTACAATGGGACTTATAGCGATGGTGGAAAGAGAACTCTTTACTATGGCAGCCCTCAATACAGCAGTAGGTGGGAGGATTGGGCCAGCCTGTGTGGACATGAGAATATCAGGCCAGAGTCAGCGGTACCAAAATAGGGTGATCTGACAAGAAGGGCAGCCCTGGCAGTGGGAAACTGGAGAGGATAAGTGGGAAGGGTGAGACTCACTCCTGAAGCTTCTGATGGGAAAGAGGAGGTAGTGCTCTGTCTTGGGTTTGCAATCTGAGAAGGCAGAGTTACAATAAAGATGAGAAGGGAGGGTGACTCACCCCGTTGCAGACATCCCAGCTAAGCATCGCCTTGGCTCTCTGCTCAGCCTCTTTGGTTCCATTCAGCACAAGACCAAATCCCCCATTGATCACCTCACCCCTGCAAGAAGAGCAGGGAGACACACAATTGAGGAGGTGTCCCATAGTAGGGCAGAGAATGTCCATCTATCTCATCAGCAGCCTGGTTATCTCTCCACACACTACTACTGAATACAATAGACATGTGGGAAGTTGGAGGTAGGCAAGTTGAGAGCCCACAGGGGTTGCTATATGTTCAGTTCTCTGTCCATTTGTGCCTTGGGCTTTTAAATTATAACCCCTCACTACCTGTGTGAGATCTGCCTTGACCTCCTGAGTGTGATATACCCCCTCTCCTCTGAGTTCACTGATTACTTCCCTAGAAACTTCTTTGCACTTAAAAATATACTTAGTTGGGGTGTCTTGGAGTACTGAATGTCATTGTCACTATTTCTGATTTTATCTTTATTATTTGTATCTTCCTTATTCCTTCTACTTGCCTTAGGTTTATTCTGTGGTCTTTCTAATGATTTGAAGGCTGAGTTCCTTTATTTTCAATTTTTCTTATTTTCTAATTAATGCATTTTTCTGGCTATTGTTTTGATTGCATCTAGTGGATTTTTAAACATGCTAGTGCTGTTTTAAGATGGATTGACACAGTGGCTGCAACGATGGGCTCAAGTATAGCAAGGATTGTGAGGATGGAGCACGACCAGGTAGTGTTTCATTCTATTGTACACAGGGTCTCTACAAGTCGAAGCTGACTTGACAACACCTAACAACAACAGTGCTGTTTTACTTTCCAGGTATGTTTGCTCTGTGGTTTTCATCCATAATACCTGTGAGCACCCTCTCCTTCCTGAAGCCCCTGAATCTCTGTCCTCTTCCTCAGAAGTCATTATCAAATTTGACAAGTGTTCTAAGGTATTGTTAAATGAAAAAAAAAGTCAGCATTCAGGTAAACATGGTGGGTTGAATGCATGCATTTATCCCTGCTCCCTTCCAAGATTCCAAATTCAATATGACTGTAAACAAATTTTCTTACTTTTATTTTGTAACCAATTATTTTTTTTATTTTTATTTTTTTAACCCACAAGGACAATGAGAAAGGGAGAGAAGAATCAGCAATACAGTTGAGAAGCTGGAAAGAAGATGTAAGGAAGATGATACATGAGCCACCTATAGGAGAAGGTCTAAGATAAACCCCTTAGCTGCCTCACACCACCCAGGGCCTGGAATGCCTCAGCAGCTGATGTCACAAGTACCTTTGGAAGTGGAAGGAAGAGAGAGAGCAAGATAAACAGGGAGACTGGTAGAAGTTGCTTAATGTGCAGTAAGCCCCAAATGCCTACCCCACAACAGTCTGCCAAGATATTGTCTATGCCAAGTCCATAGGACACTGGAGGGTGACCTCTACCATTCTAACTCAGGACCTCTGGATCTGGGCACAAGGACAGAGACACATCAAGAAGAGACAGAGAGACTGACCCCTGACCCCCACTCTGCAGCCAGGCAGCCTCTGATCCAAAGGTCCCACTGAGCACACAGGGCCCCATCTGGCTGGGTGGCACCTCTCCAAACATGAGCAGACAACAAGGACCACTGGACAGATAGCCAAAGACAGACCCCAACAAGCAATCAGAGAGAGGGGCTCCAAGGAGGCCAAGGCAACCAATCAAGGGAGCAGAAGACCACACAACAGCTGCCATTGCTGGTCTCGGAAAGTAAATGTATCAACACAGGGAGCCAGTAGACAACAGAGGAAAAGGGGGAAAAGAAAACAAGAAACAGCATCATAAATGTATAACTTACAGGTGTAGATTTAAGTATAACAAATGAAACTGCAGTTAATGAATTGAAAGTAGTTTCCCCTTAGAGTAGGAATGGCTGGGGACAGATTTTTCTTTCCTGCTGTTTTTCGAAATAAGCCTTACAGAATTACGTATCTGATACCTTAAGTTATATACATGTGAGTTTTATGGATTCCAAAGTGAATTTGAAGCACTGTCCAAAAGAGTCCTCAAGAAAAGCAGGATAAAGGGTATTACATCCAGCATCTGCCAGACTGTGTTACTTTTCACAGAGCTTGAGGGGCAGCTCTGGAGTGGTCATAACTCAGGAATTGTCAGAGGCATTCCTGAGAGATGGTGGGAGTTCTCCTGGAGAGCCCCTGCCTGAGCTAACGCTGCTGTCCCCTGCCCCAGGCCCTTGAGTTGTGCCCTTTCTCTCAGGTCTGCTCTGCTCTGCCCCTTCTTGCCTTCAGTTATCCTAAGCACTGGTGTGGTACATCCTAGGAGATGACCTAGAGATAGACCATGATTCCACCATGAGTCCTGTGGCTCTGGGGCAAGTTACTTCACAATGTTAGAACCACTCTCCTATCTCTTAATCAAGGGCAAAAGTACCAGATACTCAGTAACCAACCATCCCTGCTCCATCCTAGCTTTCTCCAGCATGCTTATCTAAAGGACATGTGTGTGGGTCATATTTTCCACTAATTAAAGCCACCTGACTGGGCTGCAGCCCTGAATTCTGAGCCAGCCCATGAGAATGCTCTGGGAAGCTTGGCTGCTACAGGACTGGCTCCAAGGCCAAGGGAGTACAAGATATAGCCAAAACAGGCTCAGAAGTCACTTTATAGACAACCACTGAAGCAACTTTTGGAGCTGTCCTCCTTTCCAATGCCATAGCGCCCCCACCTGCTTTGAATAGCCAGAAGCCCGTGTTTCCCTCAAGTGACTCCCTGTGGGCTGGGCTCTCTCAGGGGCTACTCCTGAGGGGTTACAGGACTTGCATTCGAGGTGAGCTTCTGTGGTTCAAAGTATGCTCAGGGCTTTCTGGCTCTGTGACTTTGGGAAAAGCACTTGCTCTTTCTGTGCTTCAGTTTCTTCATCTGAAAAACATACTTTCCTCCTAAGATTAGGTGAGATGGTGGATTCAAAGAATTTAGCAAATGCTTGACATAGGGTCATTATTCAGAAAAACGAAAACCAAACCCATTGCCACAGGGTTTTCTTGGCTGTAATCTTTACAGAAGCAGATCATCAGGCCTTTCTTCATGGTGTTGCTCAGTGCCTTCGAATCACCAACCTTATGGTTAGTAAAAACCAAACCAAACTCACTGCTGTGGAGTCGGCCCCGACTCATAGCGACCCCTCCTTGGGTTTCCGAGGCAGTATCACTACAGAAGTAGATTGTCCAACCTTCCTTCTGAGGAGTGGCTGGTGGGTTTGAACCGCCAGCCTTCTGGTTAGCAGTCAAGTGCTTGTGCCACCCAGAAACCTTTGTGCATTCAAGGAGTTTAGCAAATGCTTGCTATATGGTCAGTAAACATAATTTACTAAATTATTCTTAGCAGTGACATCCTCACAATGGAACTACAAATGCCAGCTGGAGTCTCTAACTAGAGCCTACCATAAGCCTCCATTCCCTCATCACCTTGCAGATCTGGAATAGGCTGTGAGGGGCAGAGCCATGAGTAAGTCAGGGACAGAGGTGAGACCAAAGCCCAGGAAGAATCTCAGCTCCTGGCTCCAGCTGCCCAGGAAGCCACTGCTTTCTCAAGAGAGGCAATGAGAACTGAAATAAAAAGACCTCAGTCAAGAAAGCACTAGGACAATTCCACAAGAAAACAGCTGTGAAATCAACTTGAAAATGGTTGCAGTTTACACTGAATATCCAAAACAGGCCTAAGGCTCCTAGTTGATGGATAGGACCAAAGAGATAAGAGTGGCTTGGTCGATATTCTTCTTTACATATTCCCCACTGATTTCCAGTTCACATAGATACATTTACAGCAAAGTCCATCAGTAGAAGAGATAAAGGCTGTGTGGTGGGGGTGGCAGGGCCCAGGACTTCAGCTGCCCAATCCTTACAGGACTTCCACATCAGTCCACACCCCTTTTCCAAAACTGTCTTACCAGCCCACACCCCCTCCGTTGTGAAGTGCTACCCAGGTGGCTCCTCGGAAGGCATCTCCCACGAAGTTCTGCACAGCCATGTCTGTGGAAACAGAGGCCACTCCCGTTATTTCCTGAACGTGGTGTTGGATTACCCAATAAGCAAGGAAAGCACAGTCTTACTTGTGCTTACTTACTAATCTGAGTGAACAATTTCATGTATTTTCACCACATCAAAGATTCTGCTTCTAGGTATGGTTGGCATCTGCCACTCTCCCAGCCCCCCAGCACTTTCGTGCAGAATCAAAGCCTCTCTTCAAATTTATAAGCCCTGGCAGGGACAGAAGGAGCTCAGGTGGTGTAATGGATAAGGAATTTGGCCGCTAATCAGAATGTCAGCAGTTCAAACCAACCAGCCACTCTGCAAGCAGAAGATGGGGCCATCTACTTCCGTAAAGATTTACAGCCTTGGAAACCCAATGGGGTTACTATGAGTTGGAACCAACTCGTTGGCAGTGAGTTTGGATTTTGAGTTTGGCAGGGACAGAGTATACTGTAAGCAAGATAAGCACAGACTTACTTGTGCTTACTTACTAATCTGTAGTGAACAGTTTCACATTTTTTTCCTACATCAAAGATATGGTGAAACCCATGTGAAATTGTTCACTACAGATTAGTAAGTAAGCACAAGCAAGCTCATGCTTACCTTGCTTATTGGGTATTCCACCCCTGCCTGAAAAAGATGGGCCTGGGGGCTAGCCAGGCTTGGGTCAGGGGCAAAAGTGAGGATCCACAGGCCCCACTGACTGAGCTCTACCTGCTCAGGCAGAAAGGGCAGGGCAACAACTGGGTCAGTAGGTTGCTATTGTTGTGTACATTGAGTTGATTCAAACTCACAGTGACCGTATATGACAAAGTAGAACTATCCCAAAGGGTTTCTTTCCCAGTTTGTAATATTTATGGGAGCAGATCTCCGGGTCTTTTCTCCCAGGGAGCCACTGGTATTTGAACTTTTAGTTAGTAGCCAAGTGTATAACCATTTGCCAGCAGGGCTCCAGTACAGTACATAATTTACACTTGAAGAGCCCAAGCAGAAGGAGGAAATATTGACACATTACCTGCCGCTATCTTCTTCTATAGTTAGATAAAGTGCCTCAGAAACAGAAAGAGCAAAAATATTAAAAGCAATGTGGTACTGCCTCAGAGATGTAGCAAGGCAAAGACCATCACTCTCACACTTAAAACAACAAATAGAGGAATAATAAACTGCAAATTAATGACTTTTCTTGAACTCATCAGAGAGCAGAAGACCCAGGGCAACCAACTAACCTGAAATCTAGGGGCAGAAAGGTACCTATGTAGAGAAATGGAACCCAAGCTGGTCTTCTTATAAGTCTCTTACAAATTGCCAAAGGATGAGCATGGCTATCCTGAGACTATATAAAGGGGTTTATACCCTCTTGCAGGATTTTCTTCCACAAACCTCACTGAGCTCACAGAGTAGATCAGGGAGAATACTGAGAAAATAATCCTCCTGGGTCTGGGCTGGGGAAACTCCATCCAGACCTCTCTCTCCTGGCTCCCTTTTGGAGCAAAAGCCTTGATGTGTAGCGGGAAGAGAAAACCAAAAACAAACAGAAAGCCTGTCACTTAGGGTGCTGGTGGAAGCCCACTACATCTGGAGGAAGGGAATAAGAAAAGAAAAGAAAATGAAAGAAAAGAAAAACAATCAAACTTGCCCCAGGGAGGGACAGGAGCACTTGTGAATACCATACCCCTGAGACCCAGGAACATAGTTCCTGCCTAAGACCAAGGCTTAAATAGAACATCAAAGAACAACAGGCTAACAAGCATTAAGTGAAAAGCAGGGCTTTGAACTGGTTCATTCCAGTTCGACTTCCAAGAATCATCTGGAGATTTTGTTAAAATGTACATTGAACCACCAGCCTTCTGGTTAGCAGTCAAATGCCTTAGGCACTATGTCACCAGAGCTCCTGTAAAATGTCCATTATGATTCAGTATATCTGGAATGGAAATGCAAATTCTCCGCAGGGGGTTGAACCAGAATGAACTATTTTGAAGTCCTAGTAAAAATACAAGTGGAATGCAGCTGGGAGGGATGTGTTCTTGCTACGTGCTGTCTAGTTGCACTGACTCATAGCAATCCCTCCTTGGGTTGCTGAGGCAGTATCACTATGGAAGTAGATTGCCCCATCTTCCTTCCGAGGAGTGACTGGTGGGTTTGAACTGCCAGCCTTCTGGTTAGCAGTCAAGTGCCTTAGGCACTATGCTATCAGAGCTCCTGGGAGGAATGTAGGGACTGATTTTCTCTGTGGCACAGTGAAAAGGAAAACTGAGAGGGGAACAGAAATTGAGAAAATAAACCAGCCCATACCCTAAACACAAAGTGTCACTAGAGGCATTTGAAGCCTGTGGCACACTGAAGGGCCCTGGTAGCATAGTGATTAAAGTGCTTGGCTGCTAATCAAAAGGTTGGTGGGCAGAACCTACCAGCCACTCCATGGGAAAAAGATGTGACAGTCTGCTTCCATAAAGATTTATAGCCTTGGAAACCCTGTAGGGGTTTTTCTATTCTGTCCTATAGGGTTGCAATGCGTCAGAATTGATTTAGCAGCAGTGCATTTGGTTTTTGGGTTTAGGACACTGAGGGGAACAACAGCAACAATTTATGTCAAATCCAGCCAATTAATAATTTAGGATAAATAAAATAACCATACCTAGGCATATTATATCAAACTGATGAAAGACAAAGACAAAAAGAAAATCTTGAAGGCATCTAGAACATAAGATACCTTACAGAGGTACAAGAATAAAAATTACAGCTTACTTCTCATGAAAAATTCTGCAAGTAAGAAGGTGATGAAATGATACCTTTAAAGTGCTTAAAGGAAAAAAAAACTGTCAACACATAATTCTATGGCTGGTGAAAATATCCTTGGAAAATGAAAGCAAAATAAAAAAATTTCTCTGATAAACAAACACTGAAGAAATGCACCATGAGCAGGCCTATTCTACAAGAAATGTTAAAGTTTTCAGGCAGAAGGAATAGGATATCAGATGTAAACATGGATCTACATAAGGAAATGAAGAGCATTTGAAATGGAATAAATGAAATTAAAATAAAATTAAAAAATATTTTTTCATATTTTAGTTCCTTTTAAAAATGACTGTCTAAAGCAAAAATATTAACAATGTGTTGTGTTTATAGCATATGTAAAAGTAAAATTTATGAAAATAACACAGAAGATGGGAAGGGAGAATTAAGACTATAGTGTCATAAAATCTTTATACTATATAAGGAGCTCTGGTGACGCAGTGCCTAAGGCATTTGGCCAGAAGTTTGGCAGTTCAAATCCACCAGCCACTCCATGGAAGGAAGACTGGGCAACCTACGCCCGTAAAGATTTACCACCTCAGAAACCCAAAAGGGGGTTGCTTTGAGTCGGAATTGATTCGACGGCAGTGAGTTTGGATTTTGGTATATGGAAGCACTATAAAGCTATTTGAAGATGCACTCAGATTATTTGATAATATGTGCTATAAACCCTAGATTAATCACCAAACTTTGTTTTAAAAAGTGGTACAAATAACAACTCAGTTATTACAGTGTACAGGAGCACTTGTGAATACTATACCCTTGAGACCCAGGGACATAGTTCCTGCCTGAGTAGTGGTGCCACTGAGTTGATTCTGACTCACCATGACCCTTTAGGACAGATTAAAACTGCCCCATAGGGTTTCCAAGGTTATAAATCTTTACAGAAGCACACTGCCTCATCTTTATCCCATGGAACAGATGGTGGGTTCAAACCACTGACCTCTGTGGTTAGCAGCCGAATGCTTTAAACAGAAGAGATAAAATTGAATCATAAAAAATGCTCAATTAACCTAAAAGAAGGCAGAAAAACAGGAAACAAAAAATTTGAATAAATAGAAAACAGCTAGCAAGATGGTATATATTTTAATCCATCCATATTAATAATTACTTTATTAATTAAAGTATGGTCTGAATATATCAGTTAGAAGGCAGAGGTTATTAAATTAAAAAAAAAGCAAGATATGATTTACAAAATGCCATCTACACAATATCTACTTTAAAAATAAAGACATAGATAGGTCAAAAGTAAAAGAGTGGAGAAATACATACTATAAAAATAAAAACACTAAGAAATGCAATGATGGGTCTCTCCTCGTCCAGAGCAAAGAAGAGTGAAGAAAACCAAAGATTCATGGAAACAATTAGTCCTGGTGACTGGTATACCACGTGATCCTCAGCCTATACGACTATGAGACCAGAAAAAGTAGATGGTGCCCAGCTACCACTGTCAACCACCCAGAGGGGGATCTATGTAGGAAATCCTGGATAGAGAGGGAGAACAATGTGGAACAAAACGCAAAATCATTTGGGAAAAAAACACAGGGGGGTGGGGTGCAGGTTTGCTGGTCTGATAGAGCCTGGTGGAACCACTGAAACTGTGGCCCCTAACTGCCCTTCAGGTCTGGAATTGAATTTACACCTGTGGCTTCCAGCCAAACAAATGACAGGCATATGAGTTGAACATTTACCTGAGGTAGATACACTCCTTGGAGTGTACAATTATGGGAGAAAGAAGGGCTGTTTATGCACAGGGAGACAGCTAAGGGGGCAGGAGTGACTGAAGGGATGGACACAAGGAAGAGGTAACTTTTGGGAGGAAGCGGGAGGGTAGCTGTTGCATTGTGGTAAATTGTAATCAACGTCATGAGAAAAAGTGTATGTGAACTGCTGAATGGAAAGTGAATTTGCTCTGTAAATTTTCACCCAAATCACACACACACACACACACACACAACTAAGAAAAGAAAGTTAAGCACTATGTGGTAGACTGACTAATGTCCCCCAAAGATATCCAGGTCCTAATCCCTGAAACTGTGAATGTTATACAGAAAAATGGACTTTGCAGATGTGATTAAGTTAAGGATTTTGAGATAGGAAAACCTCACTGGATTATCCAGGTGAACTCTAATACAATCATAAATGTCCTTATAAAAGGAAGGAAGAGGGAGGTTTGACTGTTTGACTACACAAAAGAATAAAGCTATGTGACAGAAGCAATAGGAAGCAGAGCCAGAGAGAGAAGATGTTACAGCCATGACTTTGAAGATGGAGAAATGGGCCAAAAGCTGAGAAATGCAACCCTACAATCTGGAAAAGGCAAGGAAATGGATTCTCCCTTAGAGCCTCCTGAGGGAGCATGACCCTGTCAATACTTTGACTTAGCCCAATGAAACTGATTTCAGACTTCTGACCTTCAGAACTGCAACAGAATAAATTTGTATATATTTTTTTTTAATTGTGATTTGGGTGAAGATTTACAGAGCAAATTCACTTTCTGGTGATGCCCAGACCTCTACAACTGCTGCTTGACAAAGCTCCAGCTGTCAAGAGTCTTGGGCAGAAGCCAATTCCACTTTTTACTTTCGATTGTATTCTGATCCATTATCTTAATTGCTACAATAATCTTTATGGTGATCATGCTCCTTCTGGTTCATCCCAGAGGGTCCAAAACTGATTTTCATGTTTCCCATGAACTAGGCCACCTTCCAGATGACTCTCTGATTTCCAACTCCAAAAACCTTGGTTTTCCTAGAAATCCCCATGATGAGCCAGAGCTGGAAAAGCCCCTGGGAATCCTAAAGACATTGAGAATTCACATTGGTGGAAAGATCTCATGGCTACTCAACCTCCTACAATATCAACCCCTGCAGCACAACATAGAAAAGGGATTACTCCTGATAGGAAGAAACCTTGGCCTAAGTGGCTGCCTCCTACAGTTAAACCTCCTCCTAATGTAGCTTATACAATTAATGGTAAACTTTAGTATCCTCCTCGGGGAGGGGAGCCTAAACCTTCCCGATGGCCTGACCTTCCTCTTACTTATACTGGGGCATACATAGAAGGTAAAAGAATGGTGTGGGTAAGTTGGGAAAAGAGTTCCTTTTAACTCTCTCCCTTTCTTAGATTAAAATGATCAGGGCCTAGGTGTAAAACTACTGCACAGAGAAATACTCTAATCAAGCAATGGAACAGTTACTTTAAGAAATTCAAAGGCCACAAGTATATGTTGATGGACTGTGTAGACCCATCTGCACCTCCAGGCTGGTGGTAATTCAGAGAATGGTGTCAACCACAAGGTTGAGTCACACGTTCTGGCCCCATGTTGTTTTCTTCACCCTGACCATTTCCTCATGTCTTAGTTAACTCTATTGTCTAGCACATTTTACTCATATAATGTTAATGATAGATAAGTTAGATAAGATAAGACGTAAGTCTAGTTTATAAGTTCAATAATAGTTTTATAAGTTTTGGAATAGTTAATTTTAACAGGATTAAACTTGTATTTCCTTGGAAATAAGATGTTCTAGATTAAGGGAATATTCTGGGATGTTCCCAGTAAACAGGAACACAAGTAATTCATAAAGTGTGATAAACGTAGTTGTTACTGTAAAGTTAATAGCCCACCATCATAAAGTGTGATAAACATAGTTGTTATTGTAAAGTTAATAGCCCAGCGTCATAAAGTGTGATAAACATAGTTGTTATTGTAAAGTTAATAGCACACAGCCATGAACTGATTCAAGAATGTACCCGGAACTGTGGGTTTGTCATTTTGCTTTGTCATTATCTCATGTAATCTGCAATATAGTATAAAATAAAGAAGTCCACTTCATTATGTGGGGCACATCTTCATCTTGTGTGAGTGTGTCTCCTTCATCTCGCCGACACCACCTCTCTCTCCAGAGACCCACAGCTGAGGCTGGACCTCGGCAACTTGCCATACAGCAGTCCACATATACTTTGTCTCATGTCATTGACCACAGTTTATCACAATGCAACACAGCTCCCCTTCCACTTCCTCCCCATAGTTACCTCTTCCCAGTGTCCATCCCTTCATACACTCCTGCCCCCTGAGCTATCTCCCTGGGCATAAGCAGCCTTTCTTTCTCCCATGATTGTTCTCTCCAAAGAGTGTATCTACTCTAGGTAAAGGTTCAACTCATATGCCTGTCTTTTGTTTGGCTGGAAACCACAGGTGTGGGTTCAATTTCAGACCTGAAGGGCAGCTAGGGGCCATAGTCTCAGTGGTTCGACCAGGCTCTATCAGACCACCAAACCTGGTCCCCACCTTTTTTTTTTTT
>NW_006921869.1:3781287-3809285 GCF_000298275.1 Orycteropus afer afer
ATATGTCTCCTTTTTTGGTATTTTCATGCAAATTCTTCTGCTAGTTGGGGTTTAGTCCACTTCTATATCCTTCCCTTCAAGGCTAGGGGTCCAAGATTATTTTCTGTGTCTGTGTTAATTGGTTTCCCTTTTCTTTGTTGGAGAGGGTCTGTGCAGTCTTTCTGTCTAGTCCACCATCTTGCCGGAGACCATAAATTTGTGTTTTAAATCACTAAATTTGTGGTATTTTTTTTTACAGTGGCTATAAGAAATTAACACTAGCCTTATTAATATCAGGTAAAGTAGATTCCAGAACAAGGCATACTATCAAGGGTAAAGAGGGACATTACATAATGATAAAGAGGACACTTCTCTAAGAAGACATAATAACACTGTATGTGTATATACCTAATAATAGAGTTTCGATATTGGAGGCGAAAATGGATAGAATTGAAAATGGATAGAACAGAAAAATCTACAAATACAGTGGGAGGCTTTAACACTCGTCTCACAGGAACTGAGAGAACAAGCAGGCAGAAAATTAGTAAGGATCTAGGTTACTTGAATAGCACTGTCAACCAACTTGGCCAAATTGACACTTATAGACACTCCACCAAATGACCAAATTGAAGCAGATTGCCCAATCTTCCTTCCAAGGAGTGGCTGGTGGGTTTGAACCACAAGCCTTCTGGTTAGCAGTCAAATGCCTTAGGCATTATGCCACCAGAGCGCCCTTAAATATTCTCAAGTGCACAGAAAACATTCACCAAGATAGATCATATTCTGGGCCACAAAACAAACTTTAACTAACTTGAAAGAATATAAATCAAACAAAGTAAGTTCTCAGACCATATGAAATTAAACCAGAAAAAGTAATAGAAAAATATCTGGAAAAGCCTTTAAACCTTGGAAAGGAAAACATACTTTTAAATAACTCATAGGTGAAAGGGGAAGCCTCAAGGGATGTTACAAAATGTTTTGAACTGAACTAAAAAATATAGGATGCAGCTAAAGCAGTGCTTAGAGGAAAATATGTAATATTTAAGGCTTATATTAGAAAAGAGTGTCAGCGGAAAAGAGGAAGACCCTCAAAGAGATGGACTGACACAGTGGCTTATAATAATGGGCTCAAACATTGTGAGGATGGTACAGCACTGAGCAATATTTTGTTCTGTTGTACACAGGGTCGCTATGAGGTGGAACTGATTCAATCACACGTAGCAACAATGTTGTTGTTGTTGTTACGTGCTGTCAAGTTGGACCCGACTCATAGCGACCCCTCCTAAGGTTTTCGAGGCAATATCACTACGGAAGTAGATTGCCCAACCTTCTTTCTGAGGAGTGGCTGGTGTGTTTGAATCACCAGCGTTCTGGTTAGCAGTCAAGTGCCTTAGGTACTACACTACCAGAGCTCCTAACATCAGAAAAGAAAAAAGGTGTCAGATCAATAACTTCAACTTTCACCTTAAGAAATCAGAGAAAAAGGAGTAAAGCAGGAGGAAGGAAAAAAATTCTAAGGATTAGAGCAAAAATCAATGGATTCAATAACAGGAAAGCAATAGGAAACAAATTTATAAAGGGAGGAAATGCAGAACAGAATTTCAAATTATCATAGACTATAGACTATCAAGGTGGATGAATCCCTGAGACTATTGCCCTGAGATAATCTTTAAAGTCAAACCAAAAATATCCCCTGAAATCTTAAAACTGAACAATAGGTTAGCTAAACTACTAAAAAGTTCTGTCCTGAGTATTATGTTCATTTAAGAACCATCTATATGGGATCAAATTGACAATAGCAACTCAAAACATTAGACAGAAATCTTAGGGGGCAGTGAATTTATGTTAATGAGGGAGGAACAACTCAGAAAAGGAGGGTGAGAATGATTGTACAACTTGAAGAATGCAATTGACGTCACTAAATTATACATATAGAAATTGTTGAACATTGTGTATGTTTTTGCTGTGTATATTCTCAACAATGATAAAATAAATACAATTTAAAGAAAAGAAAGTTGATGATATCCTAACCCTGAACCTATATATATGACTCTATCTGGAAATAGATTTTTATTTTACTATGTTAATGAGACCATATCAGAGTACGGTGGGTTCTAAGCCTAATACTTTCTGAGTAGGGTCTTATAAAGGGGAGTAAAGACACATAAAAGGAGCCTACTGGCACAACGTTTGACTGCTTGGCTGCTAACTGAAAGGTTGGTGGTTCTAACCCACCAACAGATCCGCAGGAGGAAAATGCTGGCAATCTGCTCCTGTGAAGATTATAGCCTAGAAAACCCTATGGGACAGTTCTACTCTGTCATATAGGGTCATTGTGAGTTGGAATTAACTTGACAGACACAACAACAGCAGACACATAGAGAAGGATACACACAGAGAGAAGACAGATTCCACATGAAGATACATCTACAAGCAACCAAGGCATGCCAAGGAATGCCCAGGGCTCCTACTAGGAAGGATCCGTCCCTTGAACCAACACCCTGATTTGGATTCCTAACCTCCAAAACTGTGAGACAATAAATTCTGTTCTGTAAGGCCAAAAACCAAAAAAGAAGAGGAAATCAATGAAACTAAAAACTTCTTCTTTGGAAAAAAAAAAATCAATAAAATTGATAAACATACCCAGAGTAACCAAGCAGAAATAGAGAAGATACAAATTACCAATATTGGGAAATAAGAGGGTACATTACAAATGACCCCACAGACTTTAAAAGGATAATAAGGGAATAACAACTTTATCACCATAAATTTCATAACTTAGATGAAATGGAACCAAGTTCTTGAAAAAAATGATGCAGATGGTACTCCTGAACATCCAACTCTACTGTGGGATCTCATCCTTGTGAACCTTTAAGCACTGGGAATGAGAGAGCTGTGTCAGCCTCCTTTCAGGAAGAGAAAGCCCTGTAGCCTCTATAATGATCACAGGCTGTTCCCAAGTTCTGAACACCAGTCTTACATACAACCTGTAGTTATGAACCAACCCAATATCCTTTTTTTAGCACAGTTTATTATATAAAAAATTTGAGGTACACACAATGATTGTTGTTGTTGTTGTTGTTATTTGCCGTCGAGTCGGCCCCGACTCATAGCGACCCCTCCTTGGGTTTCCGAGGCAGTATCACTACGGAAGTAGGATTGCCCAACCTTCCTTCTGAGGAGTGGCTGGTGGGTTTGAACCACCAGCATTCTGGTTAGCAGTCAAGTGCTTTAGGCACTATGCTACCAGAGCTCCTACACACAATGATTAGTAATAACAAATGGGCACTACTTTATGACATGCATCAAAACATTACTATGATGATGATTATGTCAAAGACGTTTTAATGTATCTGGAGGTGTTTCTTTAATGTTTTTTTATGCCCAAAAAGGAACACTATGTACTATATACAAAGACAAACATCTGACTAACTGATGTCAGATACAAACCATACTTAACTGTTCCAACTTACATACACATTTGACTTAAAGATAGACTTAGGAATGAAACTCATTCATAACCAAGGGACTGTCTATATAATAATTATAGTGATACTAGTAGTGGAGCTCTGGTAGCATAGTGCCTAAGGCACTTGACTGCTAACCAGAAGGCTGGCGGTTCAAACCCACCAACCACTCCTCGGAAGGAAGGCTGGGCAATTTACTTCCATAGTGATATTGCCTCGGAAACCTCAGGAGCGGTCGTTATGAGTCAGGTCCGACTCGATGGCACATAACAACAACAACAGTAGTGGTAGTAGCAGCAGCAGCTAACACTCACGACAGGGCACTGATCTAAGTGCTGCACATGTATTCATTCCTTTACATCTCTGTAACAACCCTTTAAGGTAGGTACTATTATTTCCATTTTACAGATGAGGAAATTGAGGCTCAGTAATTTTAAGCACCTTGCCGATCCCTTGGCAAGATACACACTCAAGTCTAGGGTAACCACTTGGTCTGTTTACTGGCTGAGTTTTAAAACTGGAACCCTTTGGTCACCCTACACCAAGTCTCTCGGGCTCCAGAACATTTTTCTCAACATCACGAATGGCTGAATGAATCCACTGATTTTTGAACAAAATCCAAATCCAATATTGAAATACTTTAAAAATATTTTTCTTTCTCACCTGCACAGAAGGCAGAGCCATCATAAATGTTGGAGGTCTCCCTAAAAGGGCTATCTGTACCGCTCACATCATGGTGGTCTCGGCTCAGGACCACTGGTGCCTGCAACATGGAAGGTTGTGAGATATCAGCTAAAGAGGTGTCCACAGCAGCTGCCCCATGGAAGGTGGGGTTTAGGTATCAGGCCAACCAAATGCCTTTTATATCCCTCCCCTTAAAAATAGACCCTTGTCAGCAAGACACCACAGGGCTGCCAACAGTGTATGATACATGCATGTGAGATACATATATGCTTATATATGCACCCAAGAAAAGGGGGTTTGTCCAGGTGTCTGGGTAGGGGACAGGAAGGAGGCTGGCTTTTCCCTGGGTTCTCATTTGCCTTTGGATTTTCTTTCTTTCTTTCTTTTTCTTTTTTTTTTTAATCACATGCAGTCTTATCTGTTTAAAAACATTAGATTAAAAATAAGAAGATGGCTTCTAACCCCAGGGGAGTGAATATCCCTGGCCTGTCACTTAGAACTCACAGATGGCCTGTTGCCAACAGCGTGTGGTTTTTCAGAACCCTGGTGAATGATGTTGTTGTTGTGTCGTTAGGTGCTGTTGAGTTGTTTCTGACTCATAGCGACCCCACACACAGCAGAACGAAACACCAACTGATCACAGGTGTTCACAGAGTGTCACAGGCTGCCTATTACCCCTCCCCACAAGGACTATGAGGACATACCCTGCTGAAAGCTTGAAAACTTCCAGTATTCCTAAATCCAGAGGCCCTGCAGACCCTTCCCCTCAGCACCTGCTACTTGGTCCTGGCTGGTTATCTCCTCTGGCCTCCCCCTCTTTTCCTTGGACAGGTCAAGCTTGTCCCCACTTTTCACCTTTACATTTGCAGGTCCCTCTACCTGGAACAGCTTCTCCCAGATATTCTGGCACATTCTTGCCATTCAGGGCTTTGCCTTACATCACCAAGTCAGAAAAGACTATCCTGACTACCCACTAAAGTCACAACACTCCCATGTCTCCCCACTTCATCACCTGACTGATTTCCTTCACAGTGTCCTCATCATCTGAAATCATCTCGTCATTTGCACATTAGTTGTGCCTTGTTAGTCTGCCTTCATCTGAATGTAGGTGCTTTTATGGCATGGTCATGTCCCCATGCTCAGGGCAGGGCTGTACTTCTGCCTAGAATGGGGCTTGGTGCAGAGAAGAGGAGGCATTTGGTTAAAATGACGTCCCCCACACCTTGCTGACAGGCTAACCACAGTCCGGATGTGAGTGAGCCTGGAGGGGGACTGGAGGCCCTCCATCAGGAATGGGGGTGCTCCTCAAGAAGGCCAGGTCCACCCTCTCTGCTGCCAGGCTCCCACAGGGCAGCTTTCATGTGCATGTGCCTTGATTTGTTTTTCATGGCTGACCATGAACACTCCTGGTTCTTCCAAGCAGAGATACAGAGAGAACCAAAGCATGCAAGACAGGGGAGAAGCCTCCACTGCGTCCTGGCAAGGATTGGGCAGATCCATGGGAAAACGGGTAAAGCTGGTGATGTTTGCCATGATTTTAAAAAGGTAATTTAAAAGAGCTATGTTGAAAGCTGATTCATTTAATCCTCACAAATACATTTTAAGGTTAATTTTTCCTTTCACAAAAGAGGAAGACTGAGTCTCAGAGAGGGCATCTGACTTGCACAAGTGACAGTGTCAGAGCCTGGATTTGAGGTCAGACCTCATCATCCAGTGAACGCTACTCCCACTCTCAGTTCCAGTCACCCACCCCACGTGGACACACACACAGAGCCTGGGGACCCAGGAGGACTCCTGCCCCTTCACTGTTTCCTTTCTACCCCCTCACAGGTCACCTCACACCCTTCCCTCTCTGAGTAGAGCTGGTCTGAGGTGGCTCATCTCCGAGATCCTCTAAGGGCTGGTCCACAGGGAAAGCCATAGTGAAACCCATATCCCTAAAGTGGTGGCAGTTTAGGTCTCAGCCAGAGGAGGGCTCATGTACTGTTCCTGAGACATGAGGGGGTATAGACAAGAGCCCCATGTCCTGAGCCAGGATGGGCTGTGCTAATGGGAAGGGCTGGGAAGCCACACAGGGCAGCACAGGACACCTTACCTTGATCTTCCCATGGGCGATGGCATTGTTGATAGCCACAGCAATGGCCACACGGCCTTTTTGGTCAGAATACAAGATCCTTGCCTGTGAGCCTACCACCTGCCAGGAGAAGCCAACATGTTAGGACATGGTGTGTGGGGAGACACGGATAGTACCTAGGCCAGAACCAGTGCTCCTACAGTAGCCATATGGTCTTGAGGAAGGGCCTGGAAGATGCTGCAGGGGTGCTGTAGGTCTAAGACCTCCAGGCTTGAGAGAAGTCCTGGCACTCAACCCATCAGACAGCCTCACCAGCCCTCCAGTATCCACATGCAGTCTGGGCTCCCCCAAATCTATCACCTATGTGTTCACCCTGAATGGGCCTCCAACACCCTGCCTCCACCTGGCTGTGGAGATATTTCATATAATGAATATAATGCATTGCCTGGAGTCCATCCCATGATAACAATATCATCAATATCCAGTGTTACTCTGGGTGGTGCCTTGCATAACTCCCAGTGCCTTACACGCCGCCTATCATCTGTGAGTGTTGGAGGAGGAGACTGTTACTGTCATCACAAGCTCCACTTTACAGAGAGGCTGAGCAGTCCTCTCCTAGTGTCCCTCACAGGGGCTTGTGGCATGGCTGGGACTCAGCTCAGTGTGGTGTCTGTCTTGGTGCTCTACAGCAATTATGCTTTAGTATCTCTAGGAGATAATAGGTAGTGGATTTTCCTAGGAAATGAAGGCTTTGGGAAAAGAAAATGAATCACTGTTTAGCCCATTAGTTCTCAAACAGAGATATTTGGTAATGGCTGAAGACATTTGTGGGTGCTGCTGTCACGGATGGAGGTCAGGGGTACCTCACAACAAAGAAAGACTTGGTCCCAGATGTCAGCAGTGCTGAAGACGAGAATCCCTGGATTCCCCAAAGAGCTTTCAGAGTGTCCACTCCAGCTGCCCTGGAAGCTCATTCCAAGAGAGGGAAGAGAGGTGGCAGGAGACCAGAAATAGCACTGACTTTCCACCTGACCACAAGCAACATAGAACTCAGACATGCTGTGCTGTCAGCCCAGATGGCTGATCTACTTGATTTTTCCTTTCTCAAGGCTTCTAATGAGCAGCCTTACACGCCAGCTGCCTCAAATCTTTCTTGGAAAAACTATAGTATAAATCAATGTTGTAAATATTTTCAGATTTCTTGGATCCAGAAAAAAATTGGGGAGGCGCTGATATAGGACTGCCAACTTTGTCAAGCTTGCACTTTGAAAGAAAATAAGTTGTGATTTTTAAAAAGGATTACCTTCCACAATGACCATCATGTCTCAGGAGAAAGGCCACATCATATAAGTAGAAAGAGTACAATCTCTGAATAATTTTATCTCACAAACAACAGAATTGTGCCCACATGTCTGTAGAAAAGTCTGGCTGCCATGCCACATGCCCTCACCCTTCATCTCTCCGAAGCGCCTGCTCTGTCATGCTAGAGCCTCTTCCTCAAGGCTCTGCTACTCTCTCTTCACATCTCATTCCCAGGGCCCCTCGTCCACTCAGTGCTGAACCTAAATATATTTCTAACTCTACCCTCAGCCTTCTCCTGGCCCAGTGGACTTGGGCATCTTGAACTCAACATGGTCAGAGAAACCGTTGCTAGCATAAAGGGTTCTGTGGCTAAATTTCACATGCAAATCTCTGCTTGAGGATGAAGTAGAAGTTTGAGGGGAGGGTATTTGAGCATAGAAGCCTAGGAAAGCGTAGGCAGTCCTCTCCTGGCCTCTGGACCCGATGGTCATGAGGCTACCTCTCTCTCAGCATCTAGAGCTTAACTCAAATGTCAGCTCCTCAGAGAGATCTGTCCTGACCACTCTACATAAAGCAGCGTCCATGTCCACATCTTCCTGGCTAGTTTTCCTCATCACACTTACACCTACGGAAACTAGGCAGGGACACACCCATCTATGCAACGGGACACCTGGCACAGTGTCTGGCACACAAATGCCCCTTCAAATCCTGCCCACAGCACATGGTGCAAGGACTGTCATGTCATTGCCTCCTCTCAGAGGTGGCTCAGAGAGTCCCAGCCACTTGCCCAAGGTCACAAAGATGAGGACATGGTGGATTAGTCTGAGCCCAGGCAGCCTGGTTCCGGAACCCACCTCCTCTCCCTACATGTGGCTGCCTTGTGCAGAAGCTATTTGTGGAGTGACAGAATGAAGCACTACCTGGCTGCCCAGAGCCCCAACAACTTCTGAAGGGCCCTGGGCAAGATGCTGCTGCAGCTTTTCCTAGCAGCCACCGTTGGAGGCAGGGGGAGCCCTATGAACATTCAGAGTCCAGTGTGTAACCTCCTAAGCTTGGGATTCACATCTGCCAGTTCAGGCCAATGGCAAGTTCATCTGATGGTCAGACATAGGCAGTGGCAACCAAGCACCTGTGACCTCACCCAAGTCCCTGAGACCTACCCCTATCACCTGACAGGCCCCAAGCCCCTTACCAGTTGGTGTTTGGCAGCCTCCCGAATCCAGTGGATGTTGTCCATATACTGCAGCTTCACAGAGGAGTTCACTGCAGGTGGAGAAGGGGGAGGACTATCAGGTGTTCCAGAGCCCCTGCCCCTCTTCCTCTTCCTGTCTCAGTGGCACAGACCCACCCTCAAATAGGCTGAGTCCAGGTCAGAGGTCAGGGGATCCCTGTGCCTAGCACCACACCAGGCCACCTCCATTGTCCTTCCCTAACTTCACCTGTTCAGGAGGAGAGGGCTTGAGAAGGGACTTGAGGGGGGTGCTAAGTCTCATCCTATCATACAGCTGCAAGGCAAGCAGGGGATTCCTGGGAGATCCCCTCGGAAGAGACAGGACTCATGGGCCTCTGCTCCCGGGGTGTGCCTTGAGGAGTCACCAGCAGAACCAGAGGGCCTGGACAATTGTGTGTATGTAGGCCATGTGTTTTGCGGGGAGGGAGGTCAACAGCAGCTCTGCAGTGGTCAGCTGCAGGCTCAGAAAGGAGAAGGAAGACACCCAGGCAGAGGCAGCATGAAGGTGGCCTACACTGTGAGACCTGAAAAGTCACTGAGCACTGAGGTGGGCAGTAGAAAGAACAGGTCATTTGCATGCTTGGCCGCAGGATGGGGCAACCCCTGATTCAGTGTTTGGACACACTCTATTCCAGCCCCACAGCAGAGATTCTGGGGGCATAGGCCTAGGTGGTTGCAGGGGTCTATCTGTGGACAAACAAGGTCAATGATCATAGGAAATAATGCACAGACTTGTGTAGTCCAGAGCATGATACTTTCATTCCCTCAGCAAACAATTATGAAGTGCTAACTTTATGCATAGTGCCTAAGGCATTTGACTGCTAACCAGAAGGCTGGTGGTTCAAACCCACCAGCCTCTCTTCAGAATAAAGAGTTGGTGATCTACTTCCGTAGTGATCAAACCAAACGCACTGCCATCAAGTCAGATCTGACTCTTATCGACCCCGCCTTGGGTTTCTGAGGCGGTATCACTATGGAAGTAGATTGCCCAACCTTCCTTCCGAGGAGTGGCTGGTGAGTTTGAATCGGCAGCCTTCTGGTTAGCAGTCAAATGCCTTAGTGATCCGACTCAATTGCAGTGAGAACTTTATGCAGACACTGTATTAGGCACTGGGAAGCAAAGAGGATGATAAGAGTAGGTGAGGTAGTGACTAGGAGGGAGCTTCAGGGGACCAAGGAAGCCTCCCTGAGATAGTGACACTCAAGCTAAGCTCTAAATGCTAAGGAGGAACCAGCTACGTGAATGCCAGAGGGAAGAGTTCTAGGCAGAAGGAACAAGTGTAAATGCCCTGAGATAAGAACAACTTGGCCCATTTCAGTAATAGGCAGAGACCAGCTGTGCTGAATACACAGGGCATGGGGAAGAGGTGGCCACTGTGGTGCACTGGAGTAGATTGTGCTTATGAGCACAGACTGCTAACTCGTCAGGAATTTTATAAGCTCATTGTCAAACACAGATACCATTTAATTAAATAAACTTACAGCTAAATAAATTATATTAAAAGCAAAGGCAATAGTTGCAGCTCCTCACCTCATAACCATTTGACTACGCTGTGCTATGTGTATGCACAGCTGGTTCTGTCTTTGAGTGCACAGTAGAGACTAATGTGATGGTGGCCACACGTGTCCCCTCCAGCTCCACATCCAGTGACATCACAGCATCATCATGAATATAAGCAAGCACAACAAACCAAGGCTTCTTTCTAATAGCTGGGTCTAAAACATCCACCAGCACTCACTGGAGTCAGGAGCAGGGATGGCAGGGTGGGACTTGCTCCTCAGAGAGATGCTGAGCTATTCTTGAGTCAGAGGTGGCCTCAGGAGGAATCATCCAGAGAACACCCTCAGCTTTACCTGTCCCTTCACACTCAGCCTTGTCCCAGCCTGTGTCCTCCCCACATAGGTTGTCGTCTAATCCCCAGACTGATTCCTCAGCCTGGTTTCCCTGCCCTAGATCTGTGTGCCTGAGACCAGCCCACCTACATAGGATGCTGGCCAAAATCAAACCCAAACTCACTGCTATGGTGTTGACTCCAAAACATAACAATCCTGTAGGATAGGGGAGAACAGGGTTAAAATGCTCCCTGGGAACTTAGAGCAATCAGCAAAAGTGAGGCCCAACATCCCACACAGAGATACAGAAGAGAAGGCCAGTCCAGACCTTCTAGCCTAGACTTGCTGAAAACCATCAGAGCAACTGTGGGAACAAGAGCTGGACAGATGAGGACATTTCATAAACTAACTGCCTTGTCTCCTCCAGGTAATAAACTATAATACCAAATCCAGTAAACAAGAACAAGACATGAAGAGAACACCATCATCCTAGTAAAAAGCCAAGATCAACACTTTGTGTCAGCAAAGTCAAAGATGAACTTAAAAAACTCTGACATAAAAATATGAGTGACATGGTAGGCACAGAAGGCAGAACAGGGAAGCCCCCTGCATTGCAATCTCACAAAAGCCAGTTACAGTGGATGCACCTGAGATCCCGCACATAATAAGCATGCTGGGGGGCATGATGGGGGCTATGATGGGAGAGTAATGGAGGCTGTCATGGGGTCCATGATTGGGATTGTAATGGGGACGACAGTGGGGGGATGATGAGGGTGTTATGAAGTGGTGACAGAGGCTGTGATTGTGCTGTGATGGGGCTTTCATGGGGCCATGGTAGTGGCCACAATGGGAGCTGTGATAGGACTGTAATGAAGGCTGTGATGGAGGAATGATAAGGGTGTGATGGGAGCACATGGGACTTTGATGAGGGCTGTGATAGGGATGTGATGGGGCTGTGATAGGGGCAGTGATGGGAGCATGACAGGTACAATGTGGGCATGATGGGTGCGTGATGGGATCCACGATGGGGCTGTTATGAGGGCAGTGATATAGGACAAGATGGGGGACATGACAGGGCATGAGGAAGGTGTGATGGGTCCATGAAGTGGGTGTGTTCAGAGCTATGATGGGACCTCCCTGATGGGGACGTGATGGGGGTATGTGATAGGGCATGATGAGGGCTTGATGGGGACCATGATGGGAGTAGTGATGAGGGTGTGATGAGACTGTGAAGAGGGTTTGATGTGGGCCTTAATAGTCACTATGATGGGAGTGTGATGGGGCCATGAGAGAGGCCATGATGGGACCCATGATAGGACCATGATGAGGGCCGTAATTGGGCCCATGATGTAGGCAGTGAAAGGAGCATGATTTTGATGTGATAGTTACATGATGGAGGTCGTGATGAGGCTGTGATGAAGGCTGCGGTGGAGGCATGATCAAGCCATGGTTGGGGCATGATGGGGTATGTGATTGGGCTGTGACAGGGAATGTAATGGGGCTATAATGGAGACCGTGATGGGAGACATGATGAGGGTTGTGTTGGGCTGTGATTGGGGTGTTATGGGGGCCATGATGGGTTGTGATGGAGGCTCTGATGAGACTAAGGTAAGGGCTTGATTGAGGTGTCATGGAAGGGGATTATGGGGGTGTTAAGTGGGTTTTATTGGGTTGTAATGGGGCCTGTGATGGAGGCATGATGAAGGTGTAATGGGCAACACTATAGGGCCCTAATGGGGGCATGAGGGATATGTGATTGGGCTGTGATGGGGGATGTGATGGGGCCATGATGGGGGTGTGATGAGGGCTGTGATAAGGGCCATGATGGGTCTCTGATGAGGCCATGATGAGGCATGGTAGAAGTGTAATGGGGGGCATGATTGGGGCCATGATGGGAACTATGATGCAACAGTGATGGGGGCCGTGATGATGCCAGGATGGGGGCTATGATGAAACTATGACGGGGATGTCCTGACAGGGGGCATGATGGAGGTGTGATGGGGGCATGATAAGGGCTATAATGAGAACTACAATGGGATTGTAATGAGGGCTGTGATGGGGACCATGATTGGTCCCTGATTGGGCCATGATGGGGGCTGTGATGGGGATATGATAAAGGCCATGATAAGGTGGTGATTCAGCTCTGATAGACCATAACGGAAATGTGATGGGGTCATGATATAGGCTGTGATGAGAGACATGATGGTACCATGATCAGGCCATGATGAGGGCCCTGATGGAGGCTGTGATTGGGCCATGATGGGGGCTATTATGGGGGTTGTGAGGGGGAGTTGTGATGGGATGGTGATGAGGGCCATGGTGGGGCCTTGAAAAGGGCTGTAATTGGGGCTGTAACGAAGGTTATAATGGTATGGTGATGAGGGCCATGATTGGGGGTGTGATGGGACTATGATAGGGCTGTGATGGGACCATGATGGAGGCATGATGAGTGCTGTGAGGGGCATGATTGGGGTGGTGATAGGGGCTGTAATTGGGACATGATGGGTGGAAGCTGTGATGGGGCCATTATGTATGTCATGATTTGGCTATGATGGAGGCATGATGGGATCATGATGGGACCATTATGGGGGCATTATAGGGATAGTGAGGAGGGTTGGGATGGGAGTGTGATGGGGCATGATGGGGCCATGTAATGGAACAGGGATAAAGCTCATGATGGGAGCATGATGAGGGCTGTGATGGGGCATGATGGGTGTAGTGTTGGAGGTGTGATGGAGATGTGGTGGGGGCCTTGTTGGGAACATGATGGGAGCTGTGACAGGACAGTGATGAGGGCTTTGATGGGGGAGTGTTGGAGCTGTGATGATGGCTGTGATCAGGGCATTATGGGGTCATGTGGGACTGTAATGGGGGTGTGATGGGACATGATGGATGCTGTGATGGGACCATGATGAAGGCTGTGATGGGTCTGTGATTAAGGTGTTATGGGGGTATGATGGGTCCATGATGGGGCACGATGGGAGCTATGATGAAGGAAGTTGACATGACCAAGGGAACATCATATATTAGGTCTATGGCCACTCAGAGACGGGCATCCAATAAGCCCTGTGTGTGATTTCTCAGTGACCCTAGTCCACCAGCCACTCTGAATGCTTTCTGCCCCTTGCAACCAAGGGGTCTTGATTTGACAGAGCTGGTAATACAGAGGCTGGGCTGGAATGTGGAGCCTATGCTCCTCACTGCACCACAACATTGTGATAACAAAGGGGCTTGGGCCCATTGAGAATGGTTGACAATGAGAAGCTTTGGACAACAGGCTCAGAATAATATTTGCGGATCATTATCTTCCACACCTTCCTCAGTATTATTAGAGTTCCTTTGTGCAGCCCTCTGAGTGCCCCTCAGGTTCTCAAAGCTATCAGGGTCTGGGGTCCTGGATAGAATTTGCCATAGCTGCCAGATGAGAGCCTCTACTCATGGAGGTAGGACTGGGGAAACATCCCACCCATAAGCATCCCCCCAACTATATTACCTCCACCAGCAATGGCCTCCTCTAGCACAGACATGGCTAGTTGGTCTGTGACAGCCAGGTCTTGGGGATCTCCTGATGTGCACACCCAGCGGAAAGGCCCAAATCCTTGGGAGAAGATGTCTCTGCAATGGAAAATGGCCTATCACACTGGGAATGCATGGGTGGCATCATCATGACCCCAGAAGGGTGGCTGGCAGGTGCTCCAGAGCTGAAGGTGAAGGATGAGTGCTAATTGGGGCAGGGAGCACAGTGTATGAGCAACTGTAGTGAGGTGAGACTTGAGTCTCCAGACTTCTTGCTGAAGTCCCTTGCCCCTAAATTGGACAGGAAGCTTCAGAGCTGCAGGCTGGGAGCAAGAGGCCCACTTCAGCCTGGGGCAACTGGCCAGTGAGGCAGCTCTGCCCCTCCTCTCTCTTTTCTGTTATATCCCTACCCCAGGGGCCCTGAATCACCATGCAGGCCCCTGAAGGTCTGCCAGCCCATGCCTGGCTACTCTGAACCTGCTTCTGCCACCCCACTCTGGACACCTGCTCTGCCCTCCTAGTAAGCCTGAGGCTGGAGACAGGAGCACCCACAGGAATGAGGTAAGTGGGTGAGCATGCTTGTCAGCATATTTTCTCTTTGGGGCATTCTGGCATATATTGCATTCAAAAGATGGCCTTATATATTTGTCTTCTCCCTGCCCTCCACCCCCTCTCAGTGCCTCCTCAGCTCTTCTTCACTCTTCCTCTTCTCTCTTAGTCCCTCTCTCTCTGTCCTTCAGTCCCCTCTCTCCGCACCTTCTTTGGCTGCAGTCACAGGGAACTGGGATTCAGGCAAGTAGAAACTTTCTTAAATTGTTGATATAAAGACAGTATGAAAATCTATTAACTAAAAATAAGTATTTGGGAGAAACAAGTAAATGTGAGGACTTGGCCTTTAATAAATTTGCTTTAGGTCCCTTCCTAAGTGACCAACCTGGATGTCCATTGTATGGCCTCTGTGACTTCCGGTCACCACACTCCCCATCATCAGTCAATGCCTCCTCCATGAGTTACTGTCCTCCTCAAAGAGACCCCAGCTGCCCCCAGACCACCACCTAGTGACCCAGCCCACTTCTGGTCTTGCTCCCACCCCACTATGAACTCCACAACATAGCATTTAGCATTTCTCACCTCTATCCCTTTCCATTCTCTTTTCTGCACATTGAAGTCTGGTAAATTTTCCAGAACATCATGATACCTCCCACCCACATCCCCCCAACTAGCTGGAAGTCTTCAGCAGCTCCCTTAGCCCACAAGAGAAGTTCCTGTTGTCTTCCAGAGCTTTTATCCTTGGCCCCAAGTTACCTTTCCTGATTACCTCCCCTCTTCCCTGCTTTTCCTGAGCATGGCCTCAATCCACACCTCCTGATGTTTGTTTCGGAGGGTGTGTGGGCTTCTGGCACTCATGCATCAGACTATCACTGCTCCACTGGTGTCCATGACCCAAGCAAGACTCCAGAGGTAGACAGCTTCCCAAGGCTCCATTTAGGACTGGGTGTGCACTTCAGGAGTGACCTTGCTGCTGATTCCTGCTGCCCTGTCCTGGAGGCCTGGGAGGCCCCTCTTCCCTTGCATTTTATGGTGGAAATCCCCATGACTCTCTTTATGGTCTCAGGGTATGACCCTGCTGATGGTCAAAGGAATAGGCTTCCCAGCCTAATGTCTACAGCCTGGACCTGGATAAGGTGGGGTGGCACTGGGCACCCTAGACTTGACAGTCACCTCTTCTCTTACCCCATAATATGCTGGACATATGAAGGGTAGCGAAATTCTGTCTTATTGGCCCCTTTCTTTTCCACATCAGCTCCTGTAGACAGAGCAACAAAATAAACTCACCTGGGTTCACCAGGGAGGGTGTGGGCTGCAAACTGTGAGGACACACATGGTTATCACCACAGCCCCATAGGAGCCACACATGAGAAACAGGCTTGATATCCAACAGAGGGCATAAACGGCTGAGGAAGTTCTTCTAGTCCTAATAGGAAGGACCCCACAATCTTTTACAAGTATAAGAAGTAGAAAAGAAAGCCAGGTGCAGAACCCTGTGCAGTGTGTTGCCATTTGTGTATGATAGTGGGGGATGGGTACATACTTTCCTGCAGGTGCAAATCCATCTCATGGTGGACACTCAGAAGCCCTCCCAAAGGGAATGGGGTGCAGGAGACAGGCTGGAAGGGAGACTTATCTGTTTGTACCTTTAGAATGTTATACTCTATGAACAAATTGCCTGTTTTACAGAAAGAAATTTCTGTCATAAATATATAAGGCTTCATTTTTGCACAGTGGAGCTCAGCCTGAGACTTGAACCTGCTCTCTTTATGGTGTTTTGTGTTCTTAAAGCAAATTAATAAAGTGAGGCCCAAAGAGGCCAAGCCACCTGTCAGAACTGGCTTCCAGAAGACCGGGGTAGAGGCATGTGAAGCCAGCGAGCTCATTGCTCTGGGCATGGGCATTGATGAGGCTCCCTGGCTGAGAAGAAGGCTGTTCAGAGCTGGCATCTTTACATCCCTGGCCACCCTGCTCCTCTCACCTGCTCTCTGGGCCTCCAAGAGGAAGGCATTGCCGTAGTCCCAAAAGAAGAAGTTCTTTTGTGCCAATCTGTTGATGGCTGAGACCTGCCTCCTCAGGCTGCAAGAAGAAGCCCTGTCAGCTCAAATGCCCCTGTGCCCTCCTGCTCTATCATCTGGAGAGCTCTCTCCTCCCTGGGCCTGCTACCCCAAGCTCACTTCTGCCTCCATGTCTTCCCTTCCTGCTGTATCATTAAATCCTCTATGCCCTTCCAGACCAGCTGGCAGTCCTCTGAACACACATTCACTGAAAAATAAATGCGCCTCTTGAAAGCTTTCTCAGGCTGGTGCCTCCCTATTCTACCAGCATTCACTGAGCACCAACTGCATCAGAAGCTGCCCGGAGTTTTTAAGGAATATCTTTTTCATTTTGACCCCAGCATTTCCACAAGCCCTGTATTTTCATGACTGCCATCTGACAGAGGAGAGATGGAGGCTCAGAGGTTGAGGGTTTTTCCCAAGACTGCACAGCTGGTGATTGAAGAACTACACTCAAGTCAGAGCAAGATGAGGGCTGCCTCATCCCACAGTGCACGTGCACATGTGTGCATATGCACTCATGTGCACAAACACATACACACACATATGGAGCAGCCCAGCCATAGTACCTCTCCTGCACAAGGCACTTGAATGCCATGGGGCTAGAGGCCAGGAGGCTCTGGGCCTCCAAGAAGCCAATCTGCACAGGGTAGTAGCCACCATTGAAGGGGTTGTGACAGGATGTCTGGTCCGACCCAAGGTCCACCAGAAGCTCCCCTGTTGTATCCAGTTCATGTACCAGGCGCTCCCTGGGAAAGATACGGGTGGTTAGTACAGGGCAGGGCAGAATCTGGGCCCCAGGTCAGGGGTTGGTGAGGAAGGGACTGTAGCACTTTTGCCATTCTATGGTCAGCACCCAGGAATGGAGGCTAATCAGGCTTTCCTCCAGAAAGAGCTCTGGCAAGAAGGCTGCTAGGGCCAGCAGAGATGGTAGCTGTGAGCTCAGGTAAGGAACCTCGGTCCTGAGAGGTGGAAGCTCCTGGCCAGCATCAGGACCTGTACTGGAGAGGGTTACCTGGGATCCCTGAGGCTGCCACTCCCATCCTTCACTCCCACTCACCAAAGATCCACCACATTGCCATGGTAGCCAAGGCTGAGCACCTCCTTCTTTTTCCTTGCTTCCCTAAAGGGCACAAAGTCAGACCAGACATCCCCGTCATTCCACAACTGCTCTGTGACAAACCTCCACTCCCACCAACACAAGTTGAGTACAAAGTGACAAAAATACAAAAGTTCCAAGTGGCTCACAAAAGTCTTATCTGTAAGTTTAGGGCCTATGTCAAGAAACACAGCACTGTAGGGGGATCATGGTGACAGATGGGAGCATGGACGTGATAATGATGATGATTATCCCCAAGGTGACTTATGAAATTAGGGTTATTGCTATTAGAAATCTAGTGGAGTTTTCTAGAAGTCAATAAAATGATCCTGAAAATTAGAGAATTCACTAAAAATGATTCTAAAACTTATTTGGAAAACCAAAGGATGAGGAAAATCAAAGCATATTTTGGAGGAAATAAAATTTAAATAAATAATAGCCCTCATAGGTATTAGAAGGTATCACAAAGCAACTGTAAGTATCATAGTGTGGTACCAGGTCAGAAATAGAGGTTTTGCCATCCCAAATGCTGTGTACAGCTGACAGGTACCAGAGGAGACCAATATGCTCCTTTGACCCCAGAGCTCAAAGTTAATAAACCAGAAAAAACAAACAGCACATAATCATAAAGCAGTGAGAGGCCAGTTTGAACCTTAAAGTGATTGGCAGAAAGAAAAGTGAATTCTAACTGCAGCCGCAGGGAGGGAAATGCAAACCTCTAAGAGGCTCATTCCATTCTCAGTTGTGTCTTCCCCGGCTCAGAGATCAGACACTTGACAAGAGAGGTTGCTTAAGGCAGTTGGTTAAATTGATTTGAAATGATTTTATTATCTCTGTGGGTATACGTACACATGGATGTGTGTGCATATTTACACGTGTGCACGTATATGTGTGCATGTATGCCTATGTGTATGGTGTGCATGTGTGTGTGTACATGTGCATGCATGCATGTGTGCATGTGTTGTGCAGGCACATGCATGTGTCAGGAGAAATTAACCTAGCCCAAATTTTATATGGAGTCAGATGGAAGGGGATACTTAGAGATGACAAAAATATCAGAGTGGCTGGAAATGGGTGCATGGGGGCAGGTACAGTATGGATGTTAAACTGCCTGAATGCAGAGAGGAACCCTAGCAGGCAAGGCCTTTAATGCCACACAAGAAGTCTGGAATTTCTCCTGTAATTAATGGACCACTACCTGATATTTTTAAAGGTGTTTCGTTGCAATGCAGTCAAATTAATGTCTTAGAAAGACCTCTGTCAAAATAGTATCCAGTCTGGGTAGTGTGAATACTTGGGAGTTCATCATATTATTTTCTCAACTGTTCTGTATATTTGAAAGTGTGCATATAAAACCAGGTTTAAGGCTCCTCAGTGATTTTAACTATAGCCGCCTTTGAGAATCATGGAACTAACACATCTTCCCCAAATAGGACTCTGCTCTTCAAAATAAAGTGATTGAGAGAATGTTTCAAAAATGGCATTGGATCAGAAGCATCCAGGGCCATTTTCCCAAGTTTCCACTAAACTGCCTAGGAAGGCATTAAACAGGAGGGGACATGCTACCCCTGAAGCTGCACAGACAACTTAAGACCTTAAATGGGGAGGAAGGTCAACTCAGCTAAGCCTAGCAGGGGCACACTGAGGAAAAACATGAGCACCTCCTTTATGCCAGGCTCAGGATGGGTGCTGAGCCCACAGCAGTGAGGAAAAGAGGGTACATTCTTTGCAAAAGTTGGAGCTTACTCTCAGAAACACCTCTGAGTCACTTGGCTTGGGTATCCACCTACAGCCAGGTGTCAAGCATTACACAGGCCTCCTCAGAGCAGTCCAGCATTCAGCCCTCTTTCGAGATGGACACACTCAGGTGTCTGGGCTCTGGGTCTAGCCTGCAGCTGTACCTGAGTCTCTGGATGCAGTGGTCCAGGCTGTCAGTCATCTCCATCAGCCAGCCTTGCTTGTGGCGCTTCACAAGGGCTGATTTATCCACCTGGAACCGTAGACACAGGGTAGCTGGTTAAATTCTCTCTGGGGGTCTCCCCATCACCTGGGAAAGTACTATCCCCTACAACCATCACTTCACTTTTGTAGTACAGGGTCAGGCATGCAATGAGCTACCTTCTCAGTTTTTGTTCTCTCTCCTGTCTTCCTGATTAGTAAAACCAAATTTTGTCATGGGACACTGGGCTCAGCCCCAGGAGATGAACCATGTGGAAACACACACACACACACACACACACACACAAACAAACAATCTTCCCCACTGCTTCTATCCTCCCTTGCAGATAAGAACCTTCACTTGATCTAGTACTGACCAATGAGATAATAGAAGATGTTGACTGAAGGGGTTTCTGAGTTAGTTCCTTCCTATTAAAATACCCAGCACTTCACCTCTCCCTTCTTCTTGCCTTGAATGTGGATGAGATTGCTAGGACGGCCATTTTGTATCCAGGAATCTCTAGAGATGTTGGCCCTGAAACTGCTGGTTGTATAAGAAAAGCAGCACTATGTTTGTGTAAGCCATTGGAGTTCTGTTATCTGCAGCCAAATGCACTTTTAACAAATACAGGTAAGTATGGCATGCTTAGGGTTATCTAAGTACGAATCACCCTGATGTGCATCACTAATGCTAATCTCAAACCTCCTCACCTCCTCCACCTCCTGTTTCTCTTCCTCTCCTTAGGGAAAGCTCCCTGTCTCTGTTGAAGGGACATGTCTATTTCCCTGATTTGACTGTGAGTGGCTGGAGCTGGAGGTAGTCACAAGCACTTATCATTTCCCTTCCATATTCTGGGCACCATGTTAAGTTTAGGGATAAGATGGGATACAGGGAAGAGATCCAGCCCACAGACAGTCACAGTTTTGTGGGAGACCAGCCAATGGGCATAGACAATTCCAGGTGATGGGCATTTTGAAGGCAAGAAGCTATGCTGCCAGAGAAAACCAACCTATGAGGTCAGGGAGGCTTTGTGGAAGAGAGGAGTGAGGGTCAGGAGAGAAAAGAGGTGAGTGTAGGTGTAGAGGGGAGAGAAGAGAGGTAGGTATAGTGGGGTGGAGAAAAGGGATGCATATGGGGTGAGGGGAGAGAGAAGTGATGCATAAGGGATGAGAGGGAGAAAAGAGGCAGGCGTGGGGATGAGTGGAGGGCAAGAGAAAAGCGGTGAGTGTGGGACTGAGCAATACAGAGGAGAGGGAGGCAGGGAAAGAACACAGATCAGGAATTCAGGCCAGGCTTACCTCTGCTATCACCCCAATGCACCCTACGATGACTGCAGCCTTGGCCTGGGCCCCACTCATTCCACCTAGTCCAGAGGTGACAAAGACCTTCCCAGTCAAGTCTTCAACACCCAGGTACCGGCGCCCGGCATTCAACAGGGTGAGCTAAGGAAAGAGCAGGCTGGGAGTGCCCACCTCCCACCCCTGTGGCCAGGAACCACCCCAGTGTGGCTCCCTGCCTCTTACCACTGTGCCATGGACAATTCCCTGTGGACCAATGTAGCAGTAGCTGCCTGCTGTCATCTGGCCATACCTGCCCACCACAGGGCAAAGGGAATGTGAATGAGCCCAGTGCCCAAAGTGGCTCCCCACAGCCACCAACTTTATGTTTTCAAAATTGGCATAGTGCCTAAGGCATTTGACTGCTAACCAGAAGGTTGGTGGTTCAAATCCACCAGCCACTACTTAGAAGGAAGAGATAACTACAGGGAGGAAGTGGGAAGAGAGCTGTTACATTGTGGGAATTACAGTCAATGTCATAAAACAAAATGTGTATGAACTGCTGTATGCTCTGTAAACTTTCACTCAAGTCAAAAGAAAAAGAAAAAGAAAAATAGTTATCTTCCTTGAGTTATATCCCTAAGATGTATGAATCAGAACATTCATTGAGCATTGTTTATGATTGCAAACAACTGGAAAAAACCCAAATCAGTAGGTGAGTGGGTTAAATGGTGCGATTAAACACTGCAAGTAAAACAAGAATAAGTTAGACCCATGTTTTCTGAAATGGAACAATCTGCAAGCTATATTGTTAAAGTGGGAAAGGCAAGATACAGAGGTGTTTACACTGGTCTACTAACATAGGTCTACATGCAAAAAATGTTTGGAAGGACAAAGGGGGACTGTTAACTGGGAATCTAATTTGGGAGAGGAATGTGTATTAATTGTATAAGGAGCTCTGGTGGCATAGTGGGTAAGGCATTTGGATGCTAACCAGAAGGTCAGCAGTTCAAACCCACCAGCCACTCTGTGGGAAGAAGATTAGGCAATCTACTTCTGTAAAGATTTACAGCCTTGGAAACACAACAGGAGTCACTATGAGTCGGAATTGATTCAATGGCAGTGGATTTGATTTGTTTTTATTAATTGTATAGCAAACAAAAGGCTATTAATAGCCTAGAAAGGGTCATGAGGGAACATTCTGGGGCAAAGGTAGTGTTCTATATCTTGACAGAGGTTCAGGTTACACAAGTATGCATTTGTCAAAAATGCATAGCAGTATCTTAATCACAGAGTCCTGGTGGTGAGCATGCAGGTGTTTGTAGGTGTTCCAGTTTTCTGTTTGAAATTTTTCATTATATTGGAAAAAAGCAGAATCCAAAATTGTATGTTCACTTGCTTAGAAGTATATAAACATTATAGACATATACATAAAAACTACTAGAGAATATAAGAAAAATGAAATTAATTATGCTACAATGATGCAATTGTGAGCATTTTTCAAAATTATATTTAACACTGCTATATTGATGTTATAATCAAACATTATCAAGGGGAAAACAGTATATATAAACTGAAATAGTGACTTACATTGTGACCCCCAAGCCAAAGAGCTTGTCATACATTGCCCTGGAGGAGTAGTTGGGAATGACCTGGAAAAGAGAGATGGGAGCAGGCAGTGGGGAGTACTAAGACACCTGGCCCTCCTCCCTGCCCAAGTATCTCCCTGCTTCCCAGCCCAACTTTGGCCATAGGAATCCAGGTCATCTGCTGGCTCTGAACCCACCATTCCATTGGTGATAACCAGCCGTGGGGCATTAGGGCTGCTCGGGAAAAGGCCCAGAGGATGTCCACTGTACATGACCAAGGTCTGCTCCTCTGTCATCTGCGACAAGTAGGACATGACCAGCCAGAACTAGAAGAGATAAAAAGGGGCGCTTCTGTGATTGTGTGCTCCATGCCCAGGGCTCTCCAATAACTATTCCGGACCAGAGAGCCACTTGCAGGCCCTAACTGGCTCTCTCAAGCCCCATTCCTCCAGCTACCCAAGGATTTTCTAGTGACTCCTGGAGCCTCCAATTACATGGCTCCTGTCCATTCTTATAAACTTGAGCATCCCAAAAGAAGTTCTAATGGTGGAACTTCATGCAGCAGGGAGGCAATAAGATAAGTAACAAAGTCAAGGATCTGTAAACTCCTTCTATGCCAGATGAATTGAAAACACATAAGGCTAATGGGAGTGGGGAAGGCCACATAGTCACCTTACCTGAGCCCAGTTGCTAAGCACTTGCCCATTTCCTCCGTAGGTCACAAGCTCCTGGGGAAACTGAAGAAGATACATATCCTTTGATATGGGGCAGCGGAGGACCCCATGGAGCCATGGATAGGGAGGAGAGGGTCTAGTCTATGACTGGGTTAAGGGCTCACATCTAGATTAGGATCAGAGCTGGGTATGGGGTCAGCTTGGGATCTCAGCCTATGGTCAGCCTGAGACCAGGATGTGGAGTCAGGGCCAGGGTCAGGGCCAAAGAAGTTCTCACCAATGGGTAAAAGGTCACAATCTCTGCACATACAGCCCTCAAGGAACTCAGGGAGCTTCCCCCAAAAGTTCCCCTTTCTCCAATACTCGCATTTGATGTGCACCCAGGCTCTCGCTGGGGCAGACCGCATAGTTCAGATTGGTGGCGCTTGCCCATGGGGTCACAAACACTTGGACCAAGGCTGGCCCAAATTGAGAAGTGTCTAAGTGTAAAGTACCTCGACTTCAGAGATGTAGTGTGAAAAAACAATGTACAGTGTCTCATTAATAGTTTTTACATTGACTACATGCTAAAATGATCATATTTTGGCTATACTGGGTTTCATAAAATATATTATTAGGATTAATTTCACCTGTTTCATTTTATCTTCCATGTGGCCATATAAAATCTAAAACTGCATGTATGTCCAGGGACCAATGTCAAAATCCAGATTTTGATGTTAAGATGTAACCATTGCGGAATCAGAGAGAAGGGTACCAGGAACTCTTTGTTCTATCTTTGCAACTTCCTGTGAATCCATTATTATTTAAAAGGAAAAAGCAAAGGAAAAAGACGTATGTTTCTCCTATTTCTATCAGACAGTGCTGGGCTGGGTGCTGCCCCAGGAGCCAGCCACAGGCTTGGTTCAGGGTTGTTACCTGGGCCACGGCTGGGTCCAGATTGTTCATGATCATGTGCATGATGGCTGCAGCTGCCTTGGTCTGGCATGGGTACTGCTCAATAGGGTAGGCCCTGGAATTGAAGTCCACCACAGGTGTGACAGCAGGAAGGCTCCAGGTTTCTACCTGCCTCCCTCCTACTCAGGGCCCACCCTGGCCTCATCTTACCATCTGACCACACAGGTGTGGGCAGATAGAACTTACTCAGGAACCTACAGCTGGAGGGGTTCCAGAATCACTAAAGCCAACATCATCTGGTTCTCAGGCAAGTTCCTTGAGCTCCCACACTTCTGGGAATGGGGAGCTCACCCTGCACTGGCTGGCACTCCCTCTCTACCTCCCCATTGGCAGAAGCAGTGAGAAAGCTGATTCCAAGTATAGTTGAGATCTGCTTTCCAGGAGCCTTCACATCTGGATGGATTTTACTTATTTGTTCTTTCATTCATTCAACAAATACTTCTTGGGCACCAGTTTTACAACAGGTGCAGGCTTGGAGCACAGGCACGAATGAGGTGCATGGTTCCTCCTTTATTGGGAGAATAATGCTCTCCAGATTATCCAAATCCAGTTTTGGCTGCTGGCATATTCAAAAGCAATATTCTCAAAGTGAGGTCCTGGGACCAGGCATATCATCTAGGAACTGTTGGAAATACAGATCTTAAGCTCCACCCAGCCCTACTGAGTTAGAAATCTACCTTGCATAGGACTACAAGACAATGGTGCTTATAAGTGGATTGTGTATATATTTTGGCTCCATAATTGTATGGGACTGACTCCCCAGGATACGTGGGTCAGGACTGAGAGATGCAGCTGAGAAGGTTTACCCCCATCTTCCAGCCAGGCCTGGGAACCATGGTCATGTTTCTGATCTAGACATCACAACGCCCCCATGCCCTGCCCCCCATGATGGGCATTTACTCAGTACTCCACCTCCATGTTCCTCCTGGGGCCTCCAGACTGGCTTTCACTCCTCCTGCTGCTTACTCTCAGGGACCCCTGACTCTGCCAAGGGCTCTCCCAGGAGTTTTCCCATGCCTCCTCCAATGCTGTGTCCCCCAGCACTCACCTCATTTCAATGCTGGGGCAGAACCGGTACATGTAGATATGGCCATACAGACGCAGCTCCCCTGCGAACTCAGGGGCCAGCAGCTCCTGGACATCCAGGGGGAAGTAGCGAAGGGCATTCCTCAGTGCCAGCTGGGGGAAGAGAGGAATGAGAGGCAGGGGGTTCCAGTCAAGCATCCTGAGTCCTCTGTGATGCTCCAAAGATCATCCTTCCCCAACTAGATTTGCCTCTCCACTCACAACCTGATTTGCCCCACCCAGAGACCCTTGGATTTCAGCTGGACAGCCTCAGGTCTTGCCCACTGTACATTTACAGCACTGAGAGATCCAACCAGATCTGAGAAGGCTTGGCACAGAGCCTGAAGCCATGAACCGGATGCCAAGAGAAAGGAAAATGTTTCTGAGGGCCTCTTATCCAGCTAGGACAAACAATTCAGACTCAAGTGCCCTCTGGTCACTCTTCTCCACACAATCTTGAATCTTCTGGAGAGTGTCAAACCTGGTCCTGTCTCAGGGCCTTTGCACTTACTCTTCCCTGTGCCTAAGCCCTACCCCTTCTCTTGGAGGGCCACTCACCCTCTCTGGGTTTGTTTCCTTTCAGAGCTTTTCCCCTTTGACAATAACATTTATTTCTTCTGTCCATTGAGCTCCAGGAAGGCAAAAGCCCTGGCAGATCTCTTCACAGTGGTCTTCCTCTCTAAATGAATGGAGCAAGGTATGATAGTTGGAGCTGTGTGTCAACTTGGCTGGACCCCAGTTCTGTGTGGTTGTTCCCATGATGGGATCAGATGACTGTGTTCTGAGTGGCCAATCTGCCCAAGGGGAGTTTCCCTAGGGGTGTGGCCTGCTTCCAGTATATCCAGGGACATCCTGGGAAAAGAGACATTCTTTGGTGGATTGGGACCTGGTGTGCTGACTACAAACTTCCGTGAGTGAGCAGCCCACTGCTTGGCCTGGAGATCTTGGATTCATCTTTCGTTCGAGTCAACAACCAGTGTACTGCCTGCCAGCCTTGAATTTCTCAGCCCCCTGCGCTTGCGGAAGCTAAGGCTGCCTCCAGCCCGATGTTTCCTCCAGGGACTTTGGACTTGCCGGCTTCTATAAGTTTGTGAGCCATTTTCCTAAGATAATTTTTTTTCCCTCTCTCTCTCTCTATATATATATATGCTTTGCTGGTTTGCTGGATTTTGTGTTTCTCTAGAGAACCCAATCTAACACACGAGGGGCAAGAGCAAGCAAGGCAAAGGAGGGGCTCAGTGTGCTGCCTAGATTTCTGGATGGACACTGGGGTAGCATAGTGCCTAAGACACTTGACTGCTAACCAGAAGGCTGGTGGTTCAGAAGGAAGACTGGGCAATCTACTTCTGTAGTGATGCTGCCTTGGCAACCCAAGGAGGGGTCACTATGAGTTGGGGCTGACTCGATGGCACATAACAACAACAACTCCCAACCAAATAACCTGGGAGAAGAAGATTCTTTGGGTATGGTGAATTCATTAATTCACTCATTCAGCTTACTGCGGGAAGAGCTGGTATGAGGCTTGGAAAAGACATGTGGGCTGGCCTCTGAGCTCAGCATGCATGACAATCATGCAGAGGTGGCCAAGCTGGGTCTACCTGCCGGCTCTTTCACCTGGGCAGGTCACAGGCCCAGCCTCAGTTTCCTCATCTCTCTGTACCACAGATAAAGGGTTAATGAGACCATGCCCACTGCCTGACACATGGTAAACCAAAAAACCAAACTCACTGCTGTCAAGTCAATTTGACTCATAGCAACCCCTCCATGGGTTTCTGAGGTGGTATCATCCTTCTGAGGAGTGGCTGGTGGGTTTGAACCGCCAGCCTTCTGGTTAGCAGTCAAATGCCTTAGGCACTATGCTACCAGAGATGATAAATGCCTGGACATCTCCCTACCCAATATATATGTATTTTTTTACATTTCTTTTTTTTAAATTTATTTTATCATTTTTCTTTTTCTTTCTTTCTTTCTTTTTTTTTATTGTAATTTGGGTGAAAATTTACAGAGCAAATAAACTTTCCATACAGCAGTTCACATACACTTTGTCTCATGACACTGACCACAATTTAGCACAATGCAACATCTCCCCTCCCACTTCCTCCAGATAGTTACCTCTTTCCAGTGTCCATCTCTCCATGCACTCCTATCCCCTGAGCTGTCTCCCTGTGCCTGAGCAGCCCCTCTTTCTCTCTAACTTATTCTCTCCAAGGAGTGTATCTACCTCAGGTAAATGCTCAGCTAGTATGCCTGTCTACTGCTTGGCTGGAAGCCACAGGTGTGCGTTCAATTCCAGACCTGAAGGGGAGCTAGGGGCCACAGTCTCAGGGGTTCCACCAGGCTCCCTCAGGCCAGCAAACCTGTTCCCCACTTTTTCTTTTTTTTCCAAATGATTTTGAGTTTGTTCCACATTGTTCTCCCTGTCTAACCAGGAACTCCTACAAAGATCCTTTTCCAAGTGGTTGACAGTAGTAGCTGAGCACCATCTATTTCTTCTGGTCTCATAGTTGTATTATAGGCTGCAGATCGGATGGTGTACCAGTCACTAGGGCTAATTGTTTCCATGAATTTTTGGTTTTCTTCATTCTTCTTTGCTCTGGATGAGGAGAGATACATCGTTGCATCTAGATGACAGCTTGCAAGCTTTTTTGTTTTTTGGGGGGGTTTTATTTATTTATTTATTTAATTTTATTTTGATTTGGGTGAAGATTT
>NW_006921869.1:3825260-3837195 GCF_000298275.1 Orycteropus afer afer
TCTGTGTTTTCTTTGGTCTGTCTCTCAATCCTTTGAAGATACCTATATATGAAATTCTTTTGAATTCCTTATCAGAGAGTTGCAATGCTGCTTCTTCCTCAGGGATGTGTTCTGGGTCTGTATCCTGCTCCCTTGTTTCTACCACTTTATCTTGCTTCTTTGTGTGCACTCTGATGGTCTGTTGTCTCTGAGGCATCGTGGTATTGTATTAAGATCTCTGTTAATTGTTTGTGAAGAGCAGCCAAGGGTGACTCAGGCTCTTCGTGGTGTTTTTTTATTGTTGGCCCATTGGAGAAGGAGGTGCTGTCTCTTGCTCAGTAAGTAAAGTTGCAGGAGGTGTGGGTGCACTTGTATCTTATGGGGGGCAAAATTCATGGGACCGCACTCAGCTGCAGTTTCTTCGCTCTCTGTGCCCCGTCTGCCTGTGGTGCTGACACAATCCTGCCAAACCACTAATAGCTGGCTCTGGAGTTTGTCTGTGATACTGCCCACCTGCAGCACCAAAGATGCGTGCAATTTCAGCTGTGTTGGAGTCAGGGGAGTACCTGCTAGTGACCTGCAGTCCCAATATCCATGCCAAAGAAAAATATGGTGTCTCCCAGTCTGACCCAAGCCCACTCTGTGATGCACTGGGAGGGGAGGGAGTTAGCCTTTCTGGAGCAACAGTGAGTTCTCCACCTGAATCTCAGCAGTGGTGCCTGTGCCCGCCTGCACCCAGATGACCCAAATTACTGAAAAAATCAGCTGCTGGAGGCAGGTCTCTGCCGCTGCCTGCTGGAATATTGTAGTGGTTGCTGGTATGTTGCTATAAGGTGTTTTCCTTCTTGGCTCAGGGATCTAAGGAGGCTGCCCTCACCCAGCAGACAGTGACTGCCCCAGGAAAGTTTCCAATGGCTTCTCTCAATTGCCCATCCATCCTCCGCCAATAGCTCTTTCCTAAATAATCTCCCTGTGCCTTTCCTCTAATTCTGCTCTTCTGTGTTTGGTGCACTCTGATTCAGTGAGCTGTTCGGAGCACTAAATATCCTAATTCAAACTGTTGTACCTAGTTTTTAAAGTCCTTAGATGCCAGAGGGAAGAAGCGTGCTGCTCACTGGCAAGACTCCATTTTGAATCTCTACCCATTCTTTTAAAGTCCCCAAACCGGAGCTGGGGAACTATTCCTTGTTTTTTCCCCCTCCCAAGGCCCTCTCTCCGAATAGTCACCAAATCCTGCCTTTGCAGCCTTCTCACTTAGTGCCACAGCACTCACAGGCAGAAGCAGCAGACACTCTTACTGGGGACTCACAAGCATGGTCAGCAAGCACACTCACCAGACCTCAGCTTCTGTGTCTTAGACTACCCCAGAAGATCTACTGCACAGCATACAGAATGTCAGAAATGGGGTTATGGTGAAATCATAGCTAGCTAATCATATGATTAATCTACCATTAATGGTAATCATATGGTTAAACCATCACTCATTTGTCATACTGTGTTGGCTTGTATGTTGCTGTGATGTTAGAAGCTATGCTATCAGTATTTCAAATGCCAGCAGGATCTCCCATGGTGAACAGGTTTCAGCGGAGCTCCTAGACTAAGACAGATTGAGAAGCAGGACCTGGCGATCTACTTCTGAAAAGACTGGCCAGTGAAAACCTTATGAACACCAGTGGAACTTTGTCTGATATGGTGCTGGATGATGGACAACACTTAAAATATGATTGGGGAAGAGTTGGCTCCTCAACCTAGAGTCAACCTTAATGATGTAGGTGGAGTAAAGTTTTCAGGACCTCTACTTGCTGATGTGGTATGACTCAAAATGAGAAGAAACATTTGCAAACACCCATTAATAATAGAAATAAAATATGAATCTAGGAAAATTGGAAGTCATCAAAAATGAAATGGTACACTTGAAGATTGATATCTTTGGCATTAGTGAACTGAAATGGACTGGTATTGGCCATTTTGAATCAGGTAACCATATGGTCTACTTTACCAGAAATGAAAAATTGAAGAGGAATGACATTGCATTCATTGTCAAAAAGACCATTCAAGAGCTAAAGCTCTGAAGTACAAAGCTGTCAGTAATAGGATAATATCCATATGCCTACATGGAAGACCAGTTAATATTACTATTATTCAAATGCCAAAGATGAAGAAATTGAAGATTTTTATCAACTTCTGCAGTCTGAAATTGATCAAATATGCAAACAACATGTATTGACAGGTACTGGTGATTGGACTATGAAAGTTGGAAACAGAGAAGATCAGTAATTGGAAAATATGGCCTTGGGGACAGAAATGATGCTTGAGATATCACAATAGAATTTTGCAAGACCAATGGCTTAATCATCACAAATACCTCTTCTCAACAACATAAATGGCAATTATACACATGGACCTCACCAGATGGAATACACAGGAATCAAAACAATTACATCTGTAGAAAGAGACAATGAAGAAGCTCAATATCATCAGTCAGAAGTCAGAACAAAGTCAGGGCCAACTACTTAACAGACCATCAATTGCTTGTATAAAGTTCAAGTTGAAGCTGAAGAAAATTAAAACAAGTCCATGAGAGCCAAAATATGACCTTGAGTATATCCCTCCTGATTTTAGAGATTATCTCAAGAATAGGTTTGGTGCATTGAACACTAATGACTGAAAACCAGATGAGTTGTGGGGTGACATCAAGGACATCATACATGAAGAAAGCAAAAGGTCATTAAAAAGAGAGGAAAGAAAGGAAAGACTGAAATGGATGTCAGAAGAGACTCTGAAACTTGCTTTTGAATGGAGAGTAGTGAAAGTGAATGGAAAACATGAAGAAGTAAAAAGAGCTAAACAGAAGATTTCAAAGGGCAGCTCAGGAAGACAAAGTAAAGTATTATGAAGAAATATGCAAAGACCTGGAGTTAGAAAACCAAAAGGGAAGAACACACTCAGCATTTCTGAAGCTGAAAGAGTGAAGAAAGAAATCAAGCCTCAAGTTGAAATATTGAAGGATTCTATGGGTAAACTCTGGTAGTGTAGTGCCTAAGGCACTTGACTGCTAACCAGAAGGCTGGAAGTTCAAACCCACCAGCCACTCCTCAGAAGGAAGGCTGGGCAATCTACTTCCATAGTGATATCGCCTCGGAAACCCAAGAAGGGGTCACTATGAGTCGAGTCCGACTCAAGGGCACATAACAACAACAACAAATGGGTAAAATACTGAATGGCTCAGGAAGCATCAAAACAACATGGAAGGAATACACAGAGTCACTATACCAAAAAAAAATCGGTCTATGTTCAATCATTTCAGAAGGTAGCAAACGATCAAGAACCAAAGGTATTGAAGGAAGAAGTACGAGCTGAACTGAAGGCATTAACAGAAAATAAGGCTACAGGAAGTAATGGAATACCAATTGAGATGCTTCAAAAATTATGCAAAGCTGGAAGTGTTCACTCTTCTTCTGTGCCAAGAAATTTGAAAGGCAGCTACTTGGTCAACCAACTTGAAGAGATTCATATTTGTGTCCTTTCCGAAAAAAAAGAGGATCCAACAGGATGGGGAAATTATCAGACAATATCATTAATATCACACACAAGTAAAATTTTGCTGGAAACAATTAAAAAAAAACTGTTGCACGGGTACATCAACAGAGAACTGGCGGAATTCATGTAGATTCAGAAGAGGATGTGGATTGAGGGATATCATTGCTGATGTCAGATGGATATTCACTGAAAGAAAGATGTTTACATTGTTTTATTGACTATGAAAAGGCTTTTGACTTGTAGATCATAACAAATAATGGGTAACATTGCAAAGAATGGGAATTCTGGAACACTTAATTGTGCTTATATGGAGCATATACATAGACCAAGAGGCAGTCATTCAAACAGAACAAGGGGACATTGTGTGGTTTAAAATCAGGAAGGGTATGTGTCAAGGTTGTGTCCTTTCACCATACTTATTCAATCTTTATGTCGAACAAATAATCCAAGAACCTGGCCTGTATGAAGAAGAGATCAGTGTTAGGATTGGAGGATGACTCATTAGCCACCCGTGATATGCAAATAACACAACCTTGCTTGCTGAAAGTGAAGATGACTTGAAGCACTTACTCATGAAAATAAAAGACTACAGCATTCAGTATGGATGACACCTCAATATAAAGAAAACAAAAATTCTCACAACTGGACCATGTCTCACAACAACATCATGATAAGTGGAGAAAAAATTAAAGTTGTCAAGGATTTCATTTTACTTGGATCTATAATCAATGCCCATGGAAGCAGCAGGCAAGAAAACAAACGACATATTGCATTGGGCAAATCTGCAAAAGACGTCTTTAAAGTATTAAAAAGCAAAGATGTTACCTTAAGGACTAAGAGATGCCTGACCAAGCCATAGTATTTTCAATCACCTCATATGCATGTGAAAAGCTGGACAATGAAGAAGGAAGACCAAAGAAGAATAGATGCATTTGAATTGTGGTGCTGGCAAAACATACTGAAAATACCAAGTACTGTCAGAAGAATGAGCCAATCTGTCTGGAAGAAGTATAGCCAGAAAGTTCCTTGCAAGGGAGGCTGGTGAGATTTCATTTTACATACTGTGCACATGCTATCAGGAGGGACCAGTCCTTAGGGAAGGATATCAATATCATGCTTGGTAAAAATAGAGGGTCAGTGAAAAAGAAGACCCTCAATGAGATGGATTGGTGCAGAGGCTGCATCAATAGGCTCAAACAGCAGGGGTTGTGAGGATGGCAGGACTGGGCATTGTTTTGTTCTGTTTTACATGAGGTCACTGTGAGTTGAAACCTTCTTGATAGCACCTAACAAGAACAACAATCATAGGATGTATGCTAGAGGTGGGCTCTTATTGGTGGAATCAAATGTATTCAGGACATAAATTGGACAGACTATTCTTGTCACTCTTACCCCTGTTAATAAAAGACATAAAAATCTAGGAAGCTCATTGGCCTCTGACCTTAGGGCTGGCACCAGAGGAAGACTGATTTGTCAAAGGTCTTATGTTCAGCCACTGAAGTGTAAGATTCTGTGGGCCAGGTAGGCAAAATAACTGTTCTGAAAGGTGTCCCTATCCTGCTCCTTGTAATCTGTGCAGGTGTGATTACATTAAGGATCTTGAGATGGGAAAGATAATCTTGCATTATCACAGGCAAAAGAGAGAGGCCGGAGAGTCAGAGAAGATAATATGATGACAAAAGCAGAGTGTCAGTGTGATGTGGCATAGATTGGAGGTTCCTGGATTTGAAGATGGAGGAAAGAGCCACAAGCCAAGAAATGTAGGCAGTCTATGAGGTGGGAAAGGCAAGGGAACAGATTCTCCCCTGGAGCCTTCAGTAAAGAATACAGCCCTGCTGACACCTTGATTTGAGTCCAGTGAGATCCATTTCAGATTTCTGACCTCCAGACCTATAATTTGTGTCATTTTCAGCCACTATGTGGCATTTTGTTACAACAACAAGAAGAAGTTAATACAGAAACAGAATTCTTCCTGTTACTTCTACCATAATCAAACCTTTCCTGCAAGATAGCCAGGTCTTCTAAAAGGATGCCTGGATGCCAGCTTGTTTAGCTCACGGAACTGCTTGTAAGAACAGGTTTGTGTCTGCTTGCAAATAAGTGTGTGTGCATATGTGTGTGCATGCATTCATGTGTGTCTAGGTGTGAGTGTGTGCACATGTGTATGCATGCATGAGTGCCAGACAGTGTTCATTATCTGGCTCATATATGTATGTGTGTGCATGTGCATGTGTGTGTCTGTGACATAATTTGGTCTATGATTCACCTTCATTTTAATCAGGCAGTAAGCTTGTGGGAGCTTACTTTTAAACTTCATTCACCTCAAACGTTTTGCCTGTCTCTATGTCTGCCAAAAATAATGGTCAAGATAAAGCTGGTTTAGGTGCGTGAGAATCACTCCTGTCCCTCCACTCCCTGCCCCCACCTGCACTTAGGCTTTTATGAATTCTGACCTGAACTCCAATTAGGAACCCAGGCACTACAGTCAGACTTCTTAGATTTTATGGGAGTCCTTACTAGCTAGTGACCTCTCCAGCATATATGTCCCTCACCATTCTGAATTTCAGTCTCTTTACTAATAAAGTAAGCATAAAAGTACCCATTTCATAGGGTTGTCATGGAGAATAAATAAATTGACCTACTTAGAACTGTGTCTGGCACTCCATATGGGCTGAGTGAGTGTCAGCTACCAACATTATCATCTCCCACATCTATGGGCCTCCACATGCCAATTCTATCATTCCTGATGCCTTCTGAGGGGGCCTCTGTCCACTGTGCCACATCTGGGATCTCTGTAGGAGCCTTTATACATTTTAGGGGAGTCTTGCTAAACACCTACACAACAACATTCATGGGGTTCCTTTTACTCATGTGATAAAGCCCATACTTCTCTGGGCCCTCTATAATCAGGCAGGCCTGGATCTCCAAGCTCTGCACCTAACTCTGGCACTCACTGGGCTCCTACACTCCCAGTATGCTTTGCATCAGCCCGTTTTGCATCTTGACTTACTACTTCCCTGTGATGATCAGTGTTAAGATAGGATTTTCAGTGGGTTGGCAGACAATAGACTGGCAATCTTCCATAATGTAATCACCTTCCATTATGTGACCTGATGTGATCAGCCATTCAGTTGAAAGAGGAATTTCATTAGGGGTTAGGCCTGCTTCTCTCTTGACCTTGCACCCTTCTCGTTTTCTGACCACCAGTTCATGGGACGTAAGCCCGCAGAAATCTCCTCTGCCTCTTGACCTACCGATTTTGGATTCACTAGCTCCCTCAAACCTGTGAGCAAATAGAGGTCTCCCACCTGCCGCCTAACCCATGGATTTGGGCCTTGCCAGCCCCCACAATTGAGTGAGCCTTTTCCTTACAATTGCATAAACCATTTCCTTGAAGTAGATACCTCTCGCTATACTTATATATACATTTCCCTGGTTGTGCTTCTCCAGCGAACCAAGACTAAGATACTCCCTTTGTCTCCATATGACCTTCCTTCTCTGATTTCCCAGTCTAAGGACCTTGCTCATGCTTCCAAACTACTTCCTCTCAAGAAGCCTTCCCAGATTTCTTCTGCCTGAGGAACTCTGGCAAGATGTTGCTTTGAGTATTTAGCATATACTCTGGCCCATTAATTCAACAAGCATCCATGGGTGAAGCTTTGGGTATCATGGCAGTAATGGTAGAGACACAGACAAATATTGGAGACCTTCAGATCTGGTATCTCATACTGATACCCAGCACAGCCCCGATATGTGGGTTAGTACTCAGGGGAAAGGTCACTAAGAGAAATTATAAACAAAGTAGGGGCCAAGGGGGAACTCCAACGACATTTCTAATAGAGGAAGTGCTTATGTTATATGACTGAAATTTTCTTCTGCACCTAGAGCTGTACTGTACTGATGCTGGAAATACACTGACTAAAATATAATAGACAGACTATATTTCATATTTAAACAGAGAAGTCTGCTTAAAGAAGAGCACAAAATTAAGTATATTTTAATGCAGCCAAATAATGAAATACTATGCAACTCTAAAAAATTGGGGCAACTCTAAATGCACTGATGAGGAAAAAAATCTAAAAAAATCCTACATGCATAGGATGTGTCCACATGTTCATTTACAAAAAAAGGATGCAAAGAAATTACCAGATGAGAATTGAAAAGATGCTCAGTCATTAACCATTAAAGAAATGCAAATCAAAATCACAGTGAGATACCATTTCACTCCCACTAGCAAGGCCAAGACAGGAGAAAAAAAGAAAAATAACAAGAATTGGAGGGCATGTGGGGAAATCGGAACACTCATTCTTTGGTGGTGGGAATGCAAAATGGTTCAGTTGTTGTGGAAAACAGGCTAGTGGTTCCTCAAAACCCTAGAGGCAGAGGTGCCATAAGACTCAGCAACTCCACTCCTAAGTACATACTTCAGGTATCTAATAATAGAAGTGACATGAACAAACATATGCATACCTATGTTCATTGCAGCACTATTCACAATAGCAAAAAGAAGGAAGCAATCTAAGTGCCCATCAACAGATGAATGGGTAAGAAAAATGTGGTACATGCATACAATGGAATACTACTCAGAAATAAAGAAAAAGGAGTTCTCAAAACACTTTGGAACATGAATTATGTTGAGTGAAATAAGTCAATCATAAATAAACTAAAATCGTATGTTCTCACTTTTATTAAATGACATGAACAAGTAGATATACAGAAACTAATAATCATTAATGGTTACCAGGGGCGGGGAGGAGATTAACTCTCTAGATAGTAAACGCTTGTTATTTTTGTGATGGGAAAGTTAACACTGAATGAGGATGACGTGTACAGAGCTTGACAAAGATAAACAATGTCACTAAAAAGTACATGCATAAAAAGGGCCAAAATCCATTAAATGGGGAAGAGATAGTCTTTTTAACAAATAGAGCTGGCAAAACTGGATATCCATTTGCAGAAAAAGGAAACAAGATCCATACCTCACATCATACACAAAAACTAACTCCAGATGGATCAAAGACTTACATGTGGAACCTAAAACTCTAAAGTTCACCAAAGAAAAAAAACGGGCAAACTTAGGAGCCCTAATATATGGCATAAATAGACTATAAAGCATAACCCAAAATTCACAAACAGCAGAAGAGAAACTAGATGATCAGGAACTTCTAAAAATTAAATTCTTGTGTGCATCAAAAAACTTCTCCAAAAAAGTAAAAAGAGAACCTACAGAATGGGAAAACAGTATTTGGCAGTGACATAATATCTAACACAGGATTTATCTCTAAAATTTATAGAAAACTCCAACACTTCAACATCCAATTAATCCAATTAAAAAATGGGCAGAAGACATGAACAGGCACTTCACCAAAGAAGATATTCAGGCAGCTGACAAACACATGAAGAAATATTTACAACCATTAGCCATTAAGGAGATGCAAATCAAAACAACAATGAGATACCATCTCATCCCAGCACTAATAGCAAAGTTCAACAAGCAGAAAATAACAGATGCTGGTGATGATATGGGGAGATTGAGACTCTTATACACTGCTGTTGGGACTGTAAAATGATAGAACTACTGTGGAAATCAGTGTGGTGACACCTTTAAAAGCTGGAAACAGAAATACCATTTGATCTAGAAATCCCATTACTATGTATATAACCTAAAGAAGTGAGAGCCAAGACATAAATAGATATATGCACATCTATGTTCATCACAGCACTACTCACAGTAGCAAAGAGATGGAAACAACCTAAGTGTCCATCAACGAAGAAATGGATAACCAAATTGTGGTACATACACACAATGGAATGCTATGCAAACTTAAAAAATAATGTAGAATTTGCAGAACACTGCATAATGGATGAACTTGGAAGACATTATGCTGAGTGAAATAAGTCAATCACAGGACAAATATTGCATTAGTCCACTATTGTTAAAAGTGAAGGAAAAGTTTATCCACGGAAGGAAATGTTCTTTGTTGATTACCAGGGATGGGAGGAAAGGGGAGAGAAAATTCCTAGATAGGTCGAAAAATATTTTTATATATATATAGAAACCAAGGGAGCTCTGGTAGCATAGTGGTTAAGACACTTGCCTGCTAACCAGACGGCTGGCGGTTCAAACCCACCAGCCACTCCTCTGAAGGAAGGTTGGGCAATCCTACTTCCGTAGTGATACTGCCTCAGAAACCCAAGGAGGGGTCACTATGAGTCGGGGCCGACTCGATGGCACATAACAATAACATATATAGAAACCAAAGATTACCAATGTAACCAAGGGTAGGAGAGAGGGGGAAAGGGGAAGCTTTTGTTTATGGGGCATTGAGTTTATGCTAACGGTGGTGGAATATTTTGGAAAAGGATAGCAATAATGATAGCACAACATGAAAAATGTCATTAATATCCTTGAGCCTGTAAATATGGAAGTTGTTATGTTGGTGAATGTCTTGTGTATATTTTCACCACAATATTCTTGTGTATATTTTGCTTTTATAGTAAAAGAAAAAAAAGTACACAAAAAAGGACCTGATGGTAATTGCTATGGCATATATAATTTTGAAACAATGGCAAAAACAGCCAAATACATATGTGTGGGTATATGTATAAGTGTGTGTATGCATATGTACATATATCTATGTGACTATATAGACATACATTCATATATATGGTAAAGCACATAGAGAATATGGTTATAGATACTTCTTAGACATAAGCAAACACCTTGAGGGATTTCTGGGTTTGAAGAAACTCATGGATCAACCTTTCCTTGACTTTTTACAACAGTAGACTAATGCAATATTTGTCCTTCTGTGATTGACTTATTTCACTCAGCATAATGTCTTCCAAGTTTATCCACATTATGCAGTGTTTTGCAGATTCTACATTATTCTTTAACGTGGCATAGCATTCCATTGTGTGTATGTACCACAATTTGGTTATCCATTTCTCCATTGATGGACACTTAGGTGGTTTCCATCTCTTTGCTATTGTGAATAGTGCTGTGATGAACATGGATGTGCATATATCTATTTATGTCTTGGCTCTCACTTCTTTAGGTTTTATACATACTAATGGGATTGCTGGATCAAATGGTATTTCTGTTTCCAACTTTTAAAGGTATCACCACACTGATTTCCACAGTGGTTCTAACCAAACACCTTGAGGGATTTCTGAGTTTGAAGATTGGAATAGCCTTGTGAGACATCTGGGTTAATTGGTATAATATAGTTCATAACGTTATATTCTACAACCTAGTTTGGTGAGTAGTGTCTGGGATCTTAAATACTTGCGAGAGGTCACCTAATACACACTATTGGTCTCTACTCATCTGGAGCAAAAGAGAAAGAAGGAAACTAAAGACTTAGAGAAGAAACTAGACTCCAGGGCAAACAGTCTACATGAATCATGGCCTCATCTACTCCCAGACTAGAAGAACTAGATGGTGCCTGGCTACCACTACTGACCATTCTAATCAGGACAATACATGGACCCTGATAGAATGGGAGAAAAATGTGGAACAGAATCTCAAATTCCTCAAACTAACCAACCAAAACTGACCTATTGTACTAGTTCAGACTGGAGGGCTCCTTGAGATTGTTGCCCTGAAATATTTAAAAAATCTTGAACTGAGACTAACCCCTGAGGTCACCTTATAGCTAAATAGCAAACTGGCTCAAAAAAATAATGTCTATCACCTGTAAGTATGATGCTTTATAAAAATCTCCCATAGGGATCTATGTAGGAGCTCCTTGATAGAAAGGGAGAATAATGTGGAACAAAACTCAAAATCATTTGGGGAAAAAAAAAAGGGTGGTTGGGGGGGACCAGGTTTGCTGGTCTGATAGAGCTTGGTGGAACCACTGAGACTATGGACACTAGCTGCCCTTCAGGTTTGGAATTGAACCCATACCTGTGGCTTCCAGCCAAACAAAAGACAAACATATGAGTTGAACATTTACCTGAGGTAGATATATTCCTTGGAGAAAACAATCATGGGAAAAAGAAGGGCTGTTTATGCACAGGGAGACAGCTCAGGGGGCAGGGTGCATGGAGGGATGGACACCAGGAAGAGGTAACTACCAGGAGGAAGTGGGAGGTGAGCTGCTGCATTGGGTAAATTGTAGTCAATGTCATGAGACAAAGTGTATGGGAACTGTATGGACAGTGAATTTGCTCTGTAAATTTTCACCCAGATTACAATTAAAAAAAAAAAAAAACCCATATGAAACCAAAGAGTAAACAATTACTTTAAAACAAAGCAAGGAAACCAGATTAACGGAAAAAGAACAATTAGAATGATAATGAGAATGTTCACGAATTGTGTGGAATATAACTAATGTCACTGAACAACTTGTGTAGAAATTGTTGAATGGGAACCTAAATTGCTATGTAAACCTGTACCAAAAACACCAAA
>NW_006921869.1:3837320-3843351 GCF_000298275.1 Orycteropus afer afer
TATAAAAGGATGTACAGAGATATCTGTGCTTGCATGTGCAAAGAATATTTCCAGAAAGATATGCTAAAAAAATCATCATGACTGTCTTTGGAGAGATAAACGGGGGCACTGCTGTCAGGGTAAAAGACTTACAGGTACCTTCTTATCATATTTTACTTGTTTATCTTATAAAACCCAAAAACCAAACCTATTGCCATCAAGTCAATCCCGACTCAGGACTCTATAGGACAGAGCAGAACTGTCCTACAGGGTTTCCAAGGCTATAATCTTTACAGAAGCAGATAACCACATCTTTCTCCCACAGAGTGGCAGGTGTGTTCGAACCACTGGCCTTTTGGTTGGCAGCTGAGCTCTTTAACTACTGTGCCACCAGGGCTCCTTTTATCTTATAAAGTTACTTTCAAATTTTTATGCCAAAAGTCAAAGAAATATATTTAAATAAAGATTTAAAAATGAGCCAAAAGAAAAGGAAATGAGCTCCCACTGGGTTTGGGGATAGGCTGGCTGACCCTAGCACCCAGAGGGAAGAATGAGCCCCTTCAGCAGCTCAAGCTCCCCAGACGCATGGGGTGGCCTACAGGGCCAGAGACCCTTGTGTCCTTCAAGCAAATGGCTGCATCCATGAGCAAAGCACTAACTCCTGGGCACCCTTCCCAGCTCCAAACCTTGTAGACATGGATCATTATGACAAAGGGAAGGGGTGTTCCTGACAGGGACAGGAGGCAGGACAGGATGGCTCCAGAGCCCAATGACACCCAGCAGAGAGGTTAGCCAAGGCAGAGAAAACATTAACTACTCTGACAACACCACAAGTGAGCTGATGAGATAAGCAGATAATCTGAGTACACAGGAGGAAAGCCCTTCCCCTGCAGCCACCGCCCCCTCAGCCACCCCTCCACCACTGCCTCCCCACCACACCCCCATATCCTCTGCATTGCCTTCAGGGAAAAGTTGAGGGGGCAGCTGTGGGAAGAGTGGAATCACTGCAGTCTATCTGTGGGGGTGCTCATTCTTAGTGCTTATTTGTATTTTCCACCCTTTCTCCAATGCTCATAAAATTACTTAGTAATTTTTAGTAAAGAAATCTCATTTGGTGGCCTCCAACCTCCTGGGGTGTAATTTTTTTTTCTCCCAGTTTATAAATGAATAGAATGAAGTTCCCAGGTGGCATATGGCTTGCTTTCTGGATTAATGGGCTCGGGAGCACAAGGTTGTGCCCTCCAGTGCCTGTCTGCAGGAACGTAATGTTGGGGGTACAGGGCTTGTGTGCTCACACCACCAGCTTTCAACGGAATCCCATCCACAGGTACGGTTCTATTCATGGTGTAATTCCACCCACACAGTGGCTATTGGGGTAATAATGAAAAATGCCACTAGTGACTTAGGGGGTACTCACCATGGACCATCCAAAGGCACCCAGGGGCAAAGGCCCAAGGAGGAATGGGACAAATGAGTTGGGCCTCAACTTCTTACCTGCTCTTCTGCAGGGCTGAGGCTGGGAGTCCTGACTGGTGCATGGGGTACCCCAGTCCAGCGTCCCCGGTTCTCTGGGAGGGGCCGAAGGGGCAGGCCAGAGCACAGGACCTGGAGGCCAGACATGTCTGGCTGAGATGAGGCAGAGGCTCGTACTGGGGGGAGGCCAGGGAGAGCTGCAGCCAGGTCCTGGCTGGGCGGGGACCTCAGACCCAAGGCCACCTCCCTCACCTTTCATTGGGCCCAAGGCCTGTGGAAGGAGACATGTACACTTCATGGTGTCCCTGGTCCCCAGGCTGGGTGCCTGCAATGTTGACTGGGAGGAGGGCTGTGCTCTGAGCAGTGGACAGGTCCACACCCTGGTGGGAGGTAGTGCTGATGCTGAAGAGGCTGGGCTATGCAGTTCTCCTTTGCCCTTTAAGTGAGGTACTAGTCTCGAGTTTATGTTTCCTAGGCTATGACTTTGGGGAATTGGTAGGCTCTGATGTAGAGGCTGCTCTGGCAATCTTAAAAGGGAGTTACTCCAGAAGGTATAGTCGGGGTTCATAGGTTTATGTCTTGATTATGGAGAACCAAATGACATTGAACTGGTAGGAGGTAGGCTGCAGCATGTTCCTGGCGGGTGGCCACAGATTGGGATAAAAAGTGCTAGGCCTGTGCAGAATGCAGGCAGCATACTTTGGAGCCCCTCCTCTTGCCATCAAGGGGGAGGGGCACTGAAGGAGAGGCAGGCAGGAGCCCACATAACCAAAGCTATATCCTCTCAGATGCCCAGGGCTTTCATCTCCAATGCCATCCCCTCATCCCCAGCCCCATTAACAGGGATTTCTCTGTGAGAAAGTATTCTATTAGTCCTACACTACAGATGGAGAAAGACGCCCGAGTCTCATTCACCTGTCTAGAAATGGCCCTAATAGCTCACATCCCACCTCTCCCCCGATTCCTGTCCAAAGAGGAGGCTCCACTTGCTGTAGAGGCAACAGATCTAGGAGTGAGTCCAGCTCAGCTCTCAAGAAGCTGCAGCTTGGGCCTATCCCAGTCCATAAACCATGGGTGGCAATTAACTGTTTGGGCTGCCAACGGCATTAATAGATTATGTGAGCACCCAGTCTAGGGACTTGCTGAGTCAGTCCTATGGAGGGTAGTGGTGGTGGGTGTCAATGTCTTATTTTATAGATGAGGAAACTGAAGCCAAAAGAGGTGATGGGATATGCCTGAAGTCAACAAACTGATCATGAGTGGAGATAGGATTTGAAGCCTGGAACCCAGAGGTTTGGCTCTATCCCCAGCTTGGCCACAACTGCTGTCCTGCTGGCCCAGTGAAGCACCGTAATTGAGGCCTGGGGCAGCTCTGTACTCACCAGCAGGGACTCAGTTGGGCCCTCTGGCATTCATCCACTTTCCAAGCAGGAATGATTGAGCCCCTTCCAGTGCCAGGCCCCATTCAAGGTCCTGGGCGCTGAGTGTGGTAAACAGAGATGTCTGGGCAGCCTCTGTCTGAGGCTTTTTCTGGTAACCCCAAGCTTGCCCTGCCTACTCCAAGGGCAGGCTGGAAGGGCTGGAGATTGAGCAGCCCTCAACCAGTAATAACTCCCTCAGCCCAGCAGGGAGGTGTATGTGTGTAGGAGGTGGTGGTGGTGGTGGTGGTGGTGGTAGATAATTAGGAAGAGCCAACTCTGCCTAAGGCCCATAGTTGATAGCTTTCCCTGCTCTACCTCATTTCCTATCTTCCATGCCCTGAGTGGAGCTTTCTGGGATAGTTCCTAAATAAACTTCCTGTACTTGAAATCTTGTCTCAGAATTTGATTTGGGGAGAGGTCTCATCTTCTGACAGTTCAAGAGAAGCCAGAAATCTTAGTTTTTGTGAGATCTTCTGATTTGTTTACTGCTTACAACTAAAGGAATTTTTTTTTCACATTGTATAGAACAAGATTGGTAGATTTTATAAATGTCAAAAGCCCTACTTCAATATTGTACTATAGTTTTACAAGACATTACTACCAGGGATAACTGGTTAAAAAGAATGTAAAATTTACATTATTTCTGACAAATACATGAATTTACAATTATGTTAAAATAAATAGTTTAATTTTAAAAAATGAGCAAGCTATTTAAAGAATAGTCTCATAGAGCTTAAATATGTCAGACTGCTGAGTTCAAACCCTGCCTATCTCACTCCCTAGCTGTGTGACTTTGAGTAAGTTACTTAAACAATACTCACTGCCATCGAGTCGGGTCCAACTCATAGTGACCCCTCTTTGGGTTTCCATGGCAGTATCACTACAGAAGCAGATTGCCCAACCTTCCTGCCGAGGAATGGCTGGTGGGTTTGAACCACTAGCCTCTGGTTAGCAGTCAAATGCCTTAGGCACTACGCCACAAGAGCTCCTATTTAAACAATATATGACTCAATTTCCTTATCTGTAAAATGAAGGCAATAGGAGTACTTATCTCATGGGATGGGTCTGAGGACTAAAGGAGATAATGCATCTAGAGGGCTTACAAGCTCACTTGGTACAAAAATAGCACTGTATGTGCTTGCTGTTGTGCTATCCATTGATTCCTACTCACAGGACCTTATATGACAGAATAGAACTGTCGCATAGGGTTTCCTAGGTGGTAATCTTTACAGGAGCAGATCACCAGTCTTTTCTCACAAAGAGTGGTTGATGTATTCAAATTGCTGAGCTTTTTCATTAGCAACCTAGTGCTTAACCATTGGCACCATTAGGACTCCTTTAATATTATATAAACCCCCCAAAAAAACCCTCTCCCATTGAGTCAATTCCAACTCTTAATGACCCCTATTGCATTTTCAAGGCTGTAAACCTTTGTCGAAGCAGATTGCCTCATCTTCCCCCTGTGGAGCAGCTGGTGGGTTTGAACTGCCGACCCTCTGGCTAAGAGCCAAATGCTTTACACACTACACCAGCAGAGCGCGCCTTTAATATTATATAAGATATGGCTATTATTTTAATTTTTGCTTATTTTATGCACCTTGCAAGGACTGTTAACATACTTATGCAAATGAAGTGTCTGTGGCCTACAGAGAGGGGATTAGTCAGTTTGTGGTCCTGGTGGGAGGGCTGTGCCTTAAAATTGACCAATAGTTTGCCTATACATGCAGCCAACTTCCCAGAGGTTGGAAGACAGAAAGAGAAGGAAGAAAGAAGCAAGAAAGAGAAAAGGCAAGGGAGGCAAGAATAGAGAAAAAGCAGAGAGATAAGAGGTGAGAAAGCTAAAGAAGCTGTAACACAGGTCAAGGACTATAATACTTAAGATAGTGAGAGGCCTAGAAGGGGCCCTGCAGCAGACCTGGCAACAACAGAACTGGAAGGGGCCCTGTGGCAGAGTTGGTGGTGACAGCAAAAGCCTGCTTCTACGAATGCAGCTAAGATTGCTGAACAAGACTGCTCTGCTGACTGTGAGCTGGGTCAGTCAGCAGTGGAGGGGCTCAACAACAGAGAGGCTAAAGGCAGAGATGTCTGCATGGCCAAAAGGAGGCCTGTCCTAAGAGAGCTAAGAGGAGTATGTCCTGAGGGAGCCAAGAAAATCCTGTCCTAAGGGGGTTGAGAGGAAACTGTCTTAAGGGAGCCTAGAGGTGCCTGTTCTCAGGAGGCCTGCATGTCTGAGAGGGGACATGCACAACAGAGAGAAAGACCTGCTTGGTTGTGTGAGAAGAACTGAGAGAGCTGTCCTGCACTGAAGAAGGGAGACATTGCACTCCACTTTGGAGAAGTCTTCCAGACTTTGTCTACATGCTTTCTGATTCTGATCCTGACCCTGATCCCAAGTTGCACCCTGTTGCTTCCTTAATAAACAACTTAACTCTATGTATAATCTGTGAGTTCTCTGTGGCCATTACAATGGATTATTGAACCCAGAAGAAAAGTAGAGAATGCCATGGGAGGGATGGCCAGTATCAGAATTGGTAAAAAGACTAGAGGGTGGAGGTATGTCTAACCTCTACCTCATGGGAATCAGCTTTGGGCTGATCCTGGTCATTACCCCCTGAAGTCAGACAGGTTCTGATGCTACTTTTACTACCATTTTACAGGTGGTTTCAAAATTTGTCCACAAATCTTTTTGCATCTCAAGAGAATCCGGAGTAACCAGTAGGAGGCTGCAGATGTGTAGCTGCACAGCCTTTGAGGCCAGGCCAGAATGCCCCATAGCCAGGGAGAAGTCTGCCAGAGATTGCCCTGCAAGCACTCCAGCTGAGCCAACATCCATTGCCTGCCTCCTACATGAGAGGGCAGCCGGGTCAATCCCATGCCCCAGGTGAATGCTGCCCAGATGACTGCAACCACATGAGACCCCAGTGAGAACATCCCACCAAGCCATGATCCACAAAACTGTGAGAATTAAAAAAATGACTGTTTTAAGCCATTACATTTTAGGGTGATACGCTACCCAATGGTAGCAGCTGGAACATCATGTCATGGCCTTGGCTTGGAAGTTCTTCCCCAGATATCCACCTGCAGTGTAGTAAATTACTTAGTATGGCTTTTCTACCCATAAGTCATTGTAAACTCAGTGGTGGAATGAGCAACTGAGG
>NW_006921869.1:3845956-3854528 GCF_000298275.1 Orycteropus afer afer
AGAAAGGACTGGAGGGAGGCAACATGTCTGGCCTGGCAGTAATAGGCCTTGGGTTACTGCTGGTAACCCTGTCTTCCCTTTGTGGAATTAGAGGAGGTCGGAACATGTGGCCTCCTTGTCGTTTTTGCACCACCCATGTGGCTCATTCCTCATTTCACCCATGACTCTGCTGGGACATCACCTCCTCCCCAGGCCTGACCCTATCACCCTCGTTACATTTGAACCACATGCTTCCCACCTCTTCACCTGCTTTATCTTCTTCATGGCACCACTGACTACCTGACGTCATACATATTGCCACTGAGTTGATTTCAACTCATAGTGTCCTTATAATACAAAGTCAAACTGCCCCACAAGGTTTTTAAAGCTGTAATCTTTACAGAAGCAGACTGTCATATCTTTCTCCCATGGAGAGGCTGGTGAGTTTAACCCATTGACCTTCCATTTAGTAGCCAAGCGCTTAACCACTGAGCTACCAGGGCTCCTTACTTGACCTCAAAGTACACATTTATTCATTCCCAGAGGCAGGGGCTGAATCTGTCCTATTCATCCCATGGGAGCCTCAGCTCAGAGTAGGTTGAATGAATGAATGTGAGTTCCCGTGAAAGAGCACAGGAGGCAGAGGGCATTTTCTCTGGAAGGGAAAGGCTCTGGGCCTTTGGCAGGCATCACATCTTCCCACCTCCCCCTAGAGATCTTCCCCCAGCAGACTCCAAGGGCCAGGCCTGTAGCCGACTCCACCACATGGGCAAGGTCAGGCTGAGACATTATTTTCAACTCTGGCCACCGGGTGGCAGCCCAGGGGCTGGGGCTTGATGCCAGAACAATCAATGTCTGGTGGAGACATAGATGAATTTTGGTCCAGAGCAACAGGCCTGCCTCTGGAACAAGTGTGTATAAGAGAGAGGGGTAGGAGGAAAAGTAGGGTAGGAGAGTGGGTGCTGAGCTGGAGGCCTGAACCTCCACCCAAAATCACAATGAAGATGTTCTGCTTAACTGGGTTTCCCACCCATCTGACATTTGAAAGCTATCATCACCTTCTGAAGGAGCTCTGGTGGTGCAATGCCTAAGGCATTTGACTGCAAATCAGAAGGTTAGTGGTTCAAACTCAACAGCTACTCTGCAGAAGGAAGACTGGGCAATCTACTTCTGTAGATTTACCTCCTCGGAAATCTAATAGTGGTCGCTCTGAGTAGGAATCAACTCGATGGCAGTGGGTTTGGGACATATCTTTAAGCCAGTGGAAGTATTATTTACTAAATATTCTTCTTTAAATAACCTTTTAAAACTTTAATAATGTAATAGAAAGAAATGCTCATATCACCATTGTAACAGAAACTAAAGTCATTTACCACAAATAGGTAGTAACCATGAAATAAACTAATCAATAATATCAAGCACTTACATGGCATCAAAACACCTAATTTAGTTTCCTATCACCCTATGGGGTTGAGGCAAGATGAGAGTGAAAAATCCCTCTCCCCATACTCCCCCTTCCTTCCTCCCGGACCAGCCCAGCCGTCCTTTATATCCTTATCTGTGCATTCCAGCCAACCTATACCCCCTCCCATCTCCCTGTTTCTCCCCTGCCTGATTTTTTTTTCTGCTTCTGTAACACTGCTGGCTTGTGTCCTTGAAAATAACCAACCACCCTTTTATCCCAAAGATCCCAGAAGAAGAGCCCCATAAAAACCCTATGTGGCCTTTGTTTGGGGCTCAGTTTCTGGATGTGAATCCACTGAGCCCAAGTCCCAGTACAGTAAAGTCCTTCCTTTGCATCATCCTGCTCGGCGTTGGCATTTCTCTCGGCAGCTCCGGTAACAGAGTAACTACCACTATTACCCCATCATGCAGACAAGGGGATGGGACACAGGTGGTGAATGGCACCAGCAGGATTTGAATTAATCCAGTGTTTTAAGAGCAATTAGAAAATTGAAGTTTAACACAGTGTCCTATCCCACACACTTATCTTGCTAAATGTTGCCTCAAATAAATGCATACACACATACATGTGTGCACAGAGGCTCACACATCATATACACACATGCACAAATACACACAATGCATGCACTCACACATTAACAAACACATGTGCATGTACACACGTGCACACATGTGTACACACGTGCGCAGTGACGTTTGTACTTCTGGTCCTGACAGAACCATGGGTGATAGAACCAGGGGGTCAGCTCTTGTATCCCTATGCCTACAGGCGTGCTGGATGTGTTTATCTTTTTAAAGGACCAAACATACCCCCCCCACACACACACACAACTCCACACACAACCACCCACACATAGCCGTCTTCAGGGTACTGCCCTGGAGCCAGAGTGGTTCTGGGTGACTGGGTGAGGTACCACAGAGCTGAAGTCTAGAGGGGCATGATCTGAGACCCCACTTTTCCTGCTTGCAAGGGTCAGGATTCAGGCAAAACCTGGAGACTTAGGCATAAAGCAAGGGCTCCAGAGGGAATCTAATGCTAGATACTCAGTATGGGGGCCAAGGTGAGGGGGGCTCAGGTTTCTTGGCTATCTCAGACAAGCCTTTGGGCCCCTGGTTTGTAAACAACAAAAGGGCAAAGAGATACTGTGCCCATCCAGGAGAGAAAGACGCCGAGAGGGATCTGCTCCTCGCAGCACCTAATCTGACAGGGCTTTTTGGCCATGAGAGAATGGCGTAATCCAGGGCGAACCGAAGGGGCGGGCTGAGTTGGTCGCCCAGATCAAAAGGCGCACCCCATCCCTCGACGCGCCAGCCCCCAGCCCAGTCTCCGCCCTTCGTGCCCTGGACTACTGCCCCGCTTGACCGGGTGTGGCGAGGTCGCAGAGGGAACAAGACCCGCCCGTCCCTGTCACTCACCGCCCCAGTCCCTAGCGGGCTCCAGTCGCAGGAGGTCGTGGGCCAGGGTCGGTCCGTAGCCCTCTCTCTGGAATCTGGCCCTCGCACCCCTGCGCCTTGGTACGCTCCGCGGGTCGGGCTGGACTGGTGCTGGGGCGGGTCCTAGGGCCCGCCCCCACTCCCTGTCCAGGTCATTCGGCGACCCGGATCGAAGCAGGTCCCAACATGGGGAGGCATTGCTGGCGGCGACGCCTGTTGGCGGCTGCTTGTCTGGGCATAGCGTTCCTGCTCCTGGGCTGCCCGCACGGCGCCGTGCGCTCAGGTGAGTGTCGGGGGCACACTTGGACCGCAGAGACGGATAAACAGACTCTACTCCTATCCACGACTCTGGACGACCAGCGGCCTGCCCCCTTGGACCCAGAGGGAGGAGAACCAGGGCTTGGGATGGGGCGGGGTCGCCCCGTGCGGCCCAGGCAGGCTCTAGGCGCCCCAACCAGGACTCAAAGAAGAGACAATTTGAGGTTCGAGGTTCGCAGCTTGTGCCTAGAGAACCGGGTCAGATGTGGGTGGTGAAGGGTATTTGGCCAACCTGGGAAGGAAGCCCTCTTAACCTTCACGTCCTTATGCCCTTAGCTCCACAGATGTCCCTCTCATAAGCGGTGCAAGGGTAGGGGGCAGGAAGCTGGCTGCTCCTCATCCCAGAGAGCTGTATACATCCGTGCAGTGGGTGCTGCTGCTTCTCATCTGGTCGTGTGCCCTGGAACTACCGGCTCCACCTGAAGTCCACACTGAGGAGTGGGGCTCCCTTGCACTCACTTTGTGGTCTGGTTGAGGAAACTGAGGCAGCGAGGCATGATTCCCCCAGGCAGGGATGGTGCTGAATCTTCATACACATCTCCTCCTCAAATCCTCCCAACAAATGTGTGTTGTTGTTGTTGTTATGTGCCATCGAGTTGGATCCAACTCATAGCAACCCCTCCTTGGGTTGACCAGGAGGTTTCTCTACAGAAGTAGATTGCCCAACCTTCCTTCTGAGGAGTGGCTGGTGGGTTTGACCCATCAGCCTTCTTGTTAGCAGTCAAATGCCTTAGGCACTACGCTACCAGAGCTCCCACAAGTGTGTGTAGGAGGCACTATTACTATTCTTTACATTTCCCAGATGAGGAGACTGAGGCCAGCAGGTAAGAGAAGGGTGTGGATGGCAAAAGTGCTGCCCACATCATCTGCCTGGGACTCCAGGCCCAGCTGACCTCTGTTCCTTCTCGTGCTGTTTGCCTTCCCTTGTATGCATGGCTGGGGGTGGAGGAGGAGGAGTTGAGGTAGGGGATGTCCTTGCTCTCCTCTCACCTTCAACCCCCAGCCTTGGGCAGTGTGTGAGGCTGGGCACCTTGCAGAATTGTTGGGGGGAGTAAGAAACCAGCCCCAGTGTGGACAGGTACTGGGGAAGTGGGATAAGGATGGATGAAGACATGATGCTGTCTCAGGATGTCTATGCCAAAACCCAGGTGCCTCTACTTGTTCATTGAAGGAGCTGGCTGGGTCTGGGCTGCTGGGTTGAAGGTGTCCTGGGCAGAGGTAGAGATGTTGGTGGGACATAAGGGGCTTGGGTTCACATTCCAGCTCTACCATTTGCCTGCTCGGTGACTTCTTCCTTCCCCTCTCTGGGCCTCAGTACTCTCATCTATAAAATGGGGGTGTCTATAAAATGGGGGCATCTATAAAATGGGGGCTTCTGAAAAGACTAAATTCAATGAGGTAGTGGACAAGGAAAAGAGCCTTTTCATCATACTGGCTATCATGATTAGGAGTGATGCTGTGCCCATCCTGGGGTGAGGGGTTTCCTTCCCCTGAGCCCAGTCACACCTGTGGGATGGAGGCCAGTGTTTGGCAGGGTCCAGGTAAGCAGGTTTGGGAAGGCCTTGTCAGCTACTCATCCTGCCACTCACCCTGTCCCCTCCATGTCTGGGCATAGCTGGTCTGACCTGGACACCTTCCCACGCCTATGGAGTATGCTGCACTCACTCCTTCCACCCCCACGACTCTGCCTATAAGCTAGCTGGTGGTCTGGGCATCAGAGCTGAGAAGAGGGAGTGTCCCATGCACAATCTGCAATGTCTGGAACCACAGGAGTCTTGATGTCTGTGGCTGAGACAGTCTCTGTCCACCCTGTCATTCCTTATGTTTCTCCACTGCCTAGGACTGGACAAGGTCTATGATGACAGGGCAGGGCCCAGCCCAGTGGGTGTGAGACAGGACACATGGCATCTGGGAGTAGGAGCCTTAGGGTGGAAGAACAGCTGTGGAAGCACAGCTATTCTGGGACACTGTCTGTGGCTCCACACTTCTGTGGGCATGGAGGTCTCTGTGAGTGCCTCTCTTCCTTGCCAGACATCTCTTCTTTGCCCCATGTTTGAGGGAAGAGACATAAACTAAGGTACTTGGAGAAGGAGATCCACAGTGCCCCCTCCTAGCCTTCACCCATCTGTTTCCCTCACCTGTGCTGCCACCCATCTGTGTTTGGTCATGACCCTCCTACTCAGCAGGCAGGCCTAATTCTAGCTGGTCTGGGAGGCCCTTCCTGACACCTACTTCCACTCCCATACACTGAGACAGCCCTTTTCTCTGATATCCCATAGCAAAGCGCCCCCACCCTTCCCACCTCTGCTCTTCCAGGATTTCTCATGGACTCTAGAAGACTTTTCCCTGTGGCCTGGTATCAGCTACCATAGCTCTGTGAATGACCTTGGACAAGCAAGGGTTAATAAACAAACTTACCTAACCCTATCCCTCCCTACTGCAGCTCTTTTTTTTTTTTTTAATTTTTATTGTGATTTGGGTGAAAGTTTACAGAGCAAATTCACTTTCCATACAGCAGTTCATACATATTTTGTCTCATGACATTGACCGCAATTTCCCATAATATAACAGTTCTCTTCCCACTTCTTCCCCATAGCTACCTCTTCCGTGTGTCCTACCCTCCCATGCACTCCTGCCCCCTAAGCCGTCTCCCTGGGCATACACTGCCTTTCTGTTCTCCCATGATTGATCTCTCCAAGGAGTATATCTACCTGATATATTCAGCCCATGTGCCTATCTTTTATTTGGCTGAAAGCCACAGGAGTGGGTTCAATTCCAGACCTGAAGGGCAGCTAGGGGCCATAGTCTCAGGATTTTCACCAGACTCTATCAGACCAGCAAACCTGGTCTTTTTTTTTTTTTTTTTTTTTTTAATGATTTTGAGTTTTGTTCTACATTGTTCTTCCACTCTATCCAACCAAGATCTCTTACACAGATCCCCCTCTGAGTGGTTGACAGTGGAAAGCAGGCACCATCTAGTTCTTCTGGTCTCATGGTCATATAGGCTGAGGATTTCATGGTCTACCAGTCCCTTGGAGTAATTGTTTCCATGTGTCTTTGGTTTTCTTCATTCTTCTTTACTCTGGATGAGGAGAGATCCATTGTTGCATCTAGATGGCTGCTTGCAAGCTTTTAAAATCCCAGTTGCTACTTGCCAAAGTAGGATGTGGAACAATGTTTTGTGTGGTATGTTATGCTAATTGAGCTTGATGTCCCCTGTGACCATGGTCCCGAGCCCACAGGTCCAACTACTTGCTCTCTCTGGGTAGCTGGCTGTGACCAAGCAGTGACAACTTTGTCCCTTGTCAGCTCCATATATATGTGGAAATTCTTACAGAACACACAAATACACTGGTAGAAACACTGGCTGCCAGCCCTTTACATGGTCATGGGCACACTCTCCCCCACTTAGACATACTTGATTGTTCGTTCATCCTCTTCACCCATCTGTCTACCCGCAGCTCAATGTTTGCCATCACTGACAACACTGTACTGTATGTCCTGCTGCAGCTCTTTGCTCTCTCAAGCCACGATTTAAGGCTTCTGACCTCAGAAGCCTGAGTGAGGGTGTGCTAATGGTGAGGACGCAAACCTTGTGGATGGCTGTAAGGGGAAAGGTCTGGAATGGAAAGGCCTGCCCTTGCCACATTCCTCCTGTTGGAACCAGGGCTGCCGGGGTGCAGCTGCTAGCCCTGAGTCTGAATGAGGACACAGGGTGTGGTTCTGAGAGCAGCTGGCCTTGGCTTAAGGACTTGGGAAGAAATTTAGCCCCTATCCCAGGTGGTGGGTCCAACATTGCCCCTGCTTTCTCCAAAGCAGATGTTGCCACAAGTTGGGTGTGGAACCCTTGAAGGGCTACCAGTTCAGGCCTGGAGTTTCTGCTGCCTCGAAGTGCTCAGAATAGTTTATTAGTGGGGAGGTCTAGAGCAACCCACCCAGTACTTCTCAGCCCCCAGAACTCCACAATCAATGCTGGCCTAGGACTCAGTGTCCTGAGGATGAGGAAGACCCTAGGGGAAGATGGGACAGCTGCCCAGGACCCTCCTGCCCTCATACCTGACCTTAAGGTCCCAGTACACTAGAGTCACTACCCTGGCCCTCTGCAACTCTTTCTTTTCTCTGTCTTCCTGCCTGGGGCTGGTGACTGCTGCTCCCAGAGTTTGTGAACCTGCCCTTCCCAGAGTTGGGGTGATACTTTCAATAAAGTATTCATCTACTAGGGTCTGTACATGGAGGGCTGCAGTCATACCCTTGAACAAGTGCTCACCTTCCAGGGTCTATACACAGAGGGCCAGCATGGTCCCCTCAACCAAGTACTCACCTCCCTGGGTCTGTACATGGAGGGCCGGGTCATTCCTTCAACCAAGTACTTATCTCTCAGGGTCTGTACACCACAGGCTGGGTGGTACCCTGGACTAAGTATTAGCCCCTCAGAGTGTTGAACAGAGGGCTAGGTTATTCCCTTGACCAAGGACTCACTGAGTGCCTGTTTATGCCAGGCCTTTTTCTAGGTACTGGGAGACAGCAGGGAACAAAACTTACATGAACCCCTCCCTTCATGGAGCTTACATTTTTTATACTGAAAACAAAATTACCACTCTGAAACCTCTGCCTCCCAGATACAACCAGGGAGAGAAAGGATGCTGCATTAAATCCCACACTGGTTCACATGGGCCTTTGTGGAACATACTCACCACACCTGCTCTAGAGACCTTCTGGGGGTTTGCAATCCCCACACTGTAACAGCATTATTCCCACTTCCTCTCTGCACCCACTCCTTCACTTTGTTCTTCCTTCCCATCACCTCCCACCTCCTAGCTCTATCCTTGGGCAAATGCTGCCCTCTTGATCTCATATACTTGATTGTGGTAATAAGTGCATACCCTCCTGATATTACTGTTCACTTTACAGGCCTGTCTTTCATTTGGCTGCCAGTTGAGTCACTCGGTTAAGTTCAGTTCCTAGCTTGAAGGGTCATAGTCTCAGGGGTTCCACCAGACTACATCAGAGGAGTAAACTTTGTCTTTCCTTAAATGATTTTAAGTTTCGTTCTACATTTCCCCCGACTCTATCCAGGACCTTATATTTTGATCCCTCTCAGAGAGGTCAGCAGTGGTAGCTGGGCACCATCTAGTTCTTCTAGTCACAGGGTCATGGAGGGTGGGGTTCACATGCTCCATTAGTCCTTTGGACTAATTATTTCCTGTGCCTTTGATTTTCTTCATTCTTCTCTTCTCCAGTAGAGAAGAAACCAAGAGTTGAACCTTAGATGGCTGCTCACAAGTTTGTTTTTTTTTTAATGCATTTTATTGAAATATAATTTATGTACAGTGAAATACACAAAACTAAAGTGACATGGATCAATGCTTTTTTTTTT
>NW_006921869.1:3856378-3876327 GCF_000298275.1 Orycteropus afer afer
TTTAGTATTAATCTTCTGGATTTCTATCTGTAGATTTAGAATCATTTCTAATTTTTCATTTATTTTGTCATTTTGCTCTTGTATTTTCTTCCAGAGTTCTTCTAGGGTTTTGTCTGTGTTTTCCTTGGTCTATTTCTCAATCCTTTGAAGATACCTAAATAGAATTCTTTTGAATTCCTTATGAGGGAGTTCTAATGCTGCCTCTTCCTCAGGGATGTGTTTTGGGTTTATATCCTGGCCCCTTGTTCTCCTGCTTTATCTTGCTTCTTTATGTGGACTGTGATGCTCTGTTGTCTCCGAGACATTGTGACATTTTTCTGTTTATATTTAATTGGTGATTATATGTTGGAGTGACTTACCCACAATTTTTGTTTTCTTTGTTTTGTTTGTATGTTATCTATACAGGCAGGGTACTGTGCTATGCTCCTCTATTCACTAGTTGACAGCAGTTATCCACTCACCACCTGTCTCCTTTCCTGTTGTCAGCCTCTCTTATGTCCTTGCCAACCCTGGCAAACAGAGCCTGTTCTTAGTTCCCTGGAATCCAAATGAGAATGCCATCACTTTAAAATCCAAAATGGTTGCCACTTGTAAACATTCAAAATGGCTGTGCCCTCGGTCACTTTAAATATCCAAAATGGCCACCACTTTAAACATTCGAAATGGTTGTGCCCTTGGTCACTTTAAATATCCAAAATGGCCACCACTTGTAAACATTCAAAATGGCTGTGCAATCAGTCACTTTAAATATCCAAAATGGCTGCAATGTGTAAACAATCAAAATGGCTGTGCCCTCCAGACAGCAGTAAGTGCACAGCTCAGGTTGTCTCCCTCTTTGCTATTTCCCTTCCTAGTCATAGGCCACCAGAGCTGTTGTCCCTGGAGCCGTTGGTGCCTGGGACTGATCTTTAGGTCAATTCTCAGGTCCTAATACCACTTGGAAATATTCAGGCTGTTGGTCTCGTCAGAGTAGCTGACAGTTCACAGCTCCGACTGTCTCTGTACTCACTGTTTTCGTTCAGGTTTTTCCACTAGTTGGTGCCTAATTTACTTCTGTATAGTTCCTTTCAAAGCTCAGGGTTCCAGGATTATCTTCTGTATCTCTGTCAATTGGTTTTTCTTTTCTTTGTTGAAGAGGGTCTGTGTTGCTTGTCTGCCTATTCCTCCATCTTATTGGAAGTCCCTGCTCACAAGTTTTAAGACTCCAGTTGGTACCCCAGATTTGGCTTTTGTTTGTTGTGGGTTTATTCTTAGGCAGAATACCAGCAGCTCCATCAGTTTAGCAATCCCAGCTTTTACCAATAGTTCCAGCCAAAGTCCCAAGGATGCATTTGCATTGGCCTCATTGGATTAGGTTATATGGTGCCTGCCTCTGAGCCAATTGCTGAGGCAGGAAAGGACAGAATGCTTTGATTGATCAGGCCAGGATTGCACATCTACCCCAGCAGCTATGAAAACAAGGCAGCTACCAGAACCTCATGGCAGTGTCAGGTAGGTTTGCTGCTTAAGGGAAATCAAGGATGGGGTTAGTGAAAGGAGAGGGAGTGGTTGCTAGGGCAGGATCAATAGACATGTACCATGCCACTGTCCATTCTCAGGCACTGGTGATGTGTCCAGAGCAGGCCCCCAGAGAGTACTGTGAGAAAGGGTGAGTTGGCAGGATGGTGTGTTATCAGAGTTGTTGTCCGGTGCCATTAGCTACCAGAATAGGGATGGTGATCCCATTGTGCAGAGAGAGAAACTGAGATCAAGAGAGAAAAAGACTTGTTCATGGTCACCCAGCTGGGAAGTGTGGGAGCCAGGATTTAAATCCTAATTCCTTATTCTCTCTACTCTATAGGGAGGAACATTTGGGCGGGGCTTTGAAGGCTACACTGGAGTTTATCAGGTGAGAAAATGAGGAAAGGTAATTTCAGACCTAGGGAATAGCACAGACAAAGACCTGGAGGAATGAAATGGTCTAGTGTGTTCAGGAGTGTGTTATGGGCAGAGCTTGAGGTTCATGAGAGGGAGTTGGGGGTGAAAGCTAGAAGGGTACTGTAAATTGTGGTCCATTCGTAAATGTCCCTGAATCACAGGCTATGAGCTGGGGTGCTCTCCTGGTGGCCATGGGAGCTGCTAGCCTGTAAATAAATATTCATTGATACTGGGCAAGGTATAGAGCTGTCCTTCCATACAATCAACCTACACATAACGGTAGATGATTTCAGCAGTCATTAGTGCTGTGATAATTAAAGGGAGGACTGTGGAAGATGGTGGTGTGGGGCTGTTTTAGAGTGTGATGGGGAAGCTCTCTTTGTGGAGGAGAATCTAGTTGAGATCTGAAGGGTGAAAAGCAGCCAGGCATGTGGAAGTTCCTGAAAGAGTGCCCCAGGCAGAGGAATCAGCTAATGCAAGGGCTTGAGGTGGGATAGGCTGGATATGCTAGTGGTCACCATTAAGGCCAGAGCAAGCCGGGAGGGTAGGGGTGTAGAACGAACTGGAAGGTGTGTTGTTAGCCAGTGGGAGCCACATGGATTTTAAGATCACCAGGCTGGGGTGATGTACTCTCTGGGATGAGAAGTAGAAATAGGAAGATGGTAAGAAGGCTACTGTGACTGTCCTGTGGGGAACTCAGGGAGGCTTGTCCTGGCTGGGGGGCTATGGGAGGAGTCATTGTGAGGTTCCTGACATGTATCAGAGGCAGAAATGACAAGGCTATACCCAGAAATGATCTGATGCAGTTGTGGGTCCATTCCAGATGGCTTATGGAGTTCAAAGGAGCTCTGAAGGCAAAGTGGTTAAAACATTTGACTGCTAACCAAAAGGCCAGTAGTTCAAACCCACCAGCCATTCCAAGGGAGAAAGATGAGGCAGTTTGCTTCTACAGAGTAGCCTTGGAAACCCCATGGGGCAGTTCTACTCTGTCCTATAGAGTTACTATGAGTTGGAACTGACTCGATGGCAGTGTGTGTGTGTGTAATTTGAATTCTAAATACAAGTGGAAAAACCTCTATTTCTCTCAAAAAATTACTTTTCACTTGTGAAGATCTTGCCTAACTTCCGTTGGCCATGGTATGATCTCCCGGGAAAGCCCCTCAGGGCAGACCACAGAAGCAAAACCATGGAGGCTGCATGGGGAGCAATGCCTACCACTCACTATTGCAGAGGTGGGGCCAGCAGGAGCATGCTCACCATGAGGCCCAGTGTCCTTTAGGCCTGGCTGCCCCGATTGTCTGGTCTCAGAACACTGACCAGGTAGAACTTACTAACCAGAAACTGCATGTCGTAATCTTTGATCACAGTACAGGGCAGTCATCACGTGGTTTTCCACTAAATAGTGAAAATTCAAATTGCCCACAGTGTGTTTAGTGCCCCTCATGCGGAAGAAATGGAAAGGTAAAAGAGCTGAACAGAAGATTTCAGAGAGCAGCTCGAGTAGACAAAGCCAATTACTATAATGAAATGTGCAAAGACCTGGAGTCTGAAAACCAAAAGGGAAGAACACGCTCAGCATTTCTCAAACTGAAAGAACTGAAGAAAAAATTTAAGCCTCGAGTTGCAATAGTGAGAGATTCTATGGGCAAAATATTGAATGATGCAGGAAACATCAAGAGAAGATGGCAGGAATACACAGAGTCACTGTACCAAAAAGAACTGATTGATCTTCATCCATTTCAGGAAGTGGCATATGATCTAGAACCAATGGTAATGAAGGAAGAAGTCAAAGCTGCAATGAAAGAACTGGCGAAGAACAAGGCTCCGGGAATTGATGGCATACCGATTGAGATATTTCAACAAACAGATGCCCCATTGGAGGCACTCACTCAGTTATGCCAAGAGATTTGGAGGACAGCTACCTGGCCAACTGACTGGAAGAGATCCATATTTGTGCCCATTCCAAAGAAAGGTGATCCCACAGAATGTAGAAATTATAGAACAATATCACTAATATCACATGCAAGTAAGATATTACTGAAGATAATTCAGAAACGTTTGCAGCAGTATATTGACAGAGAACTTCCAGAGGTTCAAGCCGGATTCAGAAGAGGACGTGGAACAAGGGATATCATAGCTGTTGTCAGATGGATCTTGGCTCAAGGCAAAGAATACCAGAAAGATGTTTACTTGTGTTTTATTGACTATGCAAAGGCATTTGATTGTGTGGATCATGACAAATTATGGATAACATTGAGAAGAATGGGAATCCCTGAGCACTTGATTGTACTCATGAGGAATCTGTACCTTGACCAGGAGGCTGTCGTTCGAACAGAACAAGGGGACACTACATGGTTTAAAATCAAGAAGGGAGTGCGTCAGGGTTGTATTCTTTCTCCACACTTATTCAATCTATATGCTGAGCAAATAATCCGAGAAGCTGGACTATATGAAGAAAAACGTGGTATCAGGATTGGAGGAAGAATCATTAACAACCTGAGATATGCAGACGATACAACTTTGCTTGCTGAAAGCGAGGATGACTTAAGGCACCTACTGATGAAGGCTGAAGAATACAGTCTGCAGTATGGATTACATCTCAACATAAAGAAAACAAAAATCCTCACAACTGGACCAATGAGCAGCATCACAATCAATGGAGAGAAGATTGAGGTTGTCAAGGAATTCACATTGCTTGGTTCTACAATCGATGCCAACGGAAGCAGCAGTCAGGACATTAGACGTCGTGTAGCATTGGGAAAGTCAACTGCGAAGGAACTATTTCAAGTGCTGAGGAGCAAGGATATCTCCTTGAGGACTAAGGTGCGCCTGACACAAGCCATGATATTTCCAATCACCTTGTATGCATGTGAGAGCTGGACAATGAATAGGGAAGACCGAAGAAGAGTTGATGCTTTTGAGTTGTGGTGCTGGCGAAGAATGCTGAAAGTACCATGGACTGCTAAAAGAACTAACAGATCTGTCCTGGAGGAAGTGCAGCCAGAATGCTCCTTGGAAGCAAGAATGGCCAGACTTCGTCTCACCTATTTTGGTCATGTTGTAAGAAGGGACCATTCCCTGGAGAAGGATGTCATGCTTGGTAGGGTGGAGGGTCGACGAAAGAGGGGGAGGCCTTCAACGAGATGGATTGATACAGTGGCTGCGATGATGGGCTCGAGTATAGCAGGGATTGTGGGGCTGGTGCGGGATCGGGCAGTGTTTCGTTCTGCTGTGCATGGGGTCGCTATGAGTCGGAAACGACTCGACGGCACTTAACAACAACAACAACATGCCTATAAGAGGGTGCATGTGGGCCTGGGGTGCCAAAAATGACTTACTGTGCTTATGTTTCTCTGTGTGGGGTTTCATCTGATATTTTATTTGGTACAGAAGGCCGCACAGGGTAATGTTTGCAGGTGTCCAGTCCCTGTATTGCCATCCTGTGACCTTGAGCAACTCACTCCTCTTCTCTGAGCTGTCATTTCATTAGTCAGTATAATGGAGAAGATACCTGCCTGGGGGTTGATTGTGTACACTGGGGACTTTGGGTAGGGTGTGCTGTCAGCAAGCATAGCCCAGAATGGGTTCCCAAGAGGCAAGACAGTATATGTACTGAGGACTGGGTTCAAATTCTGTTTATGGTACTCACTTGCTAGAAGGCCTTATTCAAGTGTCTTTGCCTTTCAGAGCCTCAGTTTCACCATCTATATTAAATGAGGATAATAATAGTTTCTGCCCAGTAAGATCAAATGTGCCAATGTATGCAAAGCACTTAGCCTAGTGCCAAGAGTTCAGGAAGCACCTGGAAGGGTCTACACAACCCAGAAGCCCATGAATCCTGGCTGTGCCACAGGCAGCTTCCCACACTGCCCCTCTATGCCAGTTTGCTGACTGCTGGATTCATCTTAAGAACTTTTCCCACCCTGCATGGCACCATGAACACCAGGGGCAGGTGCTATAGGTACTCATGCCATCCACTGCTGGAAAGTTGGGGCTCAGCTGGTTTCTATGGCTGGACCTGTGGTGATGATCAGGCAGGGCCTTAGCCGCTCCCAGATGGTGGGCAGTTCAACCTCTATAGCAAACCCAACTGATTTATTTGGGCTATTTCAGAAACTTTCATTTCTGAATCTCTCCCTGATTCTGTCATTCTGTATGGCTCTCTGTCTCTGTTGGTTCTCTAGTGCCTCTATAACAGAAATACCACAAGTGGGTGGCTTTAATTGACAGGGATTTATTCTCTTACAGTTTAAAAGGCTAGAGGTCTGAGTCCAAAGTGCCAGTTCTAGGGGTTGGGTGAAGGCCTCTCAACCTTGGGCTTCAGCTCTGCCTCCTGTTGTAGGCCCACTAGAGCTGGAGGCTTTTTCTGACTCACGCAGCAGCTGGCTGCTGAAGCTGACAAACCCAAGACTGACCGGTAAAATGGCATAGTCTCAAGATGAGCAGAAAACATGACAGGCCACTAGTTCAAGTCCAGGAACAATTAATCCCAAGATTGGCAGGCAGCATGGCAGGCCACTGCGATGAAGATGGCCAAATGCAGGATCCAGATGTGCCAAAAGCTAGAGACCTTTCTCAAAGCTTCTCTTTATGTACTGGAGGCAGGCCACACCCTCAAGGTAGCTACTTAGCTGCTCACAGCCAATTCCACTGAGAAGTTGATTACCAATCTCATCATGAGGAATAACAACATCAAGCCACTCAAAACCACACCCAGCCAAGTTGACACACAACCTGAATTACCACCGTTTCTGTCTCTCTGTCTCTATGTCTCTTGGTCCCTCATCCCTCCCATCTTCTCTCATGTCTTTATCTCTTCCTTCTCTCTCCCTTTCTCCATAACCTCCTGCTGTTTTTCTTTCCTTTTTCAAAGAAGCAGTCAATCCCCATGTGGCTTCCCTATGGCCCCTTTACTATCTTCATCTTGGACTCAGGACCCCTATCAGCCATGTAGACTGAGGCTGGCCTGCTGGCTCTCCCCAGCCTATCTGTGCAGAAAGGCTGGGGGGCAGGGGATGCAGGTCAAGCGGGGGGGGGGGGGCTTGGGGAAGCAGGGTGGCCCTGTGTTTTGGTCACCCCTTACACCCAAAGCCCAGCTGCTGGCTGTCCAGAGTGGGGGACTGGACCCAACTGTCTTCCACTCTCTTCCCTTGTGACCCTCATGGGTCTGTCTGCACCCTTCATGGCCAGCTGCCTCCCCTGCCAGGCCAGGGTTTCTCTGGTCTATGATTACTGGGTGAGCCCTACAATGGGCAGGGATGCGGCTGGGTGGAAGCAGCCCAGCCCTATAATTGCTGGCCACAAAGGAGCTGTTATTCTGGGCCTCTCTCTGGTGCTTGCTTCCCCTTGCCCTCCATGATGGGCCCTTGGGTCAGCTGTGGGGATCCAATTTCCTGCAGCCTGTAGTCTGGCTGGAAATAAGAAACCCTAAGCAAGGGTTGGTGTTTCCAGAAGGCTGGGTGCCTCAAGTCCTGGGCCTGGGGTAGGAAAAGGCCTCAGTCACTGTGGGCTCCTCCTCCTGCTCTTGCTACAGTCCTGGACTGATGGGCACCAGCCCTTCCTTGACTCCCAGGACAACCTGGCAGTGGGTGACCTCCCACCTCCAGGCCAACAGAAACAACTCTCAGAGCTTCAACATCTCATCTGCAAAATGGTGAGGATTCACCTCTGTTCAGGGCTGGGATAGGGCCTATGCTAACATGATGCCCAATCACGAGGTTTGGCTGCTTCTATAACTAGGCCAGCAGCAGGAGGCCAGGTCCATTGTGACCTACCTGGGGCCTTACACATGCACCCAGGGGTGCAGCCAACATTTCTGCACCTTCCTGCCAGTTCATCTGATCACTGGAAGGAAGCCATGTGTCCTAGAGAAGGCCCTGCACCTCAAGTTTATGGGTCGAGGTTCAGGTCCTAGGATGACCTCAGCTTTTTCCACATGCTCTAGTCACAAAAGTACTGCCCTCTTGCTCTAGCACCATTGTTTTGGGATTATGGCCTGAAGAGTGGAGGGGCCTGAGGCGGCAGAGGGAAACAGGGGTCTTGGAGGCCAGGGAAAGGCCAATCTGGCTGTTACTCATTCCTTTATTCTATCATTCATTCATTTAACCAGCCTCTATTTGTTGAGCAAATACCACAAGCTAGAGGTTGCTGCCATGCAGTCCTTCTAGAATGAGGTTCCTGATCAGCTGCCTCACACTATAGTAAGTCTCCAAGTTAAGAACATCTGACTTATAGACAACTCGTACTTAAGAATGGACTACCACAAAGCCTGGTGTATTAAAAATTTGAGTTAAATACCATGGTCCATAACAATGAATGTGCACACTACTTTGTAACACTCATGAAAACACTGCATGGCTTTGGTTTATTGACTCGAGGTTGGAGAAGACTATCTGCCTTTTTAAGGCTGGCGGTTCAAACCCAAACTCCTCAGAAGGAAGATGAGGCAATCTACTTCCATAGTGATACTGCCTCGGAAACCCAAGGAGGGGTCGCTATGAGTCGGGTCTGACTCAATGGCATATAACAACAACAACTACATTGCCATTAACATTGTGTTGAGTGTGTAACTTTGTTTTTGGCTTAAATTTTCCTCTTATTTACCCTTGTAACCATGCCTCCAAAGCATAAATCTGATGCAAGTGCTGGTGATGTATCAAAGAAAAGGAAAACTGAAATTGAAGTGGAAATAATAAAGCAATCAGAAGAGGTGAAATGCCATTGGTCATTGGAAAAGTGTTACATTATAGTTGGTCAATGATCAGAATAATTTTAAAAGAAAACGTGAGAAGCATAGAGCACATGAAAGTCTCTGCCCCAACAAAAGCTACAATTATTACTAAACAACACAGTGGTTTAATTATTGAAGTGGAAAGGCTATTGATAATTTGGTTAAATGATCAAAATCAGCATAATATGCCTATGAGCCTTACTTTAGTACAAGAAAAGGCTCAAAGTCTTTTCAGTGATTTAAAAACTGTATGTGCAGCAAGTGAAAATAATTGTTTTGAAGAATTTGTTGTAGATAGGGGTTGGTCCAAACGTGTCAAAGTGAGGGCAAATTTACATAACATCAAAGTACATGGTGAAGCAGTGCTGATGTAAATGCTTCCAGTAATTTTCCTGAAATGTTGCCACAAACATTCAATGGAAACGAGATGGGTTTATTTTGGGGAAAAATGCCTGAAAGGACCTAGATTTTGAAAGGGAAAATAATACACCAGAGCATACATAAGGCATCAAAGGTAGGCTAATGTTATTGCTTGGGGATAATATTCAATCACCTTATATGCATGCAAAAGCTGGGCAATGAATAAGGAAAACCAAAGAAGAATTGATACATTTGAATTATGGTGTTGGTGAAGAATGTTGGTGGAAAGATGAACAAATGTGGCTTGGAAGAAGTACAGAAGAACGATCCTTAGAAATGAAGAGGGCAAGACTCCATCTGACATACTTTGGACTTGTTATCAGGAGGGACCAATTCCTGCAGAAGGGACATTATGCTTGATAAAGCAGGGGGAAAGTGAAAAAAAGGAAGACCTTTATGAGATGGATAGTCACAGTGGCTGCAACAATGTGCTCAAATATAGCAATGATTATGAGAACGACACAGGCAGTGTTTTGTTGCTGTTGTACATGGAGTCACTATGAGTGGAAACTGATTCAACAGCAGCTAACAACAACAAGTGCATCGGGGCATTTCAAACTCAAGCCTTTGCTTGTGTATTGTTTCCTAAATCTAACAGCACTTCACCATATCATTAAGGCATGTCTTTCCATTATCTAGGAGCTCTGGTGGCACAGTGCCTAAGGCATTTGACTGCTAACCAGAAGGCTGGCGGTTCAAACCCACCAGCCACTCGTTGGAAGGAAGATGGGGCAATCTACTTCTGCAGTGATACTGCCTCGGAAACCCAAGGAGGGATCACTATGAGTCAAAATAGACTCGCTGGCAGTGAGTTTTGAGTTTCCCATTATCTGGAAGGCAAATGCAAAGGCTTGGGTTACAATTGCAATCTTTGAAGACTGGTTCTTAAAACAATGTCCCTGCTGTTGAACATTATTGCTTGGCAAAAAATTCCTTTCTTTCTTTTTTGTTATTATTTTACACAATCATTTTACATGTCTACCTATGTATCTGCCCATAGATTAATGTTTATTATCACTGATAATGCAATATTGTGTATGTAAAAGTATTTACCTTTGTTGTCTATACCTCCTGTGTAAGAAAATTCCTTTCAAGATTCTTCTTGTGCTTGAGAAGGCACCTGAACATCCAAGCATTTTAGATGACCTTATGTAAAGGTTGTATTTTTATCCCCCAACACCACATCTTTACTTCAGCCAATGAAACAGGGAGTCGTAGCCTCCTTTAAGGCCTATTATTTACAGCAGACTTTCTCACAAGCAATCAGGGCTCCCCAAGACGGTATGATAATTATAAGGGAGCTCTGGATGGAATTATAATATTTATGATGCCATCATAAATATTACTGACTCTTGGGATAAGGCAAAGCAGTCAGATATGAAAGGAGTGTGGAACAAACTGTGCTGCAATTGCCACATGCTTTTCAGGGGTTTACAGCTGACTACATCACCAAAGCCAGGCAAGCTGTGGTGGTTATCAATAATCAGTTAGACGTCAGTGAAAATGATGTCAAAGAGGTACTCGACTCCCATGCCGAAGAACTAACCAATGAAGAATGTATGGAACTACAGCAGCAGATGAGAGCATTTGAGGAAGAAGAGCAGGACCTAAAACCTTCAGAACTAAAAATGTTTTTGACTAAAGAGTTAGCTGAAGACTTTCTTCTCATTGAAGCAGGGATGGCAAACTTAAAGGTGTAAGATCCTAACACAGGGCTGTTCACTAAAGTTTACCAAACAGTTACTGAGGGCCTCAGCTGCTACAAGGCCATTTATGACAAGAAAAAGGAATACTCTGTACAAACCTCCAGTGATGCTGACTTCATGAAATTGACTCCAAGTAGTAACCCCCCAACCCCTCCAGCAGCAAAGTCAAACCTTGACTCTCTAGCACCAGGTCCATCCTTTCTAACACCAGGCCCATCATCTTCAACAGTAGCCATCTCTTCATCATCTTCTGTACCACCCAATTGTTAATTAACATTAATAATTAATACTACCTCACAAATGCCCCTTCTGGTATGTGATACATCAATGGAATGAGAGTATTACCTTTTAATCATGATCTTTTTTTCTTCTTCTTCCTAAATTGCTTTAAAAACTGTTTCCTTTTTTTTTTTACAGTACTGTATACCTACATACACACACATATACTCAACACACAAAGAGATGCTCTCTTTCATACAGTACCATATGAAGTTATTTTTATTATTACTTTATCATTGTATACTGTGTTATTATGTTTAAGGTGTTTTATTGTATTAGGTAGGAGCTCAGGTGGGGTAGGGGATAAGGCATTTGGCTGCTAACTAGAAGGTTGGTGGTTTAAACCCACCAGCTGCTCTGTGGAAGGAAGATAAGGCAATATACTTCCATAAACATTTACAGCCTTGGAAACCCAATGTTGTTGTTGTTGTTGTTATGTGCCGTCGAGTCAGCCCCGACTCATAGCGACCCCTCCTTGGGTTTCCGAGGCAGTATCACTACGGAAGTAGGATTGCCCAACCTTCCTTCCGAGGAGTGGCTGGTGGGTTTGAACCGCCAGCCGTCTGGTCCATAGTGATACTGCCTCGGAAACCCAAGGAGGGGTCACTATGAGTCAGGTTTGACTCGACGGCACATAACAACAACAACAACAATTCATGCTAAGGGAGCTCTGGTAGCGTAGTGCCTAAGGCACTTGACTGCTAACCAGAAGGCTGGCGGTTCAAACCCACCAGCCACTCCTCAGAAGGAAGATGCAATCTGCTTCCGTAGTGATACTGCCTCAGAAACCCAAGGAGGGGTCGCTATGAGTCGGGTCCGACTCGACAGCATATAACAACAACAACAACATCCATGCAAAAGCTTGAGAACCACTGCATTAGGTCAACTCACCAACAGATCAGTTCACCAAATTTCCCAAGTTTTATTTATTTACCAAAACTTGTCTTAAGGAAAATTCTTGAATTGTTTCCATTTTTCTTGTTGTCACTGTTAGGTGCTGTCTAGTCAATTCTGATACATAGTGACTCCATACAACAGAATGACACACTGTCCAACCCTGTGGCATTCTCACAATTGTTACTATGTTTGAGCCCATTGTTGTAGCCAGTGTGTCAGTCTATCTCATTAAGGTTCCTCCTCTTTTTTGCTGACCTTTGACTTTACCAAGCAGTATGTCCTTTTCCAAGGATTGGTCTCTCCTGGTAATCTGTCCAAAGTACTTGAGACAAAGTCTCGACTATCCTCTAAGGAGCATTTTGGCTGAACTTCCTCCAAGACAGATTTGTTCATGCGTTAGGCACTATGCCACCAGAGCTCCTTATTCTTGTGGCAGTCATGGTATATTCAATATTCTTCGCAAACACCACAATTCAAATGCATCAATTCTTCTTTGGTCTTCTTACTCATTGTCCAGCTTTAGCATGCATATGAGGTGATTGAAAATATCATGACTTAGGTCAGGCACACCTTAGTCTTCAGTGACATTTTTGCTCTTTAACATTTCAAAGAAGTCTTTTGCAGCAGATTTGCCCAGTGTGCTGATTTCTTGACTACTGCTTCCACAGCCATTGATTATGGATCCAAGTAAAATGAAATCCCTGACAACTTCAATCTTTTCTCCATTTATCATGAGCCCACTGAAGCTGGAGGCTTCTCTTAGAGAGTTGCTGTCTGCCAAGACTGACAAACCCAAGGTGGACAAGTAAAATTGCACAGTCCTAAGATTATTAAGCAACACAGCAGGCCACTAGTTCAAGTCCAGAAACAGTCCCAAGATTGGCAGGCAATGTGGCAGACTGCTGAATGAAGGAAAGAAAAAAAAAAAGCTAGAGACATTCCTCAAACCTGCTTCTTATATACTGGAAGCAGACCACATCCCTAAGGCAGCTACTCAGCTGCTCACAGTAGATTCCACCATGAAGTGGATTACCAGTCTCATCATAGGGAATAATTACATCCAGCTGCCCAGCCACTCAAAACCAGGCCTAGCCAAGTTGACAAATAACCTTAACTACCACAATCATGGGGAGCTCTGGTAGCATAGTGGCTAAAGCACTTGACTACTAACCAGAAGGCTGGTGGTTCAAACCCACCAGCCACTCCTCAGAAGGAAGGTTGGGCAATCCTACTTCCGTAGTGATACTGCCTCGGAAACCCAAGGAGGGGCCGCTATGAGTTGGGGGCCGACTCGATGGCAAATAACAACAACAACACCACCACAATCATGATGTTGCTTATTGGTCCAGTTGTGAGGATTTTTGTTTTCTTTATGTTGAGGTGCAATCCACAATCTTCATCAGCAAGTGCTTCAAGTTATCTTCATTTTCAGCAAGCAAGGTTGTGTCTTCTGCATATTGCAGGTTGTTGTTGAGTCTTCTTGCAATCCTGATTCCAGGTTCTTTTTCATATAGTCCAGATTCTCAAATTATTTGCTCAGCATACAGATTTAATAAGTATGGTGAAAGGACACAACCCTGACATATATCTCTCCTGATTTTAAACCATTCAGTATTCCCTTGTTCTGTTTAAATGACAGCCTCTTCTTGGTCTATGTACAGGTTACTCATGAGCACAATTAAGTGTTCTGGAATTCCCATTCTTTGCAATGTTATCTGGAATTTATTATGATTCACACAGTTGATTGCCTTTGCATAGTCAGTAAAACACAGGTAAACATCTTTCTGGTATTCTTTGCTTTCAGCCAAGATCCATCTGACATCAGCAATGATATTCCTTGTTCAATGCCTCTTCTGAATCTGGCTTGAATTTCTGGCAGTTCCCTGTTAATATAGTGCTGCAACGATTTTTTTGTTATCTTCAGCAAAATTTACTTGAGTGTGACATTAATGATATTTTTGGTTAATTTCTGCATTCTTTTGGATCACTTTTCTTTGAAATGGGCACAAATATGGATCTCTTCCAGTCAGTTGGTCAGGTAGCTGTCTTCCAGATTTCTTAGCATAAATAAGTGAGTGCTTCTAGTGCCGTATCCATTTGTTGTAACATCTCAATGGGTATTCTGTCAGTCCTGGAGCCTTATTTTTCACCAATTCCTTCAGTACAGCTTGGATTTCTTCCTTCAGTACCACTGGTTCTTGATGATATATGCTACCTCCTGAAATGGATGAACATCGACCAATTCTTTTTGGTACAGTGACTCTGTGTGTTCTTTACATCTTCATTTGACGCTTCCTGCATTGGTCAATATTTTGCCCTTAGAATCCTTCAGTATTACAACTTGAGGCTTGAATATTTTCTTCAGTTCTTTCAGCTTCAGAAATGCTGAGCACATTCTTTCCTTTTGGTTTTCTAATTCCAGATCTTTGCACATTTCATTATAATACTTTACTTTGTCTTCTAGAGCCACCCTTTGAAATCTGTTTAGCTTTTTTATTTAATAATTTCTTCCATTTGCTTTAGCTACTCTAGGCTCAAGTACAAATTTCAGAGTCTCTTTTGACATCCATCTTGGTCTATCTTCCTTTCCTGTCTCTTTAATGACCTTTTACTTTCTTCCTGTATATTCTTAATGTCTTCCCAAAACTTATCTGGTTTTCTGTCATTGGTGTTCAATACATCAAATCTATTCTTCAGATTGTCTCTAAATTCAGGTGGGCTATAATCAAGATTGTATGTTGGTTCTCATGGACTTTTCTTAATTTTCTTCAGCTTCAACTTTAATTTCCATATGAGCCATTGATGCTCTGTGCCAGAGTCTGCTCCTGGCCTTGTTCTGACTGATGATATTGAGCTTCTCCATTACCTCTTTCCATAGATGTAGTTAATTTGATTCCTGTGTATTCCATCTGGTGAGGTCCACATGTATAGTCATTGTTTATGTTATTGAAAAAAGGTATTTGCAATGAGTACGTCGTTGGTCTTGCAAAATTCTGTCATGTGGTCTCTGGTATCATTTCTATCACCAAGGCATGTGTAAACACACATGTAGAACTATCCTCTAACAAACTTATGTACATTCCTGGGTATAGTCCAATTCTCCTTCCCACACCTGTTCAGCTTATGTGTCTGTCTATGTATCTGCTTGTAGATGATTGATTATTGTTATTATTGTTATTGTGGGATTATGTATGAATTAGTATTTACCTCTGTTACCTTTAACTCTTGTACTGCCCCAAGCATCTTCCTTTCATTTTGTGCTCACCTCTCCTTATTATATATTGCCTTTCCCTTCATTCAAGTAAATATGTATTTACCCTTCCTCTCACATCTCTAGTAACCATCATAGAGTATCTGTATGAAAATCTTTTCTTCAGTTATTATAATAGTGGTCTGATACAATATTTCTCCTTTTTGTGATTGACTAATTTCACTCAGCATAATGTCCTCTAGATTCATCCATGTTAGCAGATGCTCTGTTAGACTGTGTTCACTAGAGAAACAAAACCAGTAAAGCTTATATACAGAGAAAGAGAAATTTATCTTAGGAAAATGGCTCACACACTTATAGAAGCTGGCAAGTCCAAAGTTCTTGGATCAAACGTCAAGCTGGAGGCTTTTCCTGACTCTCATAGCTGCAAGGTCCGAGGAGCTCAAGGTTGGCAGGCAGTACACTGGCTGTTGACTCCAACGAATGACGAAGCCAAGATCTCCAGGCCAAATGGTGGGTTGTCCACTCACGGACAGTTGTAGGCAGCACAACAGAATCCTGATCCACAGAAGAGTGTCTCTTTTCCCAGGATGTCCATAAATATACTGGAGGCAGGCCACACCCCTAGGGAAACTCCCTTTCAATGGATTGGCTGCTCCAAACATATTTATCTGATTCCATCATGGGAATAACCATATCACAACTGCTTAAAGCACACAGAATTGTGGTCCAGCCAAGTTGACACACAACTCCAACTATCACAGATGTCCTACAGATTCATTGCTATTCTTTAACACTGTGTGGTACTTCATTGTGTGTATGTACCATAGATTGTTTATCTGTTCATCCATTGATGGGCTTTTAGGTGTTTTGATCTTTTATGCTCTTGTGAATAGCAAAAGTGCTGTGATGAATATGAGTGTGCATATATCTGTTCATGTTACAACTCTTATTTCTCTAGGACATATACCTACCAGTGGGGTTACGGGACCATATGGTATTTCTATTTCCAGCCATTTAAAAAAGCACCATGCCATTTTCCACAGGGTTGCACTACTTTAGAGTCCCATCTGCAGTATGTTGTTGTTATGTGCCATCGAGCCAGACCTGACTCATAGCGACCCCTCCTTGGGTTTCTGAAGCAGTATCACTACGGAAGTAGACTGCCCAACCTTCCTTCCAAGGAGTGGCTGTGGGGTTTGAACCTCCAGCCTTCTGGTTAGCAGTCAAGTGCCTTAGGCACTACACTACCAGAGCTCCTATCTGCAGTATATGAGAGTTCTAGTCTCTCCACACCCTTGCCAGCATTTGTACTTCCTGTTTTTTTGAACTTTGCTATTCATGCTGGGCTGAGATGATATTGTTGTTTTAGTTTGCATCTCTCTAATGGTTAATGGTCATAAGCATTTCTCCATGGGTTTGTTGGCTGCTTGAATGTCTTCTTTGGTAAATTGTCTGTTCATGTCTACAGACTATCTTTTAATTGGATTATTTGACTTTCTATTGTTGAGGTGTTGAAGTTGTCTATAAATTTCAGACATTAGCCCCTTGTCCAATAGGTCACTGACAAAAGTATTTCCCCATCTGTAAGATCTCTTTTTACAAAATCTTTTGATGTACATAAGTGTCTAATTTTTAGGAGGTCCCAGTCTTCTGCTGTTTGTGCATTTTTAGTTATGTATGATAGTGTCTTTATGCCATGTATTAGGGCCCCTATGTTTGTCCCTATTTTTCCTTTGATGGTCTTTATAGTTTTAGGATTTACATTCAGGTCTTTGATCCAATTTGAGTTCATTTTTGTATATGGTGTGAGATTTGGGTTCTGCCTCATTTTTCTGCAAATGGATATCCAGTTGAGCTAGTACCATTTGTTAAAGAGACTATATCTTCCCCAATTAATGAGTTTCAGCACATTGCCAAAGATAAGTTGTCCATTGTTGGATGAATTTACTTCTGGCTTCTCGATTCTGTTCCATTGGTCTATTTGTCTATCATTATACTAGTACCAAGCTGTTTATCTACTGTGGCTGTGCAGTGGGTTTTGAGATCAGGAAGTGTGAGGCCTCCTATTTTGTTCTTTTGTAGTCCTTTACTTACCCAGGGTTTCTTTCCATATAAAGTTGGTGATTAGTTTTTCCATCTCTTTAAAGAATGATGATGGAATATGGATAAGTTGCATTGTATCTGTAGATCGCTTTGGAGAGTATTGACATTTTTACAATGTTAAGTTTTCCTATCCATGAGCATGGTATATTCTTCTATTTATGTAGGTCTCTTTTGGCTTTTTTTGATAGTGTTTTGTGGTTTTCTTTGTGTAGGTCTTTTATGTCTCTGGCTAGACTTATTCCTAAGCACTTCATTTTATTTTGGGTGGTTATTGTAAATCATATTGTTTTCCTGATTTCTTTTTCAGAGTTCTCTCCATTCCTATAAAGGAATTCAACTCACTTTTATATGTTATTTTTGAACCCTGCCACTTTGCTGAATCTTTCCGTTACAGTAATTTTCTTAAGGATTATCTATGTAGAGAATCATATCATCTGCAAATAGAGATAATTTTACTTCTTCTTTGCAATTTGCATGCATTTTTTCCCCCTTCCTTGTCTTATTGCTCTGCCTGGGACTTCCAATACAATATTGAATAGGAGTGGTGATAAAGGACATCCTTGTCTGGTATCTGTCCATAAGGGGAATGCTTTCAGTCTCTCTCCATTGAGACTAATGTTGGCCATTGGTTTTGTATGTATGTCCTTAATTATGATGAGGAATTTACCTTCTATTCATATAGATTTAATTTTTTATTTTAAGAGTTTGTTTTACATTCAACATTACATGTACATTTAGTTTCACTTCCCATTTACCATCCCCAATCCTAACCCAGTCTCCTCCCCTCCCTGCCGAGTAACCCTCCCCCTGTGCCCCTCATACTTATGCACTCCTGTTTGTCCTGCATTTCCTCCATGTGAATGTTGCCTCTCTGGTGCCCCATGGTTCATTGCTCCAAGGGATGCATTTCCATAGAGTATGTAGCCACTCCTCGGAAGGAAGATGGGGCAATCAACTTCCGTAGTGATACTGCCTCGGAAACCCAAGGAGGGGTCACTATGAGTCGGGTCCGACTCGACGGCACATAACAACAACAACAACAACATGTAGGTGCATCACCCTGGGTTGAGTGGTCTCCATGTACATCTTGTTTACTATTGGCCTGAATTTTGATCAGCATTTTTATCAGGAATTTGGATTGTCAAATTCCTTTTCTGCAGTGATTGATAATAATCATGTAGTTCTTTTCCTTTTATTTATGTGGTGGATAACATTGATTGTTTTTCTAATGTTGAACCATCCTTACATACCTGGTATGAATCACCATGTCATGATACATGATTTTTTTGATATATTGTTCGATTCTATTGGCTTGGAGTTTTGGTGAGAATTTTTGCATCTATATCCTTTGCATCTATATTCTTGCAGGATATTGGGCTGGAATTTTATTTTTAGTGGTGTCTTTGCCTGGCTTTGGTATCAGGGTCATGCTTGAATCATAAAATGAATTTGAGAGTATTCCCTCTTTTTCTGTATTCTAGAATAGTTTGAGTAGGATAAGTGTAGCTCTTCTCTGAATGTTTGGTAGAATTCACCAGTGAACCATCTGAGCCAGGACATCTTTTTATTGGTAGTTTTTTAATGACCTGTTCAATTTCTTCTTAGGTAGGTAGTGTATTTCTAGAAATCTGTCCATTTCTTCTAGATTTCAAATTTGTTGGAGTACAGTTCTTCATGTTGTTGTTGTTGTTATGTGCCGTCGAGTAGGACCCAACCCATAGCGACCCCTCCTTGGGTTTCTGAGGCAGTATCACTACAGACGTAGATTGCCCCATCTTCCTTCCAGGGACTGGCTGGTGAATTTGAACTGCCAGCCTTCTAGTTAGCAGTCAAGTGCCTTAGGCACTACATTACCAGAGCTCCCTGCAGTTCTTCATAGTATCCTGGTATTATCCTTTTTATTTCAGTTGGTTCTGTTGTGACATTGCCCATTTCATTTCTTATTTGTGTTATTTGCATTTTCTCCTTCTTTTCCTTTCTTAAATTTGCCAGTGATTTGTTGATTCTATTAATCTTTTCAAAGAACCAACTTCTAGTCTTGTTGATTTTTTTTCTATTGCTTTTCTGCTTTCTGTTTCATTTCTTTCTACTCAAATCTTTATATTTTCTTTTCTTCTGGTGATGGTAGGTTATTAAGCTGCTTGTTTTCTAATTGTTGGAGATGTTGGGTTAAGGTTCTTTCTTTCTTTTTTGATGTGTGCATTAATTGCCAAAAATTACTCTTTGAGTACTTTTTTGCTGTGTCCCCAAAATATTGGTATGTGTGCTGTAATTTTCATTCCATTCAAGGAATTTTTTCTTTCATTTTTTAGTTTTCTATTACTAAGGATTTTTTTACTGTAGGAGCTCTGGTGGCATACTGCCTAAGGCATTTGACTGCTAACCAGAAGGCTGGAGGTTCAAACCCACCAGCCACTCGTCAGAAGGAAGGTTGGACAATCTACTTCCATAGTGATACCACCTCGGAAACCCAAGGAGAGGTTGCTATGAGTGGGGTCTTACTTGATAACACTTAACAACAACAACAACAGTATTACTGTGGAGTTCTCTATTCCTCTTTTCCATTCTTTAAAGCTTGATTTTTGGGTTCCGGCAAGATGGCAGACTAGGAAGAAGGATTGCAAAGACCCTCTTCAACAAAGAAAAGGGAAACCAATTAACACAGACACAGAAGATAATCTTG
>NW_006921869.1:3893800-3905385 GCF_000298275.1 Orycteropus afer afer
GTACACTGGGAAGAGGTAACTATGGGGAGGAAGTGGGAGGGGAGCTGTTGCATTGTAAATTTTGGTCAATGACATGAGACAAAGTATATTATGTGAACTGCTGTATGAAAAGTGAATTTACTCTGTAAATCTTCACCCAAATCAAAATAAAATTTTTTTAAAAAAAGCTTGATTTTTGTATTTTGGGGCTTTTTCATTAGATGCATAGATATTTATTATGGTTATGTTTTCTTATTCAATAGACCATATTCTTATCCTTCCTTTCTCTCATGTTGTTTTTTGCCTTATAGTCTTTTTTTTTTTAATATCAGAAATTAGTATTCCTTCTCTTGCTCTGTTTTGATTGCCATTTGCTTGATACATTTTTTCCCAAACTTTGATTTGTAAGTCTATTTTTGCTATTGTGTCTAAGGTGTATCTTTTGTAGAGAGCACATTGATGGGTCATGCTTTCTTACCCATTTTGCAACTCTTTGATTGGTGCATTTAATGCATTTACTTTCAGTGTAATCATTGACAAGTATGAGTTTATTGCTGTCATTTTGTTGTGTATGTTTTTTGTGGTTCTTCTGATTATTTTATATAAACCTGTGCTGAACAATATTTCATTACCACTAACACCAAACACCAGGCTATGGATAAATGCATAGACAGGTGAGAAGATCAGGTGGGAGTAGGTGAAGAAGAATATACCCTAGACCAAGGATAGATCTGGCTGAAGATAATCTTACATATGCACTTGTGCTACAAAATTAGCCACATACATTACAGAAGCAACAGATGGCAGAGTTGGAGTAACTTCTCAGAGACAACCAAACATCTTGAGAGAGAGAATCACTGGGCCTGCCAACTTGGGACCATAGTCTTGGGGGACATCATGATCAGTAGGCACAACATATGACATAAAAATCTTGTTCTACAACCTACCTTGCTTAGTAGTGACTAGGGTTTTCAAAGCATTCAAGCAGCCATCTAAGATGCAATTATTGATCTCCTCTCATCGGAATAAAAAAAGAATAAGAAAATCAAAGACATCTGGAAACAGTCCAAGGATAAGATGGACCATGAGGACCTCAGCTTTCATGACTCTGAGACTATAACAACTAGATGGTGCTCAGTTACCAATGTCAAACACTCAGAAAGGGATCAAAACTGGAGATCCTGGATAGAGTAAGAGGAAAAATGTGGAACAAAATTCAAAAACACAAAAATGACCAGAATTACTGGTTGAATAAAGTCTGGTAGAACCTCTGAGATTATGGCCTTGGGTTACCCTTTGGGCCTAGAAATGGACTCACTCCCATGGATTGGCTCTCACCCCAAAAGTAGAAAGACCTACATGCAGAACACCTACCCCAGGGTGATGCATCCACCTACTCTAGGGAGACACACCCCTTAGAGCAATCGGCCATTAGACACTAGAGGGGCAGCATCCATATAGAGGGAAAGATAGATATACAAGAATGCATAGTTAAGAAGGGCACAGAGAGGGGATAATCACAGGGCTGGGAGGGGAGGAGAGTTTGTTATGGTTGGGGATGGTAATCAGGGTGTGAAATCAAATGTGCATGAACTGTTGAATGTAAAAATTTGCTTTGTAAATTTGCACCCAAAGCACAATAAAATAAAATAAAAAAAATCTGTGCTGAGCTCTTGTTTATAGATTTTCTTACATTTCCTTCATTGCTATTGTTTTAATGTTTGCTAAATATTTATGATTTTCTCTTTTTCAATTTGATGAGAACGTTTATCAATTTTCCTTGAGGTACCCTGTAATTCATTACTTTCTTCCCAAGTTTAAAACAGCCTGTTCTATCTTGAAATTATCCTATTTGGAAGTTCTGTAACTACACTATTTATTCCCTCTTTTTTCTTTGCAGTTATCCTCATTTACAAGTTAATGTTTCTGGTCCCTGTTCTCAGTCTTGTAGATTTATTTTACTTTGGATATTTCTATACCTGGGATGGTTTCTGGGTGATGTTGTCTTGTGTATTAATTTCAGGTTATTGTCTGTTGTTCCTGTTTCTCTAGAGGACACCCTTTAGCATCTCTTATAAGGTTGGTCTAATTTTTACAAATTCCCTTAATTTCTGTTTATCTGGAAATGTCCTAATTTCACCATCATTTTTGAGTGACATTTTGCTGGATATATAATTGTTGGTTCGTGATTTTTTCCTTTCAGGGTTTTATATATGTCATCCTACTGCCTTTTCACTTGCATGGTTTCTGCTGAGAAATCAGAGCTTAGACTTAATGGTTGCCCTTTGTAGGTAAAATTTCAATTTTCCTGTGCTGCTTTCAGGATTCTTACTTTGTCTTTTGTTTTGGAAAGTTTGATTATTCTGTCTTGGTTATTTTCTTTTGGAGTCTATCCTGTTTGGGGGTCACTGACCTTCTTGAATGCATATCTTCGTGTTTTTCATATTTGGCAAGTTCTCTTCCAACAAATCTTTGACAATTTTCTCTGTGGTTTTATTTGTCTCTTCCTGTTCTAGAATTCCAATCACATATAAGTTATTCTTCCTGTTCTGGAATTCCAATCACACATAAGTTATTCCTCTTAATGATTTGCCACATATATCTCAGGCTTCATTTTCTTTCATTCTTTTTTCTGATTGTTCTTCTAACAAAATAGCATTCAGAGATTTGTCTTCAATCTCGCTAATTCTGTCTTTCATTGATTGAATTCTACTCTTTTGACCTTTCAATGTGTTATCTATTTCTGAAATCTTAGTATTAATCTTCTAGGTTGCTATTGGTTGTTTTTATATGGTTTCTAATTTTACATTTATTTGTTATTTTGTTCTTGTATAGTTTTCCTGAAATTTTCTATAGTTTTTACTTGATTTCATCACTGTTTTCCTTGATCTTTCTCTCGATTCATTGAAGGTACCTAATTATAATCCTTTTGAATTCGTTGCCAGGTAGTTCCAATGTCATTTCTTCCTCAGAGAGGTTTTCTGGCCCTATATTTTGGACGCATTTGTACTACTTTATTTCACTTATTTGTGTAAACTGAGATTGTCTGTTGTCTGTAAGATATTGAGATGCTGTTGTATTTGTATTTAATTGGTGATTGTACATTGGCATATTTTGCCTGTTCTTTTTTCTTTTTTTTTTTTTTTTGTTGCTTTATTTTGTTTTGATTTTTCCAAGTGAGCAGGGGTTCTATACGTCTCTGTTTTCTAGTTTGGCAGCACATAGGTGCTCATCACCTGTTTCCTGGTGTGTTTGAGGAGAATGTTTGCACAGTTCTCTGTTCACTATTCATGTAGAGCAGTTGAGCATAGTGTTGTCTGCAATCTGTCATTGATCAGTTGGTGTAGAAGCAGGTAGTGGCCTTCACCCCATGGGTGGGGCTGCAGGTAGTGCAGTTGTGGTTGAGAAGTGTGGGCATGGTTGCTAACTCCCACCAGGTAGGAGAAAAAAAGAGGAAAAAAACTACAAATAGCACAAAAAAGAAAATAATACAAGAAAGAGGAAAAACAAACACAAAAGGAGAAAATAAATGAAAAGAAAAAAATAAGAGAATGAAAAAATGAGAAACAAAAACTGAGAGGGGAAAAGAGCAAGAGAAAGAACAGTAAAGGAAAATACCAAAAGGAAAGAAAGGGATGGGGAAAAAATGAAAAGAGAGAAGAAAGAAACAAGAAAAGATGGAACAATTAAAAGAAAAGAACAATAACCATGGAAGGGGAAGAAAAGAAAAGAAAGGAGAAAAATAGGGTTGCAGGGTACTGAGGTGGTATTCCTGCTGGCTGAGCAGGTGGGGCAGGGAACCTTGTTATGGAAGATGTTCCTGCCAGTCCAGGGAGCAACTCAAGACAGGGTTCCTGGACCTGGAATAAGTTTCTGCCTGCCCAGAAGGTAGCTAGGGGCTGTGCTCCTGGTCCAAGGTGGAATTCCTGCCAGTCCAGAAGGTGAGTGGCTATGGTGGATGATATACTTCTGTTTACTGGGAGGGTGAGGGGAATAAGGTGTGATAGTTAAGGTTGTGTGTCAACTTAGCTGGGCTACGATTCTATAGTAATTATGATGTAATCACTCCCATTATGATATATATATAGAGAGAGAATCCAGCCTAAGACATTTGGTACCAAGAGTGGTTCTACCAAAAACAAAAACAAAAAAAAAAAAAACTTCACTGCCATTGAGTTGAATCTGACTCACAGCAACCCATCCTTGGGTTTCCAGGGTGGTATCTCTATGGAAGTAGATTGCCCAGTCTTCCTTCTGAGGAGTGGCTGGTGGGTTTGAACCACTAGCCTTTTGGTTAGCAGTCAAATGCCTTAGGCACTATGCCACCAGAGCTCCTAAGAGTGGTTCTGTTATTGTTGTTGTTATATGCCGTCGAGTTGTACCCGACTCATAGCGACCCCTCCTTGGGTTTCTGAGGCAGTATCACTGTGGAAGTAGATTGCCCCATCTTCCTTCTGAGGAGTGGCTGGGGGGTTTGAACCGCCAGCCTTCTGGTTAGCAGTCAAGTGCCTTATGCACTACACTACCAGAGTGGTTCTGGGAAAACAAAATCATAAGGAAGTTTTCTAAATTAGTTCTCAAGTCTGGCTAGATATAAAGGTACTACTGAATTCTATTTCCAGTAGTAAAGAGGGTACTGTTAATCTATGGTAGGAAGTGGCAATGTGATACACAAAATGTTGTTGTTTGTTGTTGTAATGTGCCGTGGAGTTAGACCTGACTCATAGTGACCCCTCCTTGGGTTTCCAAGATGGTATCACTATGGAAGTAGACTGCCCAACCTTCCTTCTGAGAATACACAAAATAGCACCACCAATAGATCAACTATTGGTGAGAAGTGAGGCTTTAGGTGATCACATGTTTGATACTTTTCTGCAATTTTGTCAGAATGAGAAGATAACGAAGCTGGATGGTTAGTCCTACTTATGCTTAACAAAGTGGTGAAAGAACGAGATGAGCTCAGGCTTTCAGAGTCACAGCTCAAGTGCTGCACAAAACACCTCAATGTTTCCACTTGTGTCCTGAAAGATAACCTCATTTCTTGTAGTAACAGAGCGGATAATGGCAAAGAACAAATACAGAGTCTTACCATAAGAGTGGCTGAATTATAATGCCAATTGAATTGCCAACCTCAAATGGTGTCTGAAGTTAAAGTGAGGGCATTGATTGGGAAGAAAAGGGGTCCATAACCTCGGGATGGGGATATGTGGGAAGATAATCAGGAAGCTGGGGACACTGAGCCTTTAAATTCTCTTGAACCACTCCTGCCATCTGAACCAGCCCTCTTACCCCCATCTGATGAGACTAACTCAGCTGTGCCTGATGAGTCATTGCTTGAGATAACACCTGGACTGGCACTGGGGCAGCACCTGTGGCATTGTCTGGGATGCTGTAAAGATGCCTTACAAAACAATGCTGAATATTCATTCCCAGGAACCACTTCCACTACCCACAATTGCTTCTACACCTATAAATAGAGAAGTCCCAGCAAGCCCCAAAAGGTGAAGTACGAAGTGTGGCAAAGAAAGAGAAATGCTACACTCCAAAACAATTGCTTGATTTTTCTAATATGTACAAACAGAAACCTAGAGAATATGTGTGGGAATGGCTATTAAGGGTATACGATAATGGTGCAAGGAACATAATGATTAATCAGTCTGGGTTAATTGATTCAGGTCCACTAAGCACAGATTCTTCATTCAATGTTTCAGCTCAAGACCTTAGGAAAGAATCATATAGTTTATTTGGTTGACTTAATGAAGCCTGGATTATGCAGTGGCCTACACTAAATCCAGTTGAAGTACCAGACCTGCCTTGATATGCTGTAGAAGAAGGTATCTGAAGACTTTGGGAAATTGGCAAGTTACATTGGCTTTATCAGATTAGACCCATAGACACACCTTTACCACAACAGTGAGGAATAAATTTGTGATGGGAGCCCCAGCATCTTTGAAGACTGCTGTGATTGCTATTTTATTTAAGCCAGATTTGACAGTGGGAACTGCCCTAATTGCTTCTGAGGCAGTATCACTACGGAAGCAGATTGCCCAATCTTCCTTCCAAGGTTAACTACAATGAGGCTGACTGGACTCCATGGTGGTGAGCATGGTTACCACAATGGACAGCAGAATCAAACCAGTAATCAGAATAGTCTGATTTGTATGGGCTTATGGTGTTGGCTACTTAGGCATGGTGTCCCTAGGAGTAAAACAGATAGGACCCAAATATTCACTTGATCTGTACAAGTGGAAAAATTCTAGGTCAAGTGAACAGCAGTCTAACTGGAATCAGAAGAATACATAGACATGGCCCTTCAATCAACTCCTAGACTTGAGCTGGTTTACAGACCCACAAGCCTTTAAATCAAGAGGACACTAGGCCCCCTTTAGGAAGGACCCACTACGATTGCAAAAACTTTACACTGCTAATCGTTCTCCCAGCCTTGCCCAAAGGGATCTATGACTTTTTACAAGAGTGACTGTTTACTGGGGAAAAGAAAATATTCAGATTTTGAGGAGTTATTAGACACTGGTTCTGAATTGATACTAATTCCAGGAGACCTAAAATGTTACTGTGGCCAACACATCAAAGTAGAGGCATATGAAGGTCAAGCTGTTGATGGAGTCTTAGTGCAGGTCTGTCTCACAGTGGGTCCAGTGGATCCCCAAACCCATCCTGTAGTGATTTTCCCTGTTCCAGAATGCATACTTGGAATAGACATACTCAACAACTGGAAGAACCCCTATAGTGGATCCCTGACATGTGCAGTAAAGGCTATTATGGTAGGAAGAGCAAAGTGGAAGCCATAAGAACTGCCCTAATCTAGGAAAATAGTACCCAAAAAGCAATATTGCATTCCTGGAGGATTGCAGAGATTAGTGCCACCATCCAGGTCTTGAAGGATGCAAAGTGTGGTAATTCTCACCACATCCCCATTTAACTCACCTATTTGGCCTGTGCAAAAAAAAAGTGAATGGATTTTGGAGAATGACAGTGGAGTATCATAAACTTAATCAGATGGTGACTCCAACTGCAGTTCCTGTTCCAGATATGGTTTAATTGTTCAAGTAAATAATACATCTCCTGGTATCTGGTATGCAACTGCTGATCTGGCCAATGCCCTTTTCTCAATTCTGGTTTTGAAGATCACCAGAAGCAGTTTGCCTTCAGCTGGCAAGGCAAACACTACACCTTCATAGTCCTACACCAGGGATATACCAGTTCTCCAGCACTTTTCAGGGGCCTTGATTGCCTTTCTCTTCCACAAGATGTCACACTGGTCCATTACATCGATGACATTATGTTGATTGGACCTAGTAAGGAAGAAATATCAGTGACTCTAGACTTCTTGGTAAGACTTTTGTGTGTTAGTGGGAGGGAAATTTAACTGAGAAAAAATCAGGTGCCTTCCACCTCAGTGAAATTTCAAGAGGTCCAGTAGTGTAGGGCGGAGCTCTGGTAGCATAGTGGCTAAAAGCATTTGACTGCTAACCAGAAGGCTGGCGGTTCAAACCCACCAGCCACTCCTCGGAAGGAAGGTTGGGCAATCCTACTTCCGTAGTGATACTGCCTTGGAAACCCAAGGAGGGGTCGCTATGAGTTGGGGCTGACTCGACGGCACATAACAACAACAACAACAAAGTGAAGAATAAGTTACTACATCTGACCCCTTTCATAACTAAAAAGAGATGCAATGCCTGGAGGACCTACTTGATAAATAGGCTACTCCAGCTTATTTATCAAGTGACCTGAAAAGCTGCTAGTTTTATGTGGGGCCCAGAACAACAGAAGGCTCTGCAATAGATTCAGGCTGTTGTGCAAGCCACTTTGCCACTCAGGCCATACAATCCAATGGTGCTTGAATTGTCAGTGGCAGATAGAGATGCTGTTTGGAGTCTTTGGCAGGCCCCTACTGGTGAATCACAGTGCAGATACTTATGATTTTGGAATAAAGCCCTGCCATGGGAGCTCTGGTAGCATAGTGGCTAAGACATTTGCCTGCTAACCAGACGGCTGGCGGTTCAAACCCACCAGCCACTCCTCGGAAGGAAGGTTGGGCAATCCTACTTCCGTAGTGATACTGCCTCGGAAGCCCAAGGAGGGGTCGCTATGAGTCGGGTTTGACTCGACGGCACATAACAACAACAACAACAACATCCTCTGCAGATAACTACTTTTCCTTAAAGAAAGAGCATTTGGCTTGTTACTGGGCCTTAGTAGAGACTGAATGCCTAATCATGGACCACCAAGTCACCATGTGTCTTGAGCTGCCCATAATGAACCCACTGAATCATAAAGTTAGATATGCATAGCAACACTCCATCATTAAATGGAAGTGGTATATAAGAGATCAGGCTTGAGAAAGACCTGAAAGCACAAGTAAGATACATGAGGAAGTGACCCAAATGCCTATGGTCTCCACTCCAGTCACATTACCTTCTTTCTCTCCGTCTGCACCTATGGCCTCAGAGGGAGTTGACTGAGGAAGAGAAAACTCATGTCTGGTTGACAGATGGTTCTGCCCAATGTGTAGGTACCACTTGAAAATGGACAATGACAGCACTGCAGACCCTTTCTGGGACCTCCTTGAAGTACAGTGATTAAGAAGAGCCTCCCAATGGGCAGAACTTGGAGCGATGTGTCTGGCTGTGCACTTTGCTTAGAGGGAGAAATGGCCAGATATGTGCTGTGCACTGATTTATAGTGTGTGGCCAATTGTTTGGCTGGATGGCTAGGGACTTGGAAAAAACATGATTGGAAAATTGGTGATGAAGGTATGTGGAGAGACCTCTCTGAATGGGTCAAAGAAATAAAGATATTTGTGTCTCATGTGAATGCTCACCAAAGGATGACCTCAGAAGAGGAGGATTTTAACAATTTAGTTGATAGGATGACATGTTCTATAGAAACCAGTCATTCTCTTTCCTCAGCCACTCCTGACATTGCCCAATGGGCTTTTATAAACAAAGTGACCATAGTGACAGGTATGGTGGTTATGCATAGAGTCAGCAACATGGAGTTCCATTCACCAAGGCTAACTTGGCTACAGTCACTGTTGAGTGCCTAATCTGCCAGCAGCAGAAACCAACACTAAGTTTGCAATATGGAACCATTCTTTAGGGCAATTAGGCAACAACCTGGTGTCAGATTGATAGCATTGAACCACTTCCAGCATTGAAAGGGCAGCATTTTGTTCTTACCAGAATAGACACTTCTCTGGATATGGACTTGCCTTCCCTGCATGCAATGCTTCTGCCAAAACTACTATCCATGTACTTATAGAATGCCTTATCCACCATCATGGTATTCCATATAGCATCACCTTGGATCAAAGGAGTCACTTTACAGCAAATGAAGTGCAGCAATGGGCCCATACTCATGAAATTCATTGGTCCTACCATGCTTCCCATCATCTTGAAGCAGCTGGCTTGATGGAATGATGGAAGTGTCTTCTAAAGACACAATTATGGCACCAGCTAGGTGGCAATACCTTGCAGGACTGGAGCGGTGTTCTCTAGGAGGATGTATGTGCTTTAAACCAACATCCAATATATGGTGTTATTTCACAAAAGCCAGGATTCTTGGGTCCAGGAACCAAGGGGTGGAAATGGGAGTGGCACCACTCACTACTAACTCTGTTGTTGTTGTTATGTGCTGTCGAGTCAGACCCGACTCATAGCAACCCCTCCTTGGGTTTCCGAGGCAGTATCACTACGGAAGTAGATTGCCCCATCTTCCTTGTAACCCATTATTAATTCTAGTGCTTCCTGTTCCTGTGACCCTATGCTCTGCAGTTCTGGAGATCTTAGTCCCAAAGGGAGGAATATTCCCACCTGGAGACATGATACTGATTCCATTGAACTGAAGTTAAGAGTGCCACCTGGCCATTTTGGACTCCTTCTGCCTCTAGATCAACAGGCAAAGAAGGGAGTTACTGTATTGTCTGGTATGATTGATCCTGACTACCAAGGGAAAATTGGATTGATATTCTATAAGGGAGGTAAAGAAGAGTATATGGCTGGAGTACAGGAGATTCCTTAAGAGGTCTCCTAGTATTACCATGCTCTGTGATTCAAGTCAATGGAAAGTTACAACACAATTCTGATAACACTACTAATGGCCCAGACCCTTCAGGAATGAAGGTTTGGATCATGCCACCAGGCAAAGAACCACAACCAGCTGAGGTGCTTGCTGAAGGCAAAGGGAATATGGAATGGGTGGTAGAAGAAGGCAGTCCTAAATACCAGCTACAATCACATGACCAGTTGCAGAAATGAGCACTATGATTGTTATGAGTATTTCTTCCTTGTATGTATCAAATATTTTTGTTTTCTTCATGTGGTAGTTAAGTTTGTGTGTCAACTTGGTTGGGCCTAGTTGAGTGGCTGGGCAGCTGGATGATAAGACTGATGAGACTGGTAATAAACTCCATGTTGGAATCTACTGTGAGGAGCTGAGTAGCTGCCCTAGGGCTGTGGTCTGCTTCCAGTATATAAGAAGCAGCTTTGGGAATGATCTCTAGCTTATGGCACGCTTGAACCTGCATGTAGCTATGTCGTTGCTCAGCAGCCTGCCATGCTCTGCTGACCTTGGGACTTTCAATAGACTTGAATGAATGGCCTGCCATGTGGTTTGGTAACATCAAGACTGTGCCTTTTTACTTGTCAGTCTTGGGCTTGTCAGTCTCAGCAGCCAGCGGCTGAGTGAAGAAAAGCCTCTAGCTTCAGTGGGCTGGGAGCAAGAGGCACAGCTGAAGCCCAAGGTTGAGGGGCTTTCACCCAGCCCCTAGAGGCTGGCACTTTGAACTCAGACTTAACGCCTCCGAACTGTAAGAGAATAAACTCCTGTTTGTTCAAGCCATCCCATTTGTGGTATATTCCTGTTAGAACAGCACCAGGTAACTGAAACACTTCAGTTACAAAACACAATATATAAACAAGGCTAATGCATTTTTTGGTTGTATGTGTGTTAGTTGTATCATGTTAGGTGAAAGTATGACTTTATAACTGTCTTTATTTAGAGATTATATATGATTTAAGTAGATGTGTACAGGTGCCAAGTTGACAAGGGATGGACTATGATAGTTACGGTTGTATGTCAGCTTGGCTGGGCCATGATTCTCAGTGGTGTTTCAGTTATGATGTGGTCCATTTTGAGATCTGATATAATATAATCGCCCCCATGATGAGATCTGCTATGAACAATCAGTTGAAAGAGCATTTCCTCATGGTGTGGCCTGCTTCCAATATATAGAGACATCTAGCAAATATCTAGGGCTTTTTGCTCTATCTGAATCCTGCATCTGGCTGATTATCTCACCTCTGGTTCCTGAAATTGAACCAATGGCTGCAGTATTGCCTGTTGATCTTGGTATTGTGCCTTTGCAGCCTGTGAGCCAACAGCCTGCCACCTTGCCTTCTGATCTTGGATTTGTCAGTCTCTGAAGCAAGCAGCCTGCTGTACTGCCTGATAATCTTGGGTTTGTCAGCCCCTGTAGCTGTGTGAGTCAGAAGCTTGACATCTGACCCATGGACTTGGGATTTGCCAGCTTCCACAACTGCATGAGCCACTTCCCCTCTCTATCTTCATATATATATATGAAGATG
>NW_006921869.1:3910190-3919296 GCF_000298275.1 Orycteropus afer afer
TCCCTGGAGAAGGATGTCATGCTTGGTAGGGTGGAGGGTCGACCAAAGAGGGGGAGGCCTTCAACAAGATGGATTGACATGGTGGCTGTGATGATGGGCTCAAGTATAGCAGGGATTGTGGGGCTGGCGCAGTATCGGGCAGTGTTTCATTCTGCTGTGCATGGGGTCGCTATGAGTCGGAAACGACTCGAGGGCACTTAACAACAACCACCACCACCAGGGCCCCTTTACTCATTGCTAGCATACAGAAATATAATTGGTATTGTTATATTGAGCTTATATTATGCCATCTTGCTGAACTTGTTTATTAACTTTTAAAGCTTTTTGGTGGATTTGGTAGGGTTCTCTATATACTTACAAGATCATGTTATCTGTGAATAGAGCTAATTTTATTTCTCTTCCAATTTGCGCAACTTTTTTTCCCCCTTATCCTATTTTCCTGGCTGGGGAAATGTTCAATAAAAGTGGCATGAGCAGACATTCTTGTTTTGATCCTGATCAATGAGGAAAAATTTTCCATCTTTCACATTAAGTATGATGCTAGCTGTTGTGTTAGTACTCTAGTGCTATTGTAACAGAAATACCACAAGCGGATAGCTTTAACAAGCAGAAATTTATTCTCTTACAAAGTCCTATGCTACCACGGGCTTGGAGGCTAGACATCCAAATTCAGAGTGCCAGCTCTAGGGGAAGACTTTCTCTCTCTTGTTCCTAGGAGCATCCCAGCACAGGGACCAAACTATGCATTCCGCTCCTAGCTTCTCTTTCATGGTGGTAATAGGTTCCCCTTCTCACTGAGGCTTACAAATCCAAATAGTCAGGTAAAATGGCAGATTGTTGGCTTACAGATTGTGAAGGCAACAATCCCAAGATCAGCAGGCAACACAGTAAGACACTGGTTCAAATTCAGAAACTGGAGATGACGATGGGTGAATGCAGAATACAAAATGAGCAAAAATACAAAATACAAAAAGAGACCTTTCTCACAGCTTTTCCATATATACTAAAAGCAGGCCACACCCCAAAGGCAATTCCCCTTCAACTGAATAATTGCTCACAGCAGATTCCACCATGGAGGTTGATTACATTATGGGGAACAACTACATTACAGCTTTCAAACCACTCAGAATCATGGCCCAGCCAAGTTGACACACAACCTTAACTACCACAGCTATGGATTTTTTATATATGCCCTTTATTAGTTGGATGCAGTTCCCTTCTATTCTTTGTTTAGTGTTTTTATCATGAGAGATTGTTGGATTTTTGTGAAAAGCTTTTTCTGCATCTATTGAGATGATTGTGTAATTTTTGTCCTTTATTAATATGCTGTATTATATTGATTAATTTAATGTGGTAGATCAACTTTGCATTCCTGGGATAAATCCTACTTGGTATAATGCTTTTTATATGTTATTGGATTTAGTTTTCAAGTACTTTGTTGAGGATTTTTCCATCCCTATTCATAAGTGAAGAGGACTTGAAGTACTTACTGTTAAAGATTAAAGACTGTAGTCTGAAGTATGGATTATACCTCAACATAAAGAAAATGAAAATCCTAACAACTGGACTATTAAGCATCATCATGATAAATGATCGTGAGAAAAGACTGAAGTTGTCAAAGATTTCATACTACTTGGTTCCACAATCAACACCAATGGAAGCAGCAGTCAAGAAATCATCAGACGACATATTGCATTGGGCAAATCTGCAAAAGACCTCTTTAAAGTGATGAAGAGCAAAGATGTCTCTTTGAAGACTAATGTGCACCTAACCCAAGCCATGGTATCTGCAATGTTCTCATATGCATGTGAAAGCTGAATAATGCATAAGGAAGATTGAACAAGTGATAGCTGAATGAATAAGGAGGACCGAAGAAGCTTTTGAATGATGTTGGTGAAAATACTGAAAGTACCGTGGACTGCCAGAAGAACAAATCTCTCCTGGAAGAAGTGCAACCAAATGCTCCTTGGAAGCGTCTCACCTACTTTGGTCATGTTGGCAGAAGGGACCATTCCCTGGAGAAAGGTGTCATGCTTGGTAAAGGGGAGGGTCAGTGAAAAAATGGAAGACCATCAACGAGGTGGATTGATACAGTGGGGGCAACAATGAAGTCAGGTATAGCAAGGATTGTGAGGCTGGCGGAGGACAGGGCATTGTTTCGTTCTGTTGTACACAGGGTCGCTGTGAGTTGGAGCCGACTCGACAGCACCTAACAACAACAACCTTCATAAGGCACATTGGTCTGTAATTTTATTTTTTGTGATGTCTTTATTTGGTTTTGGTGTCAGGGTAATACTGGCCCCAAGGAATGAATTGAGAAAGATACTCTTGTGTTTTTGGAAGAATTTGTGAAGGACTGATGTTAATTCTTCTTTAAACATTTGGTAGCATTTCCTCCCTGCAGCTATCTGGGTCTGGGCTTTTCTTTGTGGGAAGTTTTGTTTTGTTTTGTTTTTGTTTTGTCACAAATTCAGTCTCTTTGTTATAGGTCTATTCAGACTTTTTATTTCTTCTTGAGTCAATTTAGGCAATTTTTGTCTTTATAAAAGAGCCCTGGTGGCATATTGGTTAAGCTCTCAGCGTAAACTGAAATTTCAGTTCAAACCCACCAGCTGTTCCATGGGAAAAAGCTGTGGCAGTCTGCTTCCGTAAAGATCACAGCCTTGGAAACCCTGTGGGACAGTTCTCTATCCTACAGGATCTCTGAATCAGAATAATTTTATGGCAATGGGTTTTATAGGTGTCTTTATAGGAATGTGTCCATTTCATCTAAGCTATCTAATTTGCTGGTTACAATTGTTCATAGTGTTCCCATATAATCCTTCTATTTCTGTAAGGTCAGTAGTGATGTCCCTTCTTTCATTCCTAATTCTAGTATTTTGAATCTTCTCTTTTTTTCTTGGTCAATTTAGCTAAAGGGTTGTTCATTTTGGTGACTTTTTGAAAGACTGAATTATAATATTAATTTATTAATAGATATCATCATATTCAAGAAAAATAATGATCTAGAACCATGTGATCATGAACTTATATCCTTAACTATAGACTATATTACTAAGACTATATTCATATTAATTTAATATGTTTAAGAAAATATTACTTAAAATACATTTTAGGTATAAATTTAGAATAAACTCAGCAAACTGTTTTTCAGTAGTTTTAAGAAAACTTGGGAATGCAGCAAGAAGACAGACAGGTTACTACTCTCAGAGGCTTCCAGTTTGGCAGGGAGTTAAACCTGAATTTACCATGAGGCAGCATAGAACTAACTGGGGAAATATAGGCTGCCATAGGAACTATGGATAGGGAGCTATTACCCATGAAAGCTTACAGCCTAGCTATGCTGCCTCCACTGCCACCCAACTCTTTCTGGCTGCCCACCCCTAGGGTCTGGGGAGGCTGAACAGCCAGTCAAGATGGAGAGCCCCTCAGGGATCCATGGAGACAGGCCACAAGATAAGGGCAGGTAGAGATGGTGAGGTTGGATGGTCAGGCCTGTCCCAGAAGTGCTGGTGTGCTAAGCATCACCTCCTCTCTCATTCCCTCCTCTCTAACATCCACAAATTCTAGAGGGCAGAACATGGGGGAGGAGTGACACCAAAGATCCTTTCTTGGAGGATTAGGGCTCTACCAGTGCTCCCCACCACACACACACACTTCACCAAGGCTGCAGGAGGCAAGCAGGCTATGTAATTTTTTATCCTTTATTAATGTGGTGTCTTACATTGATTAATTTTCACAAGGTGGACAAACCCTCCATTCTTGAGATAAATGGTCCTGCAGATTAGTCACATGTGCCCTAGATGTGCTGGCCAGGCCCCCTACTTCCAAAGCCAGTCTGAGTGATTTGACAGTAACACATCTCTCCTTGTGCTCCACAGCATTTGAGAACAGGGCCCTGGGCTCTGGATGGCTCAGTGGGAAAAGGAGGAGTCCCCTGCAGATACTCTATGACCTATACCAGGTAGGTGAACAGACCTCCACCCCAGTGATATATCCCTCTACTCCCAGCCCCCAGCCATGGGAACGTTGGCATTCCTGTGAGGACCTGCTAACATGGGACTGCAATCCACATTGGGGCATGGAGAGGCTTTCTCTGCAACTATTGGCTCTGTCTAGGGAGGACTATGCATGGGACAGTGACAAGGGCAAACCTTGGGGGTAGGTTGAAAGACCTGGAATCTCTACTCAGCCATCTACTCATCCATCCATCTGACAACAGTCTAAGCCACACTCTGTGCCTGGCAGTATTTTAGGTGTTGTGGATATGAAAAAGAGTCAAACAGACTCTGTGCTAGTCATCAGGGAGCTGACAACTAGTGGAGAGACAGACAGTCATTAAATTAGCCAACTCAGTACTTCGTGTGACAGGGAAGCAGGCAGGGATCTTCTACCCTGTATTATTCTCAAACAAATGGACACCAGGAGTTGCTGGCCCATGCACTCAACTTCTACTGTGGTCCAGCTGGGACCATATATGACCCCAAGTGTACACACACACACACACACATACACACAGGCATGCATAGGGACACTGATATTGAGCACCTAGCTCTGGTAGTGTAGTGCCTAAAGACACTTGACTGCTAACCACAAGGCTAGTGGTTCAAACCCACCAGCCACTCCTCAGAATGAAGATGGGGCAATCTACTTCCCTAGTGATACTTCCTCAGAAACCCAAGGAGGGGTCGCTATGAGTTGGGTACAACTTGATGGCACATAACAACAACAACAACAACTGTATACCAGGGTTTGTTCACAATGCTGAGGCTCCAGCAGGGAACTAGCCTTTGTAGAGCTGACAGTTCACTTCAGGGAGACGTCACTCAGATCATTACCTCCACAGACTTTAACTGATATGTGCCCTAATGGAGAAGCATAGGTGCTGCAAGAATTCTATAAGAGCTTCCTAGTGTGGATGGGGGAGAGGAGACTACCCTGAGAAAGGGACACTGGAGTGAAGGTCTGAAGAGTTAAGAGGCAAAGAGTAGAGGTAGAGCACTGCAGGTAATGGGAACAGTCTGTGCACAAGGCCTACTGGTAAGCAGAAAGTCACAAGGAGGGTGTGCAAGGGGAGCCTGGACAGGTAGGCAGCGGCAAGGCAGGGCCCTACAGGTGAGGCAAGAGCAACTGGAGCAACAGTGTGAGACTTATGCCTTAGATCTCTCAGACATGGGGGAACACAGAGCAATAGGGTTGAGGAGGTGCCTGCCCACCTAATCCTCAAGGGCTGAGCCGAAGGGCCCATGGGGCTCATCTTGACCATGCCCTCAGATTACCGATAGGGAAACCCTGGTTCAGAGAGGGTGACTGGCTGCCCTAGGCCACATAGAAAGCTCAGGGCATTTCTGGAGTGAGACTTGGACTATGACTCTCAGGGCCCTGAGATCTACTAGCTCCACAGGCTTCTGAGGGGCAGACAGAGCTGGCTGAGCCCCCATATAGTCTGAGGACCCAGTGAGGCATGAGGCCTCAAGGCCCTGGAGGCTTTGCAACTTGCACCTGGAGAAATACTAGCAATTCCAGCAATCTGGCTAATAAGTGCTTACTGTGTGCCAGGAACTCCAGTTCTGTTAGCTCATTTAATCCTTGCAGCAGTCCTACAATTTGGGGGCTACTTTTATCTAAGTAATTAGCCAAATGCCAAAGAAGTTATAAGGACTAGAGCCGGGGCAAGAATCTAGGCAGCTGAGTCCAGCCATGCTGCATGGAATGATGATTATAGCTGCTAGGATGTGGCCACAGACCAGTGGGCACAGCCGTGGCTTCTGAGTCCCAGTGGCCCAAGTTTGAGCCCAGGTCCCCTACTTGAGAGCTGTGATTATTTTAATCACTTCCTCTTCACCTCATGTAATTCACAAGGGAGAGATTCATGCCCCACAGTTATGCAGATGGACAAACATAGGACACTTGACATTGGACAGATAAGATCAACATCAGTTTATTTCTCATACATACAGCCCAGGGGAGAAGACACTGCACACCATGCAGGGCCACATGGGAGTTCCACTCTGGAACCAGAGGCTGTGGGAGGAGGCTTTTTAATAATAGAGGATGGAGTGCCCTCTGGTTCCCATGTGGGAGGATCTGGTTGCCTTGCTTGACTAATTCCAAGGGCTTACAGGGAACTGAACCCCAATATTCAGAGATAAGTAGGAATTCTACCTGGTCCCTGTAATAAGTAGGGTAGTTTAGTGAGGGGACCTCATTTGTGGGAGCAGAGGGGAGAGGGGAAGTTACAGTTAGGCCATTCAAGGCCCTCCTGGTTTTACCAGTTGTCAGGGCAGCATATTACTTAATAAACCAAGCTCACTGCCATCGAGTTGATTCCAACTCATAGTGAAACCTTTTGGTCTTCCAAGGTGATAAATCTTTACAGAAGCAGATTGCCCAGTCTTCTTCCATGGAGTGGCTGGTGGGTTTGAACCACCAACCTTCTGGTTCGCACTCAAATACCTTAGGCACTCTACCACCAGAGCTCCTTTATTACTTAATAGTGGGCTTTAATTTTAGGCCTTACACCACAGTGACCTCAGGCTACTCACACCCTCTGAGCCTCAGTTTTATCATCTGTAAAATAGGGATTATATTGACTGTCTAGTTATTCATGCAGCTACAAGCAACTGAAAGCTGGCTGAAGCTACTTTAAGCCATTTGCTTACTTCCCAAGATGCTCAGAGAAAAGCAGCCCCAAAGCACAGCATCAACACATGTTATCCAGGGCAACACACTGCCCACTTTGCCCCAATATCCTCTGGGGCTGACTGTTGTCATAGGCTTGTTACCTCATGACTGCAAGATGACTGCTAGGCTTCAGACAACATCTCCCGGAAGAGCATCCCAAGCAGGAAAGGAGGGGCTAAGGCAAAAATCTTTCTTCCTTCAGCAGCTTTCACTTTCACCCTGAAAGAAATTCTCTTAGAAGCCATTCAGTAGACCTCCTTTTATGTCTCATGGCTAGAACCAGGACTCTGCCTATGTCTGGATCCTCACAGTTAAAGGAGTGTGAGATTACTGCAACAGACATGGATAGACCATGGCCCAGCCCCTGAGGCTGGGCATTTGCCCAAACACAAAGGGTTGCTGCTGGCACAGAATGAGGAAGGCTGACAGGAGGCAGAGGGCCCACACTCCCTACTATAAGAAACAAGTGGGATTATTTGGAAGCTGAAACAAAACCGCCTATGGGGCCCCTGCATATTCTGGGGCTTGATAAATGGTGATTCCTTTCTCTTGTCCTGACCTCCTCATGGCACCCATGCAGAACTGGGCTTCTGGGGTCAATCCTGTGAGCCAGTGCCTCAGAGGGTAGGAATGCCACCTTTAAGCATCCCTCAGGCCCACACATCCATGGTTGAACCTGGCAGCCACTCTAAAGTGAGATTCTGAGAAAGTGATAGAAGCATGTGACAGAGCATTCAACACTATAGGAGTGCATACAGAAAGTAGTGTGTTTCCTTCTCGCCCAGTCCAATGCTCCCAGGGTCATCCAGCTCCCTGTGTCTTTTCAGACCTGTTTTAGGCATACCTGGGCTTACAGGTATATGTTTCCATGGTAATTAAGTTGTGTGTCAACTTGGCTAGACCTGGTTAAGTAGCTGGGCAGCTGAATGTAGTTATTCCCCATGATAAGACTGATAATTAACTCCATGGTAGAATCTATTGGAGCAGCTGAGTAGCTGCTTTAGGGATGTGGTCTGCTTCCTGTATATAAGAAGCAACTTTGGGACTGGTCTCTAGCTTATGGCATGCTTGAACCCCGCTTGTAGCCATGTCATTGTTCAGCAGCCTGCCAACCTTGGGACTTTCAATGGACTTAAATTAATGGCCTGCCATGTGGTTTGGTAACATTGAGACTGTGCCTTTTTACTTGTCAACCTTGGGCTTGTCAGTCTCAGCAACCAGTAGCTGTCTGAGTGAAGAAAAGCCTCCAGCTCCAGTGGGCTGGGAGCAGGAGGCAGAGCTGAAGCCCAAGGTTGAGGGTCTTTCACCCAGCCCCTAGAGCCTGGCACTTTGAACTTGGACTTAAAGCTTCCAAATTATAAGAATAAATTCCTGTTTGTTAAAGTCATCCCATTTGTGGTATTATCTGGTACAGCAGCACACAGGTAACCAGAACAGCGTTCCATGTTTAACCCTCTCTACCATTTGGGTAAAATTTAAATATACACAGACATAGGGAGGAGAATTTAACTAACTCCCATGTCACCATCATCCAGTACTAACCATTATCAACTCAATGGCCAATCTTGTTTTACCTAGACCCCATTCACTACCACCAAGGAATATTTTGGAGAAAATAAGTAAGACTTATCGGTTCTGTATGTATCTCTAAATAAAAATGACCCCCTACATCCTTTTTAAACACAAAGTATGGTATGTTAAACCCTGTTCTGCATTTTAGTTTATTTTCACTTAATGTCTCTTGGAGGTCCCTAGGTGGCATAAACTGTTTGTGCTCAATGCTAACTTGTGGAAGACAGGCCTGGCCATTTGCTACTGTCACGATTACAGCCAAGACCATACACTAACTGAAAATGGATCAAAGACCTAAATGTTGAACCTAAAACTATAAAGTTCTGGAAGAAAATATAGGTAGAAAATTAGAGGACCAATATTTCTTTTTTAAAGTAAGTTAGCAAACGTAACTACAAATGCATGAATAGTAGAAGACAAATTAGATAAGTGGGACTTCATAAAAATTAAATACTTATGCTCTTCAAAAGACTTAACAAAAGAGTAAAAAGAAAACCTAAAGACTGGGGGAAGGGATATCTTGAAAATGACATCTGATAATGTTTTCATTTCTAAAATGTACTGAAAACTTCAACTATTCAACAAGAAAAAAGGCAAACAACCCAATTTAAAAATGGGCAAAAGACATGAATAGACACTTCACCAAAGAAGACCATCAAGTGGCTAACATGCAAAAATGCTCACAATCAATAGTCATTACAAACCCACTGACATCAAGTTGATTCTGATTCATAGCAACCCTATAAGACAGAGTTGAACTGCCCCATAGAGTTTCCAGGGAGCTCTGGTGGCGTAGTGCCTAAGGCATCTGACTGCTAACCAGAAGGCTGGCAGTTCAAACCCACCAACC